>NC_034594.1:41403212-41404259 GCF_900095145.1 Mus pahari
GGGTGGGTAGGGGAGCAGGGGCGGGGGTGGGGGTATAGGGAACTTTCGGGATAGCATTTGAAATGTAAATAAAGAAAATAATAATAATAATAATAATAATAATAATAATAAAGAAATAAATGTTTACACTAGTACAAAAAAAAAATAGAAAAGAAAAGAAAGTTCAGACCTGTCGTGAATCATGTTGCTACCATTTCAGTCTCTGTGCTCTCTCAATATAATGCAATAGAACAACTACACTTAAGCTTCAGTCCCGAGAGATAACTAATAGTCACTCTAAGGTGATGTGGGTTATAAAGGAAGTTGGGTATTAATTTTAATACTTGCCATTTAAAAAATTGGTGCTGTGTGTAATTTTACCTCATTTTCTCATTTGCCACTGTTATTTAAATTGCTTCCCAGCACTAAGCATGTGCATAAAAGATGATTGTTCCAAATTTAACCTTTTAAATAAAATGTGTTCTATTAATTAAGTCATTGCCACACCCTCTCTTTTTCATTATGTTTGTTCATTTGTCGTTGATCCTAAAGATAGGCACCTGTGTCAGAGAATATTTTGGAGAAAGACCCCTAATTTTTGTGCCTGTCATCCATTTGGATTTTTCCACGCTGTTTTTAAAAATAGTTTATTTCAGTGTTCTAAAGAATTTCAAATTGTCAATTGAGGTAATGATAAGTATTCCCACTGGGGATAATAGACATTATTCAGCCAAAGAAGTTTAAAAGTTCCTTGTAAAACCTAATGTGACTAAGAATTTGCAATATTTGGATTTAAAAAAAAAAAAAAGCAAACTAGGCAGAAGCAACCCTTTGCTGAACTGTATCTGCAGTGCACCTCTGCCAAAAGCAAACTGAGTCATACCCACTGCAACTGGAGTGTACCACCCAGAAGCCCCGGATGCGAAAGGATTTTTACCAAAACTAAATCTGATAGAGGACTAATATCCAATATACAAGAGCTCAAGAAGCTGGACTCCAGAAATTCAAACAACACCATTAAAAAATGGGATACAGAGCTAAACAAAGAATTCTCAACTGAGGAATACC
>NC_034594.1:41405641-41420778 GCF_900095145.1 Mus pahari
AAAAAAAAAAAAAAGCCCCGGATGCTTCGCTGTGTTCTCAGTTAATATTTCTATATCTCTGTACAGTCCTGAGAAAGTACAGTCATCAATGCCATCGCCACCAAATCTACCTGCCACAACTCTCACATCCTTGCTCATCAAAATCTTACCTAGATCTGGGCCAAGTAACTTTTCATTTTTTTTTTTTTTAATCTTCCATAATTTTCCGAGTGCTGCTTGTCCCCCTGTTCTTACCATGGACAAAACAGGAGTTAACAAGGGGTTAGTCATTTTCATGGTAACGGTGGTAGTTGAGCCACACCTGTTCAGTTACCACCAGCCATATTTCCACCTTTCTGTGAAGTTCCTCATTAATAATGACCATGGCTAAGGTTTTCTTTGTGTCTATCGAATGGTCTTCTTAGCATTTAGCATGCACTTTACCTGTACAGGAACTTACTTACATTTTCACCACAAACTATTGGGCACCCACTTCGTAGTAGTGAGCTGAAGCACACTAAGGTAAAATGACTTTTAGTTTACTGATGGAAATACATCTGAAACTTTTATCCAATGGAAGTTAAGTTTCCAAGCCAGGTTCCTAACTCTCACAATGACTTCTTCTATGTTAAGTGAGGATAAATAATTTAGGTTGAATGCATTTGAATTTTAAATTTCTAGCATGCTAAATTATAACTTTAATTATTGTCTTAGTTTGGGTTTTTCTGCTGTGAACAGACACCATGACCAAGGCAACGCTTATAAGGGACAATATTTAATTTGGGCTGACTTACATGTTCCGAGGTTAAGTCCAGTATCACCATAGGAAGAAGTATTGCAGCATCTGGACAGACATGGTACTGAGAGTTCTATATCTTCATCTGAAGGAAGTCAGGAGCAGACTAAGGCAGCTAAGAGGAGGGTCTCAAAGTCCACCCCCCCCCCCCAGTGAAACACTTCCCCCAACAATGCCACACCCTGAGCCAAGCCACCACAATTATAAAAATATATCTTATATATTTTTAGTTTTAAATAATATACATGCAATAATAAATAAATATTGCAGATATATAATATAACATTTGTATATTATATATTATATAATCATATGTTTATATTATAGAATATATCATTATAAAATTAAAGCCAACATCATTTATATTGGTCTGCAGAAATTTCTTTTTTTTATAGAATCTTGCTAGGTAGCCCAAGGCAGGCTTAAACTTGTCCAAATAAGCCTGTCTCTGTCTCCAATGCTCTAGTATGCAACAATGGACCTCTTACCTAGCCTGTATTTCTACCTAATATAAATTCAAATGAAAAGAATGCTGGATTAAAATAATTAAATAGATTAAAATACGTAGAATCTGTGTATTACAAGTGCTCAGTAATACCAGTTACTGTTGTTACTTAAATTATCAGGATAATTGACTTGTAGCATTTTTCTACTTATACTGTAGATTCCACTGTGTGTAGTTTCTGGGATAACAAGGAGAAAACTTGGCTGTCAGTACATGATAAATACTATTAGACTTACCACTCAACTGTAAATACAACCAAAAGTATGACAAGATCTTTACACAGTTGAGAACAGGATCCTCATAAGCAAACAGTGCTGTTAGCTCCAACATAAAGAGATAGCCAAGAAAGGACGGCAGGGGAGTGGCTGATTCTGTGTCGTGACTGGGTCAGTTAAATATGACTGAAGCTGTGGGCAGAGGGAAGAGACGGACTCTTTAATCAAGATGGAGGTGGTCTTGCTGGTTTTTAAGCTTCCCTTATTTTGTGTCAATCTTTGAGCACCAGAGGTTTATCGACCAGCATGGACATTAGTAAATGGTGAATAAAGGAACAGCAATTGGTGAGAACTGGTGTGGTCATTCATCTTCAGAGATTTGTTTAAGAATGTGTTCACGGGGCATATTGATAAGGATCCTTCACATACTGTCTTTTCTGGATATTAATATCAGTTTAACAATAACCCTCTGTAACACAGTGAGAATCCTTTCTGTATTTTCTAGTAGGGCTTTTGTAGAATCCATATTATTTATTTAAATGTTTGATAAAATTTACCTGTGATGTCACCAAGTCCTAAACTGGTCTTTACGGGAAAATTTTATGAACAAACTTATTTTAAAATTCAACTATTAGGCCATACATATGATTTATTTCTACATATTAAAGCTTTATTAACCTGAGCCTTTTCAGAGTTGCTTTTTTTTCCCATTGCTTGACAGCTGTGTAAATTTTGACCTAATTCTTCCACACTATTGATGCATGACCCATCATCATTTTTAAGTGAACTGTCTGTTTGCCATTCCAGCTGCTGGGATTGGGCATTGGTTTCATCTCTGTGTGAACTTTGACTCTTTTCTTTCTATTTATCATTGGTTTTTTATGTCTTAGGGATATGGGGGGAGGATAATGTCTCTGATGATGTCAGAAAAAAATTGTAAGTTGGTTTCATGCTCTGTAAACTCCATATACATTGGCTTCTCTGAACATTTTGTAGCATCCTTTATTACAAGGGACATCACTGGATTCTGTCTTGTATTGTCTTTCAGCACGCTCTCCAGGAAGCTGTCTAGACTGAAAGCTGGGGCTATCATAATGTTGACTATATTTGTTTTCCATCCTTATAAGTCTGTCCTTTGTGACCTAATGTCTACTTTGTTGAATGCCATTATTACAAATTTTGTCCTCTCTTTATTAGGAAAATATAAATCTTTTCCTTTTTTCTCTATTTGACCAGATATAGAAGTCTGGTCCTTGAGTCTTGAATATATATGTATTTATTTGCTTTAATGCTCAAGGAGCTTTATTATCTATTATATGTCCCTAGGACATTGAATTTAATTCTTCTCTTACAGACATCAAAGAAAGAGCCCAGTTAAAAGAACTACAAGTAATGACATTTTTAAATAAGCGTTACATTCATAGAAGGCCTAATAAACATAGCTCTTCATAGTTGACTGTAAAATGTCTGTGGATAAAATTGAGACACCCCAGGATAGGCTGGAAGAAAACAAATCTCAAGTCTTTGCCAATAAAAGATTTAATTTGTTGTAAATCTATATTACTGTATTGTTTTAAAATGTTGGATTTATAGGCAGGTCTAATCCTTGTCTCTTTTTTTCTTCTCCTCAGTGCCAGATGAAGGCAAAATTCAGTCACTGGCTGATTGCAGATCAGGTAAGAAAGTCCGTGCAACTTGGCTTTCTCTTCCTGGAAATCACTGGCTGCATTTGGATCCTGTTTCTGTGCACCAGCCAGTGAAACGCTTTCTAATTAATACATGAGATGTCTCTGTCTTCCACAAAGATGAATTATTGCTTGGCTTTGTGCATGATGGCATAATGCATGCTGACTCAAAATGTTTGAGAGAAGGTTTCCAAATCATCATAAAACCCAAAGTCTTAAATCTATATGCTAGATGAACACTTTCAAGAAACAAAAAAGTTGAAAATGAAAGCTAAGAAAGTTTGGAAAATTTTTTCTACATGAATTTTAAATGAAAACAGGGGGATAGAGAATATCAAAGAAAGATGTGGTCATTTTTCAGGAAAAAAAATTAAAATAGACATGGGTAATGTTGTCTGTCTCTAGAAGGGACTGTGCCAGAAATAGCTGTATTATTTTTCTTCTTCCTCAGGAATGAGCTCCCAGGTTCTTCTCAGAGAAGCCACCTAGGTCTTAGTCTGTCATGATGAGTCACCTTTGTGGACCAATCCTAAGCTTCCCTTCTTTTGCTAGTGACCTCTCTTCCCTCAGCATCATCAACACATATTATTTGCAAATACATAAAGTTAATAAGATATGAAACACTACAGTAGTGCCCTACCTCTGGGGGTGCTTCATTTTGTAGAAAAAAATATCCATTTGACTCAGGCCTGTGACTCTACAGAGGGCTCTGGGTGGTTGGCATTCCTCCAATGCTGAAACAAAGAATCCTCCCCATTGCTGTTTGTGTGCCAATTACCTTTACAGCAGGAAGTGGTCTTGATGCCTCATTAATTTTGTCATGTTTCAAGACAGGGTAAGATTAAGATTTTTTTTCTTTTTCTCCTTCTCTAAATTTTTAAGTGTCTGCAGTCAAGAACTTCTCTTAGGTTCACACTCTTGGGCTTCTCTTCCCTTTCTTCCTAATAAAGAGTCCAAGTAGTTAGACACTAAGAACAAAAACACATTGTTGTTTATTAAGAATTTTTATAAATGGGATTTGTGAAAATGAGCAAATAATAAGCTTTCTGGCTATTTCCACAAATTCCAATCTTACTTTAATTTTAGCTTACAAAAAATAAATCACTTCTTGATGGTAATCAAAAGTTACTGTCACTTTTTCAGCTGAGAATATCATCTTTGCTTATTGCTATAATAAAAATGTTGGCTTTTATCTAATGTGGAATAAATATTTATGAAGAACTACTCTATACAACTTGAAATAATAACCCCACAGATTTTCAAAAACTTCAAAATTGGCAGAATTTCATAGCTGGCAGGTCCACATGACAACTTTACCTCAGGCAGCAGATGGATGTAGTACCAGCAAGCTTTACTCTTTATGAAACATAGTGTTAAAGTACAATAAATGAGATAAGGATTTGTTTCTAATATATCACCTCTCCAACTATCATTGTTCTTATATCTTGATACCTTCTAAACAATCATATATCATATAGTTTATTGTTGGACATCTGTGGAATTTATGTGGAATGTAAAAATCAAATCAACTTGATTATACCTGATTCAGTTTGATCCAGTTTGAGCTACAAGGCATCAACCAATTAAAGATTAAGGCAAATAAGAGATTTGATAGCTGTACAGCAAACATGACCTAAGTGAAGAGGGTAAAAAAACACCTGTAATTATATAGTGATGTGTTACAGCAAACAAGTGCATCCTATACAACGTTAGAGATAGTTGGAAGTACAGAGTATCATTAGAGAAAAATATGTGGCTAAGTTTACAAATGTTCACGTTCCAAGAATGTACCCTCTACCAGGTATGTTTTTGAAAAGTAACCTCCTTTTTAATGATTTTCTTCAGGCACTCATCTCTCATATAAAAACTTAGCTCCCATATGTATTCTGTATTCATTTAGGGCAGGGGTTCTTAGCCTGTAGGTTATGACCCCTTAGTGGGGGTTGTATATCAGATGTCCTGTGTATCAGATATTTACATTATAATTCATAACAGTAGCAAAATTGCAATCATAATGTAGCAATGAAAAGAGTTTTATGGTTGGCATTCACCACAACCTAAGGAATGGTGTTAAATGGTTACAGCATAAAGAAAGTTGAGAACCACTGATGTAGAGGGATTTCTCATGGGATGTTGATGATGAAGGTGGTGGTGATATGCTAGCAGCAAAAGATTAAGGTTTCCTTTAAGTCTGACAATTTCTCTCAATTAAATCACTTAAAATTTTACAACAAATAATGGGAATATGTGTAGCCAGACAGGTAATTGACAGGTGACAGACAGATAGACACATACATATATACATACATATATACATACAGAGATAGATGGAGGATAGGTATATACATGGATGGGTGGGTAGATGGATAGACAGACAGACAGACAATAAATAGAAAATCTGTAATGTCAAACTTCTATGGGCACTCAGTAGGTTATTATCAGACTATATGTTACCTTATAAGGGATCATGATCATACTTCTTCCAATGTTCAAATGATCCCCCAAAGTTCTCTTGAAATGTGATTCTTTCCTTCCCGAAATCCTATCTTTGGAATACTTAAGTAATAGATCAGCATCTTTTTGGCTAAGAAAAGCAGCTTTCTCTTTAATTCCAGAAATGTGGACAGCTTTAACATTATCCAAGACTATCAGGAAGTTAAAGTAAATTAAATTGTATCTGCTGACTTAAATCTACCATCCATCTTATTTGGGAGGGTATTCAACATTTAATACATTCATCCGAGTTAAGCTTTCTTCTGAGTCAGCTACTTAGTGAGTAGAGAGCCACTCTGTGCCAACTTCCATCTGCTGGTCTGCATTGGGTGCATCCCAATTTTGTGACAAGATTTTTGGCACCTTTTCCTTGGCTTTATCTTTAAGTGGTTGATGCTTCAGGGCTAAAATCATATCAAAGGGCCAGGTAAGATAAATCTTTCTTTGATTTCTGGCTTAAAATGGTGGTTTCCTTCACCTCTTCTGGAATCAACATTATTCTTGAGAGTCCCATAACAACCACATTCCATCCCATCATTACCTCAGTGAGATTTTTTAATATTTTGGGATAGTCTCTATATAAGGGAGGTCTTTATGTCTACAGAATGGTAACTTAGAGAAGTTAGAAGAAAAATAGCTTTTGCTTGGTTCCTTTAAAAAAGCAGCACAGTTCTAGTGAGCCTTGAAAAGTAATTTAACATCTTTCTATATCTCAGGAATTGAACAATGTGCACATACTAGAAATGCAAGGTAGAAAATATATTTAAACAAGAAAACTAATTTTATTATTTTTTGCAATTAAAACACTGCATTATTATCCCCTTCCATCACCTTTGCCTGTGCTCTCAAATTCATGGCCCCACTTTCTTTAGTTTTATATATATATATATATATATATATATATAGTGTGTGTGTGTGTGTGTGTGTGTGTGTGTGTGTGTTTCTAGAAGCACAACTACAACCTGTTCAGCATATATCAAGTTACTTATACGTAAATGATTTTGGTAATGGCCACTTGGCATTGAATAACCAGTTTTAAGATGACTTCATTGTTCTGAAGAACTCTTAGAATTCAGAGAAAGTAAAATTAACTTAAACTTGATACTTAAAATTTCTGCTTAATTTTTTTATTATACTCAGAGAAATAAAGGTTATCTGAGAGCTACAAATTTCTTGCTCTTCCTGTTTTTATATTAAATCTCAACCAATAGTTCAGTATTCTTCTTGTACTTGTTTGAAAGGACTTATAAATTTTGCTTTTTTTTTTTTCCTACTGTGTCGTCGTCTTCTTCTGTTGTTTTGATTTACTGCTTGGAGCTGTTTTAATATGTATTGACTGTCTGCAGGGATCTTTGCTGACCCAGCTCTTTAAGATGATGCAGTACTGAGAGAGCCAGGGAGTTCTTCTTTACGAGCCCTGACATATTAATTAGCAAAATGGACTAAAAAGCCTTCTGATTTCTACTTTAATTTCTTATATTCTCAAACACCTGTCCGTATAGCTGTAAACCAGGCAAGTCTGTGAAAGTAATGGTGAGCATTAAATGCAGACCTTTGAATCAAGTTTATCAGTTAAGGAACACATGCTTATTAGCAACTGAGGTGGATCTTTGCATGCCATAGAGCTTAGCTGATATGCTGACACAGTCGATTGGTAGAAAAATTAAACCTCTGAGTGTTTAAACTTGATCTCCCAGATGGTCACTGTTGTCTTAGGAAATGAATCTAGATATTGTGCTGTAGCAAAATTTGTGTTTTCTTAAAACGTTCCTAACACACTATGAGCACATGAACTGAGAATAGTGGAGAATATAGCTTCTCAGATCCCATTCTATTGGAAAGTTAGAATTGACCTTTTGTAAACTTGGGTAACTTTAAAGGGAACACATACTCCAAACTGATAATCTCATCAAAGTGAAGGACATCGAAATATAATCATTTTGCCTTTGTTTCCCCTCATGAACCTATGCAAGTTTATATATATGGAGTGGCTCAATGTGAGACAGATAGGAAAGAGAAAATGTGTGTGCATTGACTATAAATTATATTAAAATATATATTGATATGTATTCTTATTACAAAGATCAAAAGTTAATGTGAAAGTTGTTAGTTTATCAGTGAGTATAATCTTTAGACATAGATTTTTTTTTTCAAGTGTAACCTAAGAAGTTTCTGGCTTTTAGTAAAAGAATTGAGCTTTGGATAACTGCATTGGGACAAATGAAATAATGACACAGATTTAGAACCTACTAGACACTGACTTTGAAATTCAGAGCTCTCCCAAAGTTCTCTGTGGTTCTCCAGGTAAAGTAGAGTCTCAAGGAGGTTAAGTGACCAATGGAATTTAGCTGAGGTCTGACTCATAACTGGTTCAGTAGATCTCTAAACTTATCATGCAATTATTTTCCTAGTCTCAGAATTAATTCATCATTGGAATAGATACATGTAGAAGTTGCAGAATTCACACATTGATTTCATGAACTGTGGATTAATATATAATCTCTTTGTGTGTATAATACTGATTTTGGTTCACTATTGTGGGTAGAGGCTGTGTAAATGACTTTTCTTTAGGCTTTCCAACTACAAAGGCCTTCATTTTGTTCTTCCCCATTTTCTGTAGGAATTTGTGCCTCCTGCTAATCTTCTTGCTCCACTGGCTTTAAATTAGAACTATGTTAATATATCTTGTTCATGTCCTGGAACTATCTCTCTTTCTGTCTCACTCTCTGTCTCTCTCTGTCTCTCTCTCTGTGTCTCCGTCTCTGTCTCTGTCTCTGTCTCTCTCTCTCCCTCCCTCTCTTTCTCTTTTTAAGAAAATATAAGTAGGAATGAAGATATTTCTATTTAAGTTTTATTTGCTCTCATCTTTTCTGAATTATTTCTTTATCTTCTAAAATCCTGCTGCATTGGTGATGTAAGTGTTCTGTGAGTCGAAACTGTGGAGATATTAAATCCACAGGCTTTCTATCTCCTTTCATTAATCTATACAAATTACTAAATAAGACTTTCCTTTTGGTCTCTGAAGAATTAAATTTTGAAGTTCAATGACTTAACTAGGAATGAATAAAATAATTTGAAAACAAAATAAAAAAGTATATATATATATATATGTGTGTGTGTGTGTGTGTGTGTGTGTGTGTGTGTGTGTTGGTACAAGCCTATAATCTTAACATTCAGGACACAGTGGTTCGAAGACCATTAGTTCAAATCCAGTCTTGACTATAAGTAAGTTTCACATCACTCTGAGCTACACAGTGAGATCTTGTTTCAAACAAAAAAGTGGCAATAAATAAATAAAAGCCTTTAAAAGCAAAAGGAGGTTAGACAGCAATGCAGTAGGATTTCATAAGTTTGCCTTAATTTATATTTTTTACAGAATTGAAATTAACATGTATTATTTGAACAATATGTCAAACCATGGCGGTTTCTCACATTTGAATCTTCCAGTTTGATTCCTGCTACTCATTACTTTTTGTGATTTCTGTGAATGAGGAAATAAAATCCAGTGTCAATGGTTGGAAGGCTTGACCCACAATTCTGTTCTCAGTTGTAGGAACACAGGGTGGATCTCTATCTGTTCATGTGCTAGGAACCTTGCTGTCTCTCATCAGCCCTTATGTTAGTTAAATGTAGTTTTAAATACATTTTAGATACAACAAACATATACACTCCCCTCTGTCTCCAACTTTGGCTTACATTTAAAAAGGATTTGGAAGTTACCATCAGAAAATTAGCAACATGTATCTATCACCTACAGACTTGATTATGAAGCAGCATTCTCTATGCTATAAACAGTTAGTGAATACTGTGGCCTCTAAAGTTTGATGAATCAAACAGAATTAGAAACAAATATTTTAAACCAGTCCTTTTCATATGATTTATGAAGATCTAGGCATCTCTAAATTTCCTAATTAAATAAGGGTATTCTTGCAAATTAAATTTCAAAATAGTTATTTTGATCCTCTTCCTGTGTATTCAGTGTCTCTGCATTAGTTACTTTCTGTTGCTGTAATAAGCTCCATGTCCAAAAACAAGTTATGAATACAAGAGTTTATTTTGACTTATGGTTCTGGGGCTAGAACCCATAACAACAGAAAAGGCATGGTATAAGTGAGAGGAGGAAGCTGGGTGGTCACATTATATCAGCACATAGGAAGCAGCAAGAACAAGCAGAAAGTAAGACCATGCTATGAACTCTCAAACCCCATCCCCAGGGATATACTGTTTCCAGGAAAGGTTACCCCCTATTGAGTCTATAACCCCTCAACAAAACTACCAATGGGGGCTAAGTAGTTGGCTCAGATACATGAGTCTATAGGGGGGCATTCTCATTCTTCCGTCTGTGCTAGAAATACCAAGGAATACAAGACATCATTCTGCCCTAGAGAGACCACCTCTAAGTTTAGATGCAAGTTCAGTGCAATCTCACTGAAGAGATCTCACAGAGGAGTAGCACATAGTTCTTTGGCATGGGCAGTGCCTGTTGGGTGTGCTTCTGTAGGAGGGCGTGGAAGCTCAAGATAACAGGAAGATTGAGAAAGGGACCAACCAGTTAAGTCACTGAGGAATATGGGAACAGGAAGTGTCACGGTATATATGAGGAATTATAGGCGCTTCCGAGTGGACACAGGAGGAGCAACCGAATTCCAGTCAAGAGAGTAGGCAGAAATTCAGTCATGGAAACTCCTGCTCAGGCAAATGTGTATCTAATTTTATCATACCTGCTCTGCAGAGGTTAAAGGAGGGAAGAGGGTCATTTTATATTCTTGTAACACCAATCAGGGGACTGTAGAAACTTGGAAAACAGTAAGGAAAACAAAATGTAGAGAATGTATATTTAAGTGATTAGAAATGGCAAGAAGAGAGAAATAGGTAATAATGACTTGAGATATGTCTTTATTTTAAAGTAAAACTAATAGATGTGTGAAACAGAGTCTGTGTGCTTGTGTGTGTTGTCAGACATCATGCCTTCCACTATGTTGCACAAGAAAAGCAAAAGTAAGCACTTACCTCTTAAGCACACATGTGCAGGCAGCCTGTGCCTCTCTGATTTCAGCTGCACATGTTAGCATCAACTAGGACCAGGTACCATTTATGTGCCTCTAATCTGTGGATCAGCAGCTTCCTGTGCTACGTACCTTTCGGAATGAAAGTAATCAGATAGAGCTAGTTGAGAGAAAGAAAGAAATCCATAAGTTAAATGCTGGAGACTTCTGTTAAGTGACAGGTGTGGGAGGCACACAGGATAAACGGGGTGAGAGTGCTTCAGTCTCTAGGGAACTGTAAAGGGGACGGACTGTACACACCAGTAGAGGAACAGAAAGTGGAAATGAGAAATAAGAAAGATGCCGAGCTTCTGGCGGACCCCAGTCATCACAGTTTAAGTGGGAAACTTGATTTGAGAAGGCTAAGGGAGGCAAGATTCTGAGTGGTAAGCTAGACTTCAATTAAGACCAAGAGGCAGGAGAATTTCAAGATGAGATTGAAATTGAACAGCAATTTAACAGCCATGGAAAGGCTCAAGGAGGCAAGTGTGACATGCAGGAGAAAGGCAGGGGAGTAGCCACATTCAAGTTTGAGGGTTCTGCGAGGCTTCCAGCCTGCAGAGGGCTAACCAGCATCTCTGCAGCTTGGCACTGACGAGATAGCTCAGCAGACACCAAGAGAACTGGCCCTAACTTGTCTGGTAAAGAAAGTAGAGATTACTCTCAACTTGAGTAAGAATCAGTGATGACCAGAATGGGTGATTCTTAATCATGGCTTTCCCTGTCTGATGAAAGAGATCAAGAGTTTGCAAAATTAGTTCTTGGAATATTACTCAGTGTATAAAGGGTTTGTAACGAAGGAATGAGAACCACGATTTGGCTCCTTAGAACTCAGGTAAAAACATGTGGGCACAGCAGCCCACCTTTAATCTGAGCCAGAAATACTAGTCCTTCAGAGGCAAAGATGAAGGCACTTAGGGGTAAACTAGCTAAATTTAGCCAAGGAGAGACACCACCTCAGAAAATAAGGCACAGAGAGAGAGATGGAGGAAGATAGCCAAGACCAACCTTTTATTCACACATGGAAGCACGCACGTCCACCTACATAGCATGTATTATCTTAATACATTCAAAGATACATACATATGTACCACATACACCACTTCACATACATGAAAGAAATGAGAGAATTTGCAAAGTGAAATGGTCCCAAGGTAGGAAAATGCTACAGTTTTCACTAGACATATAAATTGAAGGGTGACATTAGTTGGAGTTAGTTTTAGTAGACTGTGTGTCAGGGGCAGGGCAGGGGAGGGATTAAGCATACAAGAAAGTACCTCAAGTATGAATAAGAGGTGAGAAAGGCTTAAGTGACCTTTCTAAAAAGTTAAGAGGAAAATATATGATCTTTCTAAAAGGGCAAGAGAAAATGGAGGCGTATCTAGAGAATATAGGAAAACCTGTTTTTACCGGTTTGTTTCGTGTTCTATTAATGAAACACTCTAAACTAAGAGAACACTCTAAGAGCTGAGAGAAAACATTTGGGAGAAAAGAAACAGAAAAGAGGCTGTTATTACAGGTCGTCATAGGATGCTTCTGTAGCAGGTGGCTTGCAAGAGTCACCTGCGGTGTGGATGGAGATGTAGGTAGAAAGTGTGAGGATTTAGGGTTGCGGATAGGATTGTGAGGATATACAGGCACAGACCCATACCAACAAAGATATGCCACATTCAATGGATGGCAGATGAACTGCCATTTTACAAAGCAAGGTGTCTGTTAGCACTTATAATTGTACCTCCAGTTCTCAATGTGTGGAGAACAGAACATGAGGGTGCAACATCCTTCCTGTACAACCTGCTGATTTCCAAGAGCAGACCGAGGCTTCAGGAATATTGTCTTGTGGAAGGGCTGCGTCCGTAAGGACAGAACTGCTCCTCAGACTGAGGCCCTTGCTGTGGACAGCTTGGTGATCTCAATTACCATTCAAATCCTCTGAGTCTCCTCAAACCCAGAATGAACAGTAAAAAGGCGGAAGGATTTGGCACAGAATTTGTAATATTTTCTTTAATATTCAATCAGCAAACTCCCCTGGAGTGGAATATGCTTCTAAGCACAAGAAATCTGGAGTTTGCTTGAAGTTTGCAGACTTCTGATCAGCTGTTCATATGCGACCTTTTCACTTTGATCCTGTATTTTATTTGTCTCTCATAAATTCATAGAAAAAAGGTTTTTTTTCCTGAATCTCCAATGAAGCTGTTCGTATAGTCTCTGTATTTCCCCCTTTACCTTGATATATTGATCTACATTATGAGATTCTCATAAGCAGATTTTATTATGCTGTTCCTTTCATTATTCAGAATTTGACATTCTATCTTTGAAAATAAAATTTAGTGTGTTTAAAAGTATTCATATTTTAAAAAATTTAAAAGCACTATGTCTTAAAAGCTGATTTAGACATTTTAGAGTTTTCAAAGTTTCTGAATTGTTTAAGTAAGTGGAAAATAATTCCATAAAGATAGGCAGGTGTGTCAAATTCCACAAGGCAGAGGAAGTTCCAGGCTTCATTAGCTAAGGGAACTATGCCTTGTATGTTTAGCAAGGAGTGATTTGAAACCAACAATCCCAAATGTGTTTCTAAATGCCAGAGTAAACCCCCACACTTAAGAAAATGGTGCGAGATGGCCACATGAGAGGTGGCAAGCGCCCAGTGAGCGCTTGCTGTCAGAACTTCATGAGCTGTCTGCTCCGTCTTTCCACAAACTCTGCACAGTGTGAGGAACATACTCTGGGCAGAGTGGTGTAGCACATGGACAGAAATGTCCTTACCAGCATGTGCATTTGCATGTTCTGTGTGGAAAAACTAAGCTACGACTTCAAATCATAGTAACAAATTTTGTCCCACAGTTTGAGCACTGATCTATTTTTTTTTTCCTTTCATGTTTAGCTTGAGGCTGCCTTCAGTAAACTCTCTGCAATGGGCTGTTACAAATGAATTCCTTGGGCTTTATGCCTCTAGCTTTAAACAGCAGCACTTCACTGTGAAGAACAGGTAGAAAGAAGCAGAAACCATCAGTCTCTATTGAATTGTTTTAGGACCTTTACATTGGAAGCTCAAAATTAGATCTCTCTCCAAAGATGAAGCATTTTCTGTGTAAGTCAGTAGTGGAAAAAACTAAACTAAGCAACCAAGACTCTCTAACTCCAATGACACAGGAAGATTATGAACTGCCAACATTTTATCTCAAATATCTCTGAAAATTTTATTTGGTCTGTATTAACTAATGAAGATACAAATATCTGTAGCCCAGCAAGGTCTTAAAGCTTAATTTTCTCAACTGAAATTGGGCAACATGTTATCCTGAAAACTCAAATTTAAAGCTCAGCCAGGTAAATATGAAAATGAGCTAAGACATAGGAATATACCAACTCCACTGCATAATAATATGAGATATGCTTTAAATTTTACTTTTTATAAATCATATGTAAAGGTATAAATATTGTCAACTAATTCATAGTCAAAATATTTTATAATGCATTTATTTTAAGTTATGACTTTTTATTAGATAAATTGGGGTATGCATGTATCAATGGGTTTCATGATTGAAGTAAGCTCTTTTTCATGAGGGTAGGAAGCATCCAAACATACCTATTTCAGAGAAGAATTCTGATTCCTTCAAAACTTTGTTCCTGCAGCTATAAATATTTTTTGCTAAGTGCACATCACCGTGCTACGCATATACTGTCCCAGGCCCATCCTCTGGATTAGGACTTACCTTGTTCAGCTACATATGTCTCTGGATTCTGGCTTTGTCTCTTATTGCCCCACAACCTATTCTTCTGGCAAGCTACCGATACAGGGTTCTGTCAAGTCTTTCATCACGTTTGACTAATTCCAAGAGAAGCTCATAGAACTCAGGGAAACATTTGACTGACAGAGGACACAGTTGAAGCAGCCAGACTGGGAGGGGTGCATGAACAGATATGGGGGGGTGTATTTGAGACTCCTTGCATCTCTCCATGTGCTTTCTGTGCTCTCAAGCTTATGAGTGGCAGTCTGAGTGTTCTTTAATAGCTGTGCCTGGGTGTTTTTAATGGAAGCCTCTTTCCACAGGCACAGCAGGTCATCTCATTGGTCACTGATGATCACCCTGGCCTTTAGCACCTCTCTCCTCTCCAGATTTAGGATGAGGACTAACAGTTTCAGCCATGCAGAGAACACTTAAAAGTTGTCTGTCATTTCATGATGATACAGGAGGAGCCACCGTTTAAATGTGTTTTAGGAGCTGAGTACCAAGAATGAAATGAAAACCAAAAGTATGCTTATTGTACACATTCTAAAACACTATAGAGTGCCACTCCTTCGGTCTTGTAAGAGAAAATGTTCAAATAGTCAGATTTCACATGGGGACCAGCAAACCTGATGTTCAGAAGAACCAACCATGAGAGAGAGGGAGAGGGAGAAGGAGAGGGAGAGGGAGA
>NC_034594.1:41420916-41427013 GCF_900095145.1 Mus pahari
GAGAGGGAGAGGGAGAGGGAGAATGAATGAATGAATGAATGAATGAATGAGCAGTTGCTAGGAAGAAGATGAAATTCTCAGTCCTTGAACTGTAGAGGGAACCTGTGTAGGGTCAGAAGTATTTGCTGAAAAGGAATGAAAAAAGGCTTAACTGTGAAACACACACACACACACTCATTTGTGGGTTACTGGGGGGAGCCATAATGAAAAACATGCTTAGAGAATATTAAAAAACCCTGACAATTTTGGTCTCCCAGGGGGCTGGAACTTAGTCCTTGTAATATATTTAATAGTGTGCCTTTGTGGTGCTTTGTATAAAAAGGATCTTTTTTAGTGGTCCATGATACACAACTGCATCTAATAAAAAGCAGACTTAACAATAAGAGAGGCTGATAGTAAATATGTCAAAATTAAACAGAAAACTTTTAACAACCTAGATTACTTCTAAACTAAGTACATGCAAATTCATTCATACTTTACAGTTAATCAGAAACTGTAAGTCCTCACAAAGCATCTTACAAACTCTCCCCATCAAAATAAGGCCAAGTCACTGAAAATGTCCTGTCTCATAGAAGCCCTACATTAATCAAGATTTTTTAAGGCATGCATTTTTAAAGTAGGAAAACCAAACCACAACTGCAAGTAATAATAATAATATGGCAGATAGTTTTGTAAAAATATCATGATTTACCATTAGTGAGTGAATTGTCAAAGCATTCAGAAAAATTGGCTTCAAAATGGTGATGGAGCCGTTTCACTTCCTGTATTAAGGGCCTCAAGAGGAAATACGGCCAGCAGTTGATTTAGTAGTCTGGCCATCCAAGACTCATCTTAAGTGGTTTGCATTGGGAAATTTATTTTACTCTTTTAGAAGTGCATATTTGTATTAATTCATATTAAGAAAAAGCATGTTGGAGGCTGGAAAAATAGCTCAGTGGATAAAATGCTTACTCTGTAAGCATAAGGACCTCATAAACCACAAAAAATGGTAGGAACACTTGTTCCTGCCTGTAACCCTGGCTGTGGGTGGATGCTGAGAAACACTGGGATTGCTAGCCAACCTGTGTGGCCAAAATGGTGAGCTCCGGGCTCACAGAGATCCAGTCTCAATAAAATGAGGTCAGGAAAGAAATGCAATTGACCAAAAAAGAAAAAATTCCCCAACAAACAAACAAACAAAAAACCTCAATATTCATCTGTCTTCCACATGTACATACACAGGAGAACACACATGCACACACACACACACATATATACACAGCATACAAATGCACGTTATTTTATGGAAAATTGACACAACAAAACAGTACACTGTGTAAACATGGCAATGAAAATGAACAATAGTGTAAGTTGATAAACTGAGAAATATTGATCTTTCTGATACACTGTGTCAGATAACTAATGTTGTCATGAGCTCTGCCATGCTCTGGAAATATGTTTGGGAAAACAGGGCCTCCACTCTGAGACCTTCATGTACCTAAGACTAACATACTTGAAGTGGTAGGTAATATGGTAATTTGCTCTGTTCTTCCTGGCTGGGGCAGTGTGGTTCCTCACTATCCACCCTCTCTTAGGGTTTTACTGCTGTGAACAGACACCATGACCAAGGCAACTCTTATAAAGGACAACATTTAATTAATGCTGAATTACAAGCTCAGAGGCTCAGTCCATCATCATCAAGGTGGGAGCGGTGCAGCATCCAGGCAGGCACGGTGCAGGCAGAGATGAGAGTCCTACATTTTCATCTGAAGGTGGCTAGTGGAAGACTGACTTCCAGGCACCTAAGAAGTGGGCTTGATAGCCCACAACCATAGTGACACATCTATTCCAACAAGGCCACACCTACTCCAACAGGGTCATACCTTCTAATAGTGTCACTCCCTGGGTGGAGCATATGCAAACCATCATATACCGCAATGCTCTGGAGTTCTTGAATGAAAGGCACACATGCACAGCCTTATTTTTAATATGCCTAATAGCGCAATAGCCGGGCTACTCCCTAACTCCATGTGGCTAACACACACTCCCCTCTGATATTCCTGAATTAATACTTACTAAATCTATATTTCATCTTTGCTGCCCTGGACCCTGCTGGACAGCCCTCCTGGGGCCACGTTCCCAGCTTTTACGTGATTGTTACTATGTCTTCTGTAGCTCTCCTGCCTAATCTTCCAGCTTCCCCAGTATGATATTCTCTCTCTCTCTCTCTCTCTCTCTCTCTCTCTCTCTCTCTCTCTCTCTCTCTCTCTCCTGTGTTTCTGGTCCAGGAATCTTAAAATTCCTGCCTCTGTCTCCCTACCCAGCCATTGGCTACTGGCAACTTTATTTCCCAATCAGAGCCAACTGGAGGCATGGACCTGTGGGTTTTATATGATTCCAGGAGTAGAACTAATACAAACAGCATTAGAACCAACCCACAACACATACTGGGTTCCTTCTCTTACCAGTATAGTTGAGCATTGGCTTTTTTATTGAAAGGTCTATGGCTCCCCGTATTGCTTGCTGTCTCACTGCAGGACATTACACTAGAGACGAAGCTGTTCCAGCACTCACTTGCTTTCTGCATGGACCCCAAAAGCCATACCAGTTCTGGAGACAGACAGGAATTTATGTATCCCCGAGTATGCCCATTCATGCCTCAGAAGGTCACAGTGACCCCAGGGGATATTTCTCACCATGGACCAAACCTCCTTGATCTGAAGAATTCAAAAGTCTAGTCTCTTAACTAAACCAGCCTCACATTCCCTATTCTGTAGGCGTGGTCTCTACGTAGGAGAAAAAAGAAGCTGAAAACCTTGGGTCTATCAGTGGTCCTCATTGCTTCAAATGCTCTTGTGGCTCCTGTTACTTACGTGAGGCAGATGCTTTATTGGGGTCCCACAAGCATGCTTCCTCTACTCTGCCTTCCTCTACAATGCCATCCTATTTCCTCCTCTCAGGGGGACTTGACTCTTCTTATTTTTCCAGCAAGCTACTTGTTCTCCTTGTTCTCTTGGTAAGACCTTTAACTAAGCCAAACAAACCTAGTCTGTACCCTAGTCAAATATGCTTTTCTCAGAGAGACCTTTCCTGATGGCACCATCTAAAAGGAATACCCAAGAAGACCTCAGTCCCCATGAACTCTTTCATCTGTACCTTATTCAGTGTTTTGCAAAGTGTGTCACAGACAGGTTTGGAATTCATAGGCAACTTTTGAGAGTCAGTTTTCTTAATCGTGAGAGTTCTAGAGTCAAACTCAGGTTCTCAGGCTTGTGCTATGAACACTTACTTTTATATGCTGAGCCACCTCGCTGGCCTTTGCTTGAACCTATTTACTTTCAAACTTTCCCCCATGCTTTAGTGTGTGTGTGTGTGTGTGTGTGTGTGTGTGTGTGTGTTGTCCTGACAAGTAGCTGCATTTTGTTTTAATACAATGTAAATTATTTCTGCTATTCTAACACATCTATAGTTACTATAATTGCTAGTATATCTAAATTTGTCTTTATCATCTTGTTTTCTGTTTGAAATACTTTCAATAACACTTTTTCTACTTCCTTAAATTTATATCTCATTTTTTCACACACATACACATGTATGTGTGTATTTGAAAGCTCAATAATCTGAATATATTATGCCCACATAAAATCTACCAGTTCATGTATAATTCTATCCTCTCTTATAATTTTAAGACTTTCTACTTTGTATTTCTTGATCCCACAAGTTTTATATTAAGTTTACTAATTTATATCTTCAGTATTTGTTCAATTTTATCCAAATACTTAATATTTTTCCTCACAATTCTGTGGATCTGACTTGCCTTCTGAGTCTTTTTCCTTCTTCTAAAATATGCCTTCTTGTTCTCTTAATGATGGTATACCAATAGCGCTGTTTTGCTTCACAGAAAATGCCTTTCTCTTGACACATTGTTTTTCTGGCTATTTAATGTTAGGCTGAAAACATGCTGAACACGTTAGTGGGTTTCTGTTGTTGTTCTTTCTGGTTTTGTTTTTGTTTTTAAACTGGCTTCTGGCTTCTACTGTGAAAACTCAGCCTTCAGTCTTAGTGCCCTCTCTACCTGTGATCAGTCTTTTCTCCCTTCATAGTTTTAAATTCTATTTATTTTTGGCATTCACTTTTTCTAAGCTTTAAAACTTGATGTTGATTTCTTTATGTCAACCTTCTTGGTACACAACCTAGAAGATTAACAGTACACATCCAATGACATAGATTACAATGTTTCATCATTTGGAACAAATTATGTCTTCTAATATTTTTCATGTCCTTTCTCTGTTTTTTCCTTGTGGAGTATCTACCATATTCATCAGAGTATTTGGTGTATATGTCTGAGACCACAGTAAATAATGCCCATAAAATCCCTGTTCATACTTTCTCTAATTCTTTGACTCTGTAGTCTATTGTGAATAACTCCTCCAAACTTATTTTCTAGGCTCATTTTAAAGTTTAAGGTTCTTCTATGTTTCTTTCTGATATTCTCATGCTGCTTCCAAAATACCAACATGATGCGCCCTCGTGCTGACTTTCCTTACACTGTGGATGCCCGTCATTGGCTGGCCCTTGTGTATAAGAAGCATAGGTGTCCGGTGTCTTGTGTGTGAGAAGCATGGTGTCCATCCTTGGTTGGTTCTTTTGTATGAGAAGAATGAAGAGACTAACTTGCATTTACCTTTGTTTTTTCCCACATAGTATAATCCCTTATTCTAGGGAAATTGTGAGATGTTATTAACTTGGGGTAACTTCCAAGTCATTTTCTAGTTGTTTGAAATAAAATAAACTTAACGGACTGCCTTCCTAGGTCAGATAAATGGCTGGAAATTCTCAAAGAAATGTGGTGGTGATTGTCACTGTTTGGTTAGTCTCCCTCTCAAGAGCCAGCCTCCTTTGCTACAAAAATCATGTGCAGGATGTTGGGGTTTCCCAGCCACCCTCTACTAAGACTTTAGGCCTCTGAGGAGTCACTGCTCTGATTCACCTACTTTTGACCTAGTGCCCGATGCTCCACACACCCCCATCTCTCCCAGCTGCATCCCCATACTCCCAGCATTCACCAGGAAGGCAGTCTCAAACCCTAAGTATGGACACTTTCCACCATTCACTCCTGAGTTTTTCACTTGTTTGATTTTGTTTATCAAAAGGCCAGGCTTAAGGATTTCCTTAAATCTCCTTTTAGTAGAACAATGCATTTCTATTTATATTTTATCATCAGATCTTAAGATGTGACTTACTATTGGAAGTGAAAGTATGAGTCCATTATTTGTTGAGTGAATGAGTACATGATTTTCTTTTATAAAGTGCTAGATTCAAATAAGGCTCCGGGGGTTTGATGTGGATAAGGACATACCTGGTGCCAGGCATGTCTGTTTCACCGGCTTCAACTCACATTTGACATGAAAAAATCCATCTTGAGCCACTTTGTGGAAAATTATCGAAATCCATAGGGCGTGGGAACAAAGCCGTGAATAGTGTTCATAATACCCTGAGAAAGTTAGAAATGGAAAATTCTGTTTACTAAGAAACTACACAATAAAAAGCTGTAGTTATATTTGTAGTTACAAGCTGTGGTTTATTGCTCTGCCTAGAGATGCTCAGTGATTCATTGTTATAGGAAGAAATAAAATAGGGTTCACAGAAGAGCTTTTATCGGATTATAAGGTGCCCTGTGGTAGAGTGGGGGAAGACAAGGCTTATCTGGTTATTTGTTATCACTGCTTATATAGCCCATGGATCAGATATTGATCAGGATTCCTTTTGAAGCTTGGGGATGTTCTTCAGGTTGAGTTGTTGTGACCACTTTCAAAGACTGTTGGCTGCTTGATAAGCCCTTTAGGTTCTGAACTGAGTCTGAGACAGCTCTGGTCATTTTAACAAAGGCTGTCCTTGTACTTTTACTCATACAAACATTGTGTGCATGTTTGTATGTGTGTGTCTGTGTGTCTGTGTGTCTATGTGTTTACATTCACTTAGAGGCCAGAGAAAACAATTACATGGTGATGTCATCCCTCAGGTGCTGTCTGCCTTTTGGGGGTTAGAGGTATTTTTTTTTTTTATTTTCCAATTTTTTTAATTAGGTATTTACTTCATTTACATTTCAAATGCTATC
>NC_034594.1:41427038-41429534 GCF_900095145.1 Mus pahari
ACCCACCCTCTCCCACTTCTTGGCCCTGGTGTTCCCCTGTACTGGGGCATATAAAGTTTGCAAGACCAAGGGGCCTCTCTTCCCAGTGATGGCTGACTAGGCCATCTGCAAGACTTTGTGGAAAGGACCCTGATATAACTGTCTCTTGAGAGGCTATGCCAGTGCCTGGCAAACACAGAAGTGGATGCTCACAGACAGCGATCGGATTGGAACACAGGGCCCCCCAAAGAGGTATTTTAGTTAGGGTTTTACTGCTGTGAACAGACACCATGACCAAGGCAACTCTTATAAGGACAGCATTTCATTAGGGTTGAGTTACAGATTCAGTCCATTCTCATCAAGGCAGTAGCCTGGCAGCATCCAGCAGACATAGCACAGACAGAGCTGACAGGTCTACATCTTTATCTGAACGCTGCTAGTGGAAGACTGACTTTCAGGCAGCTAGAATGAGGGTGTTAAAGCCCACACCCACAGTGACACACTTACTCCAACAGGGCCAAATCTTCTAATAGTGCCACTCCCTGGGCCAGCCATATGCAAACCATAACAAGGGGTTAGCCAAGGCCTCTCATTAGCCCACAGTAGGACAAGCAGGCTATACTAGCTGAGCAGCAAGCTCCAAGGATCGGCTTGTCTCTGCCTCCCCAGCACTGAGGTTACAAGCCTTCTGTACCAAACCACCTTCCCCAGACTTTAATGTGTCCATAGTGCAGAAATCCTGATGCTCTTGCAAAGTTTTCATACTGAGTTGTCACTCACATAAGACTTGTGTTGCCACAATGTATAGTGGTAAACCAGGAGACTGAGTTGGGATCTTGGACAAAGACCATTCTCATCACACAGCTGAAGAGCTACCTTTGTATCAGGGGTCCAGCAGGCTGAGGGACTAGCCATGACAGTCTTCTGGAAATACAACTTCAGTCAGCAGTGATTGAATAGACAGTCTGCTAATTGCCTATTGTGGCTAAAGTCAGTAGTCTTTTTCTATTTTTCTCCATTCCCTGAGCTTTGTTTCCCATGAATTAGATTTTCTGGGCATACTCTCTAGATCTGGCATTGCAGACACAATAGCGTGGGCTCCAAGGAGGTCTTGATGTTGGATTTTTTCCCAGATTACACATCTGCCCCTCTAGGCTGTTTCAGCGCATATGGTTGTGACAGAGGGGCAGGTTAGAAATTGTTCCTGTGTTGCTTCCAAGGTATAAAAAGGAAGAATAGCCCTTCATATGACCACAGGGCTGTTTCTTTGGTGTTTAAAGGGTGTGTTTCTGTGGTGTGAGTTGTCATCGGTGAGTTATGCACAGTATACTGCAATCACGGAATCTCCCTAACTGGAAGGAATACACAGTGCAAATCAAAACAAAAGCAAACAAATACCGGAAGTCTGACTGTAAGGAACTCATTTAAAATGGTTAGTAGTGTCTATAAGAAGGGACAAGTCAAAGAGACAGTCCATTTATTGATATACAATATGCTCTTTGTCAACTGGTTGCATTTACTTTCCTTATAAATTATACTTTTATATGCAAATATTTTGGGGGCAGTCAGGTTATTTTAAAAAGTATCATGCGTTGGCTTTCCTTGTCAAACTGCAAATAATCAAAGCTCAGACTATGGAATGTAACCTAAAAGTTACAGGGGGCTCATTGAGGTCCAAGATAGTGCCAGGGAATTATTCATTCTGACTCTGGAGAAGTATAAAGGGTGAGAAGGGATGGAGGAAAGCAGCCATAGGAGATGGAGTTTCCTTTCTAGAGCTAATCTGTCTCATATTCTGAACCCATCACCAACCTTTTCTTACTTCATTCAGACTCTTACCTTCCATATTTATCTTCCTTAATTTCATTGACTCTTTTTCTTTAACTGAAGAGAAATATTTTAAAAGAGATGGTAGAGCAGAAACTGAGGAAGTCTGTAAAAGCTTCCTGCAATCCTAAAGTTGTAAGTGCTGACCCAGCTATGTCCTGCCTGCTATGTTTTCCTTGCTAAGGACTTTCCTTTCATTATTTAAATAGCAGATAGAAAGACTACTCAAATGAAAATCAGACTACTATTGTTTCCATTATGGGGAGGTCTTCATTGTGGAACAAGTAGATGAAAGAAAGAAAGAAAGAAAGAAAGAAAGAAAGAAAGAAAGAAAGAAAGAAAGAAAGAAAGAAAGAAAGAAAGAAAGAAAGAAGAAAGAAAGGAGGGAGTGAGGGAGGGAGAGAGGGAGAGAGGGAGGGAGAGAAGAAAAAAATCATTTTATTGCACTTTATATCATTTCGAGAATTGAAATGATTTACAAATCTAAATAATACAGTTAAGACCATAAAACTTTTAGGAAACAAAAAACAAAATTTAGTATCAGTAGGTTAAGCAGAACAATTAAAAAGACAAAAATATGAAATATAAAAGAAAAACAATTCAATTTTAAATGCTTTCTGTTCGTTACATTTATTGCCTGTATACATGTATATGGTGCGTGTGTGTGTGTGTGTGTGTGTGTGTGTGTGT
>NC_034594.1:41429539-41494794 GCF_900095145.1 Mus pahari
TGTGTGTGTGTGTGTATTTTGCACTATATGGGTCATTGTAGTTGAATTCAAGCATCAATCTGGCCCTGTGTTTGTTCTTTAAACAACACTTCTGAGACATGGAAAGAAAATCAGACTGATAATATTTGAAAAAATTATATTCAGCAAAACATCTGTATTCAGAATACCAAATTAGTCTAAGATACTTCTAATTTTTAAAATATAAACAGAGTACCTCATAAAGTAATGAGTTTGTCTGTTTTGCAATTAGATGATTCATTCAGTCATTGTTTTGTCTTTTATTTTTCATTTGTTTGTTTGACTGTTTGTGACATGGTTTTGCCACATATTGCTTGCAGATCTACCAGTCACTGTGTAACCCAGGCTAGCCTTGAACTTGCACTAATCTTCCTGTCTCAGCATCTAAACTGCCGAGATTACAGATGCATAGCTCCAGGCCTAGCTGAGCCATTTTCAAATAAGTACAATTAGAGGTGAAGAGCACTGAGTGAATAAGAGAGAAACAAGGACTCCGTTGTTGAAAATGTTAGAGACAAAAGCATAGAGCTTGATCATGCATTACCTGAACCACATTTTACTCGTGCATGGGTGCTTGTGTGTTCACATTTCTGTGGGTGCCACAGAAGCTATAGAGGGTGTCAGATCACCTCGACCTGGTGTTTCAGAGTTGTGTCTCCCTTTGTGAGTACAGGTGGAGGGAACAGAGCTCTGGCGCTCCGCAAGAGCAGCATTTAGTTCACTACTGACCATCTTTCCAACCCCATAATGCATTGCATTTAAAGCCAATGGAAGGGATTTAGATGAAGGCTCAGAAGCTAGGCAGCTCTGTCAGCAAAGTCAGAACCTATAGAGAAGTCAGCCTGAGAGGAAGAGACCTTCTAAAACACAGGCTGGGGACTCCAGAGGCCAGTCAAGGCTGGTGACATAGACAAGTAGCTGCATAGAGGTTGTAGCTGAAGCTTGGCTTTGTCCACAAGATCGCACAGACTAAATTAAGTAATAATTCTTTGAAGGAGCTAGCAGTCATTAATTCATTTGGTTAACAAAAAGCCTGAGATGAAGGCAAAGACAGTTACTAGAGTTAATGACCAGTCTCATTTTTGCTATTATCATGTTCAGTAGTTTGAAACAACTAGTTTTTTTTTTTCTCTGAAAATTAACAGCTGTGTGGAAATAGAGATCCTAGCAGATATAAAATTGGTACCAAGTTTAATCAACTCATGTATTTATAGGAGATCTTACACTCATAAATGAGATATTTGTTCATTTTGTAAATATTTGGGAAATATAAGCACATAGATGTCATTAGTCATTAAAATTTCTGCTAGTTTCTTTTCATTTAAATTTGGTTTTGTTTTGTTTGTTTTGCTTGTGTTTGAAAAAAAAGTCTCCTGTGTAGTCCTGAATGGTCTTAAAATTTATATGACAACCATGCTGGTCTAAAAGTCACAGCAATCCTTCTGCATCTGCCCTCTGAATGGTGAAATTCTAGATATGTACCAGTACTCTTGGCTTCAGTATACTCTTACATATTTATTTTTAAATGCAAATTTAAAAAAATCCTGTCATCTGTCTACTATGATATATTAACATGGGAGCCTATTTTTCAAGTTTTTCTTCATAAATTAGTAGATACGTTTTCTTATTACTTGAAAATATGTTTATATACTTACACACTTTATAACTTCATTTTATACTTGAACTAGCAATACATATTGTGTATACAATATCATGAATTTGAGGTTAGATGCCCCTTATGTTTCCTAATAGTAAAGCTGAAATTTTCGTTAAAAATATGTTAAGCTCACTTGTTCTCAGACTCATAAGACACTAGCATAAACACGAAATGGTTGGAGTACCAAAGGTTTCCTGAGGATAAAAGAACACTCCATATTTTAGTCACTAACAGCAGTTGGCTCCTGGTATTAGCCTCAGTGCTATGGACACAAAATTCATTACATTATTGTGTGTAAGATGGATTTACAGAAAGCATAGACAGAGTGAAGACCTCGATGCATATGCCTAAATTATCCCTTCACATCCTGCAGCTGGGGAAGGAAGGGAAACAGAAGGAAGGTACTTTCAAGATGACAGGGTTGATCATCTGGATGGAAATGTTAGTGACAATGTGGGATGTTGCCCCAACATTGATGTGAAGGCTTTGTACTTATAAATGAGAGAAGAAACCATTTTCATATTGGCTTTGTACTTACAAATGGGAGAGTTTCTGGTATGTTGTGGACCAGTGTGGAATCACAGGTCCTGTTTTTAAGAAGATTTTGTTTGTTTGTTTGTTTGTTTGTTTGTTTGTTTTGTGGGGGGCAGCATTGTTGCTTTTGTTTTGTTTTTTTCAGATTTATTTATTTTATGGAGGGTGAAGAGGACAGAAGAGGCCAAAAGATGCTCTGGAATTGGACTTAGGGATAGTGGTGGGCTAAGATGTAGGTACTGGAAGTTGAACCCAGGTTCTCCTCAAAGGACAGCCAGTGCTCTTAACCACGGAGCCATCTCCTCAGTCCCCAGGTATTCTTGATTTGCCTCGTTCAATATTGCCACTGATACATTTAGGCTTCACTTAGGAGATGTTCAATGTAAGAGTCATTTTAATATAATTTTGTTTTAGTCATAAAACAAAGGGAAAACAGTCAATATTAGAGAAATAGTGAAAAACAAGATGTTTTTATTGTTAAAATGAATATACCATTCTTTTTCCGCATTAGATATTTATTAAGTCCAAGTGCAAGTAATATTCTAACTAGTTTAAGTTACAGATTATTCAAATCTGGATTTTCTAAAAGTCAGTTTTATTAGATGCACATCATTTTAAATTAAATGGGCTATCAGTTAGAGCTCACAAATCCCTTTGTTTACACAGAATTTTATCACCATGGTCTTTCTTCTGATAGAAAACATACACCTTGAGAAGAGGCTTTTAAAGTTTTATTACAAGTAGCTTGCACCTTTGATAAGGCATTGAAAAGACTTACCAGGAAAAGTGCAGAAAATCTACATGTTTCTTTATTATATGATTATGCTACAAGATCTTTGAAAATACACAGCTCTTTATCCAAATATACTTTGCCTTCCATACTACCACTTCAAGAGATAAGCAATAATTTTGAGTGGTTATTGATTTCTTGTTTCTCAGACATACTGAATGGGGTTTCTCAGGGATTAAAAAAATAAATAAAAAATAAAAAATAAATAAATAAATTTAAAAAACCTCTACTCAAATGCTGGCCGCTGACATAGAATTTGGCAACTTTTAGCTGGACATAGACGTTTCATGGAACCCAGAAAAAAAAAAAAAAAGGTAAAGTGAAAGAAAACCTTCTTACAGTTATAGATGAAATGGTGTTTTAAGAAATAGTTTTGTGTTGCAGTAAATCTCCTCCCAAATATGCCCTGGCAATGAAAACACAATGCAGTTAATATGATTACATGCTGTGTGCCTAGATTAGGCAGATCTACCACTACACTACCATCTTCCACATTTATGAGACCCCTTAGAACTTGAGGTTTCTCCAGGCTATGTGCTTCTGCTCTGCTTTTCTTCTTCTTCCTCCTCCTCTCTCTCAAACCTCCTTCTATTTTTTTTTTCTCTTTCAACTCCACCTTCCCTTTTTTTTTCTACCCAGTCATCAGCTCTCCTTTATTTTACAAATTAAGGTGGGAAGCAGGTTTACAGGAAATCACTTGAGTCCTGACTCATTCCTTGTTCACAACCACTCACAGAAGAACAGAATTAACATCAAATATAATTAGCCCCAGGACTATCCACAACAGTCTTGAGATGTCAACACTATACTATATCTAAAAATATGAATTCTGTTTTCTAGCCCCTTATGCTACATAAACATTATATATCAAAAGTGTAACTATGGGGTCTCATTGGGAGTTACAGAACACGGATGCTCACTAATCGCACTGCCAGCACATGAGCTAGGATGCAGCATGGAGGGAACGTGAGAGTGAGAGAGTTTGATGCCTCAGCCACAGTAAGCATGCGATGGTAGCACAGTTACTATGGTCCCTGCTGCTCTGTTCTATCCCATCCCATGCCCCTCTCCATCTTTCTGCTTTTCTTCTTTTTTCCTCTTTCATTGAGCAGGATTTTGGCTTGAGCAAATTTAAGCTACCTCTCCTCTTCATAAGTCAAAATAAAATCTCTTCCACACTTGGTCTTGTCTCAGCCATTATCTTCAAGGGAATAAAGAAGTGATGGGAAATGGCCATGTTCGCTTTGTCAATGTATAGATCTTAGACATATTTTCTGAGTCAGGTTAAAGGGTATGGGTGGGTTTTTGGAGAAACGTGTCATTTTTCCAGCTTGTTCTTGAAGTGCACTTAGAGGCAGAGCTATTAACAGCATTTCAACAATCTTATCATCAATCTTAATGGCATTAACAAAGGCAAAAGCATTCCTCCCACAAAATTTAGGTTTATCTACAGTTGCATTTCCAGAGATCTGTTTCTTTTCTATTCATTTCTGATTTTAACTTTAAAACTCTGTCTCATCTAACCTATTTTGAAATTAATGATGTATATTTGTTAGGTTTATAAACTTCCTCTTCTTGTTATATTTGGAAGAAATTGCTCTGAACCCCTCTTTCTTTTGTTTTTGTTTTTATAATGATACCATGCAGTGTCTCCATCTCAGCCAGCACTGATAGCAACACTCCTTTCAGGTGTGTGTGTGTGTGTGTGTGTGTGTGTGTGTGTGTGTGTGTGTGTGTGTGTACTCTTTCAATCTGAACAATGAAAGAGTGATTTCTGATTCTTATATGAGATACCATGAGGCCATGACAATATTTTAACATAGGCAGTGTACTGTGTATTGTTTTCAGAAAGGGCAAAAAGTTATACAGATGCAACAGTTGAGTCAAGTCATTTGTAAGTATAAACTCTAAAATAGAAGTGCCAGATTGTGTAACAGAGAAGATGGCACTGGGGCTTAGAGACAGACATGGTCTGTCGGTGGGAGCTATGTTCATCAAGAGGGGATTTGGCTTGAGCTTGAATGGATTGGATGGATTTGGATGAAGATAGAAATGATAGGGAAGCATTCTAGACAGCAGGGACAGCAAAGCGAGCTCAGAAGCAGAAATGCCATGCAAATGTCATGGTATGACCTAATTTTAATGATTCTACTGTCCTTTGAGGTAACTTTGCTCTCATTGTAATTTACATCAGCTGTGTTCATTCCAGTTTGGTAGCTGGCTTCCTGTAGAGAGGAGAAAGATAGAAGGCTGAATGTTGAGTAAATACATCAGACAAATGATAACAGTAAATAAAAATATATAAAATTTTAGTGTCTTGCTATTGTAAACACATTCTTCCATCCGGACCTTTGCTTTAAGAAGATAGGATTCTTAGGGCATCATAAAGAACCTCAGACATTCAAGATAAGTAATCTAATCTCCAAACCAGAGAAAGGATGGTTTTCTTAATACTGTAATAAAAAAAAGGGCTGCTGCCATATTTTATATGGCACCAAGTCTGTTGGTTATTAATCAAACTTTTCTAAAGCTAGACTGCCGTCCGGCTCTCATCCCAGGGCCTTTAGTGAGTGAGTCCCTGCGAGCATAGCTATCATTCACCCACATGCCTTTTCCAGTGAGAAGGAATGCTGACACCAGAATGCTTCAGAGTAGACTGCAAGAACTCATTAATACTGTGCCAGAGAGAAGTGCTGACCATCAGGGATTCGATGACAAAGTAAACTAGGAGCTGTGTGTCATGGGATCCCGTGACAAACGTGCCTCAGTATAAGGGCATAAGCACAGAAACAGATCCCATAAGCTCTATTCATGTGACTGGTTCCTGAAAACACTCTTTTTTTTCCAACATGTTAGTAGAAAAATGAGTATTAATCTAGAAATGAACTAGACTCTGACACTGAACAAAGGAAATGTAGCAGCTCAGAGCAAAGGCTAAGACAGGTTCACTGCAGCTTGAGGGTCCAGAATACTACTTAAGATACAGGGTTTTTCTGAATGTTAGAAATCTATTGGGAAGGTACAAGAGAGAACATGGAGTTTAAAACCACAGAAACAGGAGCTTTGCAATGGGGTGGGGAGTACTGTAATGTCATTGCTGTCAGGAGCATGTAATTTGTAGAAAGGTTTAAAAAAAGAAAGAAAAAAAAAAGAAAGAAAGCAATAAACATTTAAAATTTTTTACTTCTAAGACTTTTTCAACAGGCCAAAGTAAGGGGAAAAATTAAACAAGATGTTCTTTGAAAGACAACAGTGAGCATTAAAGCAAGAAAACCTGTCAAAATGAGAAAGGGTTTGCGCCTTGGCCACTGGAACAAGAATAAAGAGACGCAATTGCCTCATTTGAACACGTTCTCTAATAAGGTGCTATGAGCATGCCTTAGAAAAGGCTTTAGACTAGACTAGGATTCCTAAAATGGAAGAAACTATTCTAATTTTGAATAGAAGATATTCTCAAGTAAAAACTATCAAGCAAGTGTTAATAAGAGAAATATACCTCATCTATTTTTCAAAACCCTCTGGAGCCAGAACACTTAGTGTTTACTCTGTAAATGGGGGCATTGGGATTTTGAAGTTTATAGTAAAAAACATTATTGATTTGAAACTATGTCACTTTAATCTTACAAATGCACATGTTGTTTAAAACCCTTAGATTTATATATCTGACTTCAGATAGAGTAAGTTTCCACCTAAACAGAAACCTAATTTTACGATAAATTTTTGGTCAAGTTCTCAATGATTAAAAGTTTCTTGGGTATCTTAAAACAGTTTGGTAGTTAACATTTTGATAGCAATGACGTACTCATAATTAAATAAAATAGTTATAAATTGTCCCCCAATTTTGACTTAGATGTATATTTCTGCATAAGTTCATAGATAATAAAAATAAAAAAATTAAATAAAAAGACAAGAGAGAAAGGAGGGAATGTCAGTAACTTGTTAGTATTTCTAAGAACTTTATGTCCAGGAATTTATATTCATTGATTTTTTTTTTTCAAGTACTCCCAGGACAAATGAGCCCCTAAGCCTCAACAATCACACACTCATACCAGTCAAACAAACAGGCGTTATTGGTGACAAGATACAATTAGTGATCTCCCACTGAACTGGAATGGTCATTTTAGCCATCAGAAATAGCATGGGCTGGACCTAGCCCCTCTGCACATATGATGTGCACCTCAGTCTTCATGTGGGCCCCGAACAAATGGAGTGGGGGCGATCCCAAAAGCTGTTGCCTGCCTGTGGGATATATTCTTCTAGCTAGACTGCCTTGTTTGGCTGCAGTAGGAGAGGATGTGCCTAGCCCAGCAGAGACTTGATGTGCCAAGGTAGGGTGATACCCAGGGGGCCCCACCTTCTCAGAGGAGAAGGGGAGTTGGAATGGGGGCAGGATTGTGGAAGGAGGTGACTGAGAGGGGAGTAGTGAGCGAGTTGTAAAATGAATAAATTTAAAAAAATAACTCACTTGCAAGAACAAATCGAAGCCTAAATGACACTTAGCAATGTGAGCAAGCCTGGGGATACGAATATTCTCAGAGATCTCTGCATGCTTCTCCACCATTGGGAGGTGCCATAGACTTTATTTTCTAAGAATTTCTCTTTACATGTTTACTAATGTGCTGTTCACCAATATCAGAATGAAAGGTACGGTTTTTTCCCCTTCAAGTGGAATAAATAATTACTGCGGTCTTAAGGGGAATAATCTTCTGAATCCACAAACAATGATGGCCTAAATAGAGTAGTAAATTAACTTGTGACATTTATGTCAGTTGGGTATACATAGGTCATAAGTAACAGAAAGCCCTACTATTTGTAACATAAAGAGATTAGGATGCACATTTCTTCTATAACATCTATAGTTCTTCCATAGGTATCTAGAAAGAGTCACTAACTGTCTGGGAGGAAGATGAGATTTCCTCTGAGCTTATTTCTCTCATCATATGATGCTCTGAACATACAAGTACAAGCTAAGGCTTTCCCACAAAAAGGTTGCTGTTTTAACATTTTTGTATTGCTGAGACAAAGTATCCCACAGAAGCAACTTGAGATAAGAAAGCTTTCTTAGGACTGATGGCTTCAAGGGGGCTGCAGCCCGTCGTGGGGTAGGAGAAGTGGAAGAGGCTCTGTGGAAGTCAAGGGTACGGTAAAGCATCCTCACACAGTGTGGAACAAGAAGCAACGATTAGATAGAAACAGGGGCAGATAGGAATTTTGAAGTCCTGCCCCTGTGACCTGTTTCCTGCTAACCAGGACTTAGGTCCCAATGGCTTCATGGCCTTCAAAATAACTCCACAAACTGAACCAAGCATTTAAAATGTGGATTTGTAAGAGACATTCCAGATTCTCACGCCATGGGAATTGACAATCCTAGCAGCAAGGGACTGAGTCATTCTGTTTTCTTTCTTCTATTCAGCTAGAAAAAAGAAAGGAAGGAGAATGTGTTGAGGTCCCTGGAATTGGAGTAGGCTAGCTATCGCTGACCTCTATGACACACATAATAATAATAATAATAATAATAATAATAATAATAATAATAATAATAATAATGTGTCAATTATTAACTTATAAACACTGTATAAGCTTTAATGTCCATTCTGCCTTTACCTGTTTCTGTTGCAGTATTCACCTCAGCTTATCTATAGCTGGATTACTTCACTAAAGAGTTCTGTATATTCCCAACAAGCAAAGAAGAAGCATAGTCCCAAAGATTTCAAAAGGTGAATCTTGTTCAGGGCACACTTCCAGCAAAATAATTCACAATCATGCCTTAGCACGCTGTGAGATCGCCGCAGGCCCCCCCAGTCACCTGAGAATATATGAGAGCCTGGTGCCCGGCATTTGCTGCTGTGGTTGAATACAAAGTGTTCTTTCAGCACTTGTTTGGAGGAATTCATTCACTAAGAAAAGTGACTTCATTTTACTGTTGGTCATTCCTAAGTATGCAAGTATAACATATGTACAAGCATGCATAGATTTCTGATCTACATGTCACGTAACCTATATAATCTACATAGGCATAATTTCAATACAAAGTAGAAACAGTCGCTCTTAGAAAGCATGCCAGCTTTTGATATTTGTAAATGACGTCAATCCCCATTGTCATTCCCTACCTTCTCCTTCAAAGTCCCCTGATACAGCTCAGGATATGCAGACTGCAAACTCCTGGTGTCAGCATCTACTGATGCCACCACATTATTTTTGAAAGGCAATGTCAGACTTCAAGTCACATTATCTTAAATTCCCTACATGTCAATATCATAATTAGGTTCTGCGGTATGATTAGGTTTTCTCGTTGCCACCGCATTTGATAAATAAAAGGAAAAGTTTAGATCCAGTAAAACCAGCCTGATCTCTCAAGTTAACGATGGCATGTATATTTACCACCTTGTCAAACATTTTCTTAGTTCTTTGTCAGATAAAATCAATATAATTCCCATAATCATATTTATATGCGATAAGTAAAAAAAAATAGTTGTTTAACAGTTGTTAAAATGTATAGTATTTAATATATTTACCCAAGAACCATAAAACGTATCAGTCATCATTTAATAACTGGAAAGCATTTGGCTACGAGTTGTGGGTGGTGGGTGACAGTGATTTTACCAAAGAGGATTGCTTCCCTCAGCTGTCACAAGGAATGAAGCCACCAGGCCCACTTTATATTGCCATGTAATTGCACCATCAAGGCACAATCGTGTCTCTTTGCATTCTGTTCCTCCACCCAGAACATGTAGACCCAAACTTCATGTTACTAAAATGGCTGTTCCCTTTCTCTGCGTCAGCTGGGAAGTAGAGAATACAGGAAAGGCAAAGGATGTAAACACCATGAGATGTTCTGCCCTTGTGTCTGAAGAAGGAACTTTCCAGAAATATAATCTCTAAGGCTGCTTGCCCATTTGCTTACCTAAACCTATAGCATGGCATGGATAATCTGTAACATGTTGGATTATCCAAACCCAGCACAGATATACAAGGAGATAAAGACTGTTTAGCTCACTGCTTCACCAAACAAAATCAGGATTTTTGTTAGGAAAATAAAATGGAAAGGGAATTTGGGTAGACAAGTTGCCACAACAGATGTGTGAGCTAACTCAGAATTTCTCCCCTTTGTTTTATCTTAGTTCCTCCCCTTGAATTTAACTTAAAATGCCTGAAGTAATTGGAAATCACATAGTTTCACAATGCAGACACTGAAAATTAGCTGTAAACCAGTTCAGTGTTCTCTGAGCAGCAACTAACACATACATTGCAGGAATTTAATGAATATTAAATTAAATTGTGTTGATTGCTTCAATGTTTTCCCTTAACCTAAATTTTCACTTTAACAGTTTGAACTAACTTTTCATTACATATAAAGCTACTCTCAGTTACCAAGTGTGAGCATTCTGAATTCGTTACCATGGGAATGTAGCTGTGACTTATCATCTGCACGATCACCCAGAGGATGGCATTCACTCTTTTATTATTGGAAGGTGAACTTCCTCTGGCTAAGCAATGTCAGAGAGGAGCAAATTTTAGTTCCCTGTGTCCAGTCAGGCCAGCTTCCATGGAGAGCCTTTCATGCTGTTGGCCCAGATTCCCTCCACAAAAGATATAAAGTATGTAGGGCATTATGTAAGGGATCATCTACCAGGGAGCCAGGGCTCTCAATTTGGAATGAATCTAAAGAAGAACCATTGAGTAAAATATAAAGTGGATTTGCCCAAGAGTTTGCTAACTCCTCGTAAATTAAGTCTTGATGTCGTGTTTAAATGTTACGATGTTGCATCAAGAGCATACTCCGCTTGTTCACTCTGCGTTCATCAATCAGTCACATGTTTATTAATCATATGCCTGTTAAATTCCTACTGTGTGTTATGTAAACTACTTAGTTCATAGCCAATGCTTATGCTTATGCTGTAGTCTGAAGCTGGGTTAACTAACACTGTTAATACATTGAAAAAGCAATTACACTGTTATAACATACCTCTGGATCCAGCGAGATGGTTCAGAGCATACAGGTGCTTGCTGCCAAGTCTACGGATTGGAGTTCAATCCCCAGAGCCCACATTCGAGAAAGAGAAAACCACCTCTGCAAAACTTCCTCATGCTCATCATAGGATCGTCATGTGAACATGCACATGCGTGCACATACACACATGCATGTACACACACACACAAACACATACACACAGATTTCATTTTGAATTTGTGTCACTAACAAGCCCACTAAGCCATGTAAATGGGAAAGGTAGCAGGAGTTATGTAGGTAGCATATGAGTTATATGAACAGTACCTACGGGTTGAATACTGTACAACCACTTGTGTATATGCAGTTATTCTGATTTCTTTTTTGAATATCAGAGGATTCTGAGTGTGTATTATCCCAGATCATCTATATTTGAAGAAATATCACTTAATTAACAAACTTTTCTTTCCACATGAATTAGGTTTTAGACAAGTTAACATTGCCTTTAGTTTCTACAAATAGTTTAATGCCTTGGGAAATCTGAATCTTTTCTTTATCTTTTTCACCATAGCATGTTGACATTGGCACACAGTTCATACTCTAAACCAGGGAATTTTGTAGGCACAATTGGTTGGCTGACTGTACTCCCTGGAAGATAAAGGCAACACTTTATTCCTCAAGCACTTCTGGGGTCTTGTGGTGCAGTCGTTTTAATGTTACGAAGGGAAAGCCCACAGTCTCCCTCTCAGCCTGAACTAGCCACTGTGGAGCACAGGACATCTCACACCTGCTTCTCATTTCTGCTCCTCTCCTGTGTCCTTTCCTTTACACAATGTGACTTTCTTAACACCCGATTCGGCTTAATTTCTATCTAAAATCGTGTGGAAATCTGTGTTGGCGTAGTTTTTGTTTTTCTATCAATTATTAATTCCAGTGGCTGTTGTCAACCAGCAGTGTGGAGTTCATCGTGGAACTTTTAAGACCTCGTGAGAACTCTTCTACCCTCACAGAGGACAGAGCACCTTCCCCTCCTGGCTCCTTAACAAGCTCTCTGTGACAGGCACACCTTAGCATGTCTTCCACGTTTTTAGAGTTCTCAAAAATGTATGATAAAACACAGAATTGTCACTTCACAAAATGCTGTTTCATCGGACATTTCCCATGTAATCACTCTTGATTGTTGTCCTTTCATTAGAGAGTACCACAAGGCTTTAAAACCCTCATCTGTATTTTCTTCTTGTTTCTGGGTTCCCGACCGCGTGTGTACTTTTTGAATGTGTGTCTAAGCCTAAGAGAAGGAATGTGTGAACTGTTTACAGAGTGCAGGGTGACCACAGCAGGTCTGGGAAGAAAGTGAATGATGAACGACAGATCGTCACGAGTCAACCCAGGGCCACTATCGGCCTTCTTTCTATTCCCCATTGAAAAGGGGGCAGGGGTCCCTTGAATTTAACAGATTAGAGAAACTTTTTCATCTAGCATGCCATGAAGGTAAAATTAACAGTTTGTGTAGAGAGAAAGAAAGTAATGGAAAGAGGAATCAGTCTGTGAAAAGAGCACTGGAGTGAGGTCATGAAATACAAGTTCATGAGACTTACTGGAAGGTTTTTAAAGCAGGAAAGGTTAGGTCTGCCTGCTCCTTTAGCTCTCCCTACAAACACGGCTGGCTTCAGAGCACCGTGGAAAGCAGGAGGAGCTGTTGTTTTAACCCTGGCCTCTGTATTTTGTCCACTGAACATAGCTGTTGATTATAAACTTCATTTGGTACCCGAACAAGAGAGGGTTTAGCCGGGATCTTTTTGTATCAGTGCAGCTGTTCAGATGTGAACTCACACTACACTAATGGTTACAGGTGTGCTGTTGGCAGTGATGGAGAATAAACACTACGGTGAATCTCAGGAGTATTCATGATCTCCTTACTCTTTAGTCTGCACAACACACTACGAGAGTCAGCTCAGGCAACTGAGGGTGTTACCTTTATAAAGGTGTTCTCTTTCTCCTGAAAATGTATAAATATAATGGAATATATATAAGAATATATGTGAATATATAAATGGAAATATGAATATATAAATCTATTAATATATAAGTATATAAACATTCATATATATATGATATATATGTTGATACAAGGAAATAATTTTTGAAAGCATGTGGTATAGTAGAAATGGAGAAGGGAGCACCCAGCAGCCTTCTCTGCCTTTCTTCCCTTTGTAGTGAGCCAGCAGGTATTGTGTGCTAGGACATCCTTGGCAGACAACCTAGGGGGAAAATGTATCCTCTGACCCTTGAAACCCTCCCTTCCTTGATACTTATGCTACATTTGCAATATTTTCCTTCTCTTATTCATCCTTGGTAGATAGAAGGAAAAATAGACTCATGAAAAACTTCCACAAGAAAAGGCTTTCTGGAAAGGATTTTAAAGAGAACAAAGGAGCCCAGCACGCACAACTGTGGAGGACCTGAGGGAAGAAGAAATCTGACAGTAAGGACAAGGTGTTTGAGAGTGAGGGGTGGCATGCCGATGTCCCTTGGAACTGTTCAAGAACATTGGTTCTGAGACAGTCAGAAGAATGCAGTGTGCCTTGCAGCCAGTCCATCAATACCCTCACAGAAGCCTGTGTGCAGGAACTCTATTAGATGAGAGGCCCCAGGAGACTCTGACCATTACAGAACTTGCTGCCCCAATGGAGGGGACCCCTAGATGAGTGGCTAACTGGATGGACCTGGTGTCAGACTGACCAAGTTTGAGAGCTGACTCCACTGTTAGCTCTTGTGTGACCCTTATCTGTTCTAGGCCTTGGCTTCTTTGCCTTAAAAATACGGATAATAACATGTCAGTCACAGGTGAACGCATGGAGCAATTGATGTAGCACATCTAGCAACTTGTGACACTGAGGTCGGCCTCATACGTGTTAGTTATCAGGCTAGAGCGAGCCACATATTTTCAGCAACTGGGATCCACATCTGTAAGAATCCGTGTCTTCAGTAAGAATCACGAAAGATGAATCTTCTAGTCTAAGATCAGGAGGACTCAATCAAAAGAAAAATTCCTGATTGTCTTCTTTACTAGGCACTGAAGGCATTGAAACAGAGGTGACCATGGTGCATCCCTACCTTCAAAGAGCTTAAGTTTTAGTAAGGAAGGCCAATATATATGCTAGGGATGTAGAAAAAGAAATGCTAGAACTGCTGTATTTTGTGCTATTTAGGTTTGAAAACTGGAAGCAAAATACTTGGGTTCAAATTCTAGCTCAATTGCTTGTGAGCTGTGTAGTCTTGGCAGGACATTTAAGCTTTCTCTGCCCACACTTCTTCCACAGGATGACAGTTGTAGCAGCGCTTGTAACCAAGAGTTGTAGAAAAGATTACACTCACGAAGATCCTGAGGTACCCAGGTACCTGATACATGCTAGTCATCACTTCGTTATGGTAACGCGACTGAGCAATCTACCTGCTTTCTTTTCCTCTCTTTCTTTTTCTGAATAAAACTGGTGAGGAATGGCTTCCTGGAGAAATCATGTCTAAGGAAATGCATACCAGGTTGCCAGTGACTAGGAGAGGAAAGAATCTTAGAGAGTCTTGGAGCTAGAATATGCAGAGACTCAGAAGAGAAGCTGAGCTAAGAAAAGTGTATACACACAGAACACAGGAAGAGGAGAGGCTGGCGGGGACAAAAGAGCCTCGAGGACTTTGTGAGCCATCCTTCAGAGTTTGTACTATTTTCCCCAAAGCCATTCCCAATAGGGAGCCCTGGAAGGGTAATTCAATCATTTGATCAACAACCCTTGACACAGATGCTGGGACAAGAAAGAGAATAAGGACTGTATGTGATATAACTAAAGGCTAAACCCTGGAGAAGGCTTATTTTGGGAGACAGGAAACAGCACTGGGAGAGGAAACTGGGAAGGAGTGGGCATAGTTTGAGAAGAGCCAGGTAGTACAATGGTCAGCTGCAAAGGGAGGATAGGATTGCACATACAAGGGGTGAAGCAGAGGTACCCAGTGCTGTGCATAGATCAAACAAAATAAAGACCGAGAGAAGGTTATTGTTTCTGGCAATTAGGAGGCATTCAGTTGACCTTGGAGCATTAGGCAAGTCTCAGGGATGGAAACCAGATGGCAAAGAACACAGATCCCAAGGAGAAAGGACACCATTGTGATAACACTATCAGCTTCCCCAACTGGACAGTAGCACAGGATGGGAGTTGGAAGGCTTACAGGAGAGAGTCAAAGATGATGTCTGAAGAAGGAATTGCTAGGCTTAGCGAATGGAGAGTGTGCAGCTGATAGGCTAAGATGGATCCCATGGAAATAATGCAGCAGCAGGAGCCATCTTCATGTTCAGGCTATGAGAAGGAGGGGAACTCCTTAGAAATAGAAGACTTGTTTTGGGGAGCTGCTGTGGGGGCAGGCTTTAGTAACTTACTGAGAAATGAACAGCACAACTGCTAAGCAGCCATTCAGACTGAGCTGTGCCTCTTGCACAACAAATGACTTTTCTCAAACATGCCTGTCATAGAATAACCCATCTCCTTCCTCATCAAACATCCATTTAATTCTAATCTAAAATTCAGGAAAGCAAGCAAACTTTGTAAAATAATTTGTTCTCAAGTGTCTTTAATTAAAGTCACTCAGCCCTCAAATTCCTCTCTGGGTTACATAAAAACTGCCCAGTGGTATTGTGACCACACGCCCTCTCCTGCCAAAGCTGCCTTCATTTGGAATCCCTCATTTCCTCTCTAGTCCAGCATCAGAGACTATAGTTTCTATAAGCGGCAGTTGCTAGCACAGTACCTACCTGTCTTTCTGCCATCGATTGCTTTGGATATGATCTAACTCATTGAAAGGTTAGTTGTCTTTGTGTATCTAATCTGACACCAGCTTTTTCCTTCTCTGTTTTTCTACATCTCAGCTGATTCTCTTGTGAGTATGTATATTTGCCACAATTCCCCAGTGATGTCATTAAAATGTCATTGTGTCCAAGTAGCAAGTGAGATGATGACTTACCAGTTGGAATGGAATTTCTTTTTAAATCATCTGCTTGTATTTATATGTGAAATTGGGACCTTGGAATTGCCTCCATTCAGTTTCAAAGTCTAGGACTCTGGAAAGTTCTCTGTGAGTATCTTCAAGAAAGACCGGACACCCTCTGAGGATGAGGTCAATTCAGTCTCAGTCCAGGCCACCACTCTCATGCCAGGAACCCAGACTTAAGGAACGGTCTCCATCTTCAAATAGTAACAAACCAAAGCAATGAATTCTGGGAACTATCCTTCCCAGTGTTTCTGACCGCAGCTCTATGTCCCTAAACTGCACTATTATCCCCAGTGGGGAGCCAAAGCACAGCTCAGAGATCCAGAAAATAAGTCTGTCCATTTTGCCTGCACTCTCCTTATTTCTGATCACTTATTTTTATTCAGGGTCATACTTCATACTGAAGCAGAGATAGCACAAATGCATTTAAATTTCTGAGCCATAAGCTATTAGAAAGAGGCAAAGAGTTCCTTTGTGTTAGCATTTCTTCTCAGGGACAAATGTCAGCGGCCTCTTTTCAACATAATAGCTAGCGTATAATACCTGTCAAGAACAAAGGTGACTTCAGGACAAAATACAAGCACAGCTCCTCCCCATGCATGGACTCAGAAACAGAAAAGTAACATCAACGGATTAACAAACTAGTTGTCACCAAAAGAGCAAATGCTATTTCTGTGCCTCCAATGATTTTAAGTGATGGGAGAAAAAAAAAAATCAAAGTGTTAAACCTGGTTTATCCTGTTTTCAGTTTTCTGTGATTTTTTTTTTCTTCTTCTCAATGCAGTGCAGTTTCCTGTTATTAGACTTGTGGTTTTGTTTATTCTTGCAAGTGGTTTAACTTTCATTGTAAAATCTAGACTAACTTTCATAGTTCAGCCTGGGAGAAAGGAATTATTGAAAAACAATTTTCCCCTTTGTCCTAGAGCGTGACATTGGTTCTCAGAGGATATTAGATCCCAGTTTTGTTTCATACCAAGCATCGGAAGGCCTGTTGTAGGTCCCTGCCCACATCCCTATGTATATTTGCAGCAATCTATAAGTGGCTTCCAGATAAATCAAACACGTTGTTAATTACCTAGACCCTTAACAGAACCTGTAATTGCCACTTGGCTAACCAACTTCTGATACTTCTCTTAGGTAGGATATGTTAAGAGCTAAAGAAGCAAGATCTTGGTAGATGTGGAATAAACCAAATAAATACAGTATTTTATGTTCTTTTAATTTGGGGCCAAGTGGATTTGGATGAAGTGTTTATTTAGTTTGCTGGCTGTTTCAAGATGCTGTGGGGTATTGATTCCTTTTATTACTGGCAGCCATTTAACTTGACCTCTTCTGGATCCAGTATTTTAAAAGCCATAAATTTTAACTTTACTTATGAGCAACGGCTGAAACACCGTGAAAGCCTTTTTATTAGTTGAGCTCCACCAGTCTCTTGCGCTCTTCTGTCACAGCCGGCAACAATATTTAGGGCTTCTTAAATTAAGAGTAGCTGCTGGGTTACTAGCTGCAGGGGAAGAAGGAATGGCTAAAGTGAAGCCACAGACAATTTGGAAGGTATAGGGGTTCAGGATGGCTTTGACAGGCATAGGACAGGAGGGACACACCCAGGGAGAGAACGAATCAGGTTGGTTATGTGGGAAAAGCATTTAAGTAGGTTCATGGCTATGGAATACTGTCTGTGAATAGGAATCAGAACACCACTTGACCAAAGAGCAAGGTAGACCATGAGACCAACTCCAGGAACTTTTAAACATTCTCCGACCTTTATGTCCAGAGGTCCCAGGCACACTGTTTATCTCTGAAAGGATAATAAACAAACAAATCTAGTGTTCCCTCTGGGCTACTGTAGAAAAAAACACACAGTGTACTGTAGATGGCTAGTACAGTAGCTAAGAAAGACTTACTCTGGCATGTCAAGCTTAACTTCTTGAAGATGGCCCCACTGGTCCTCTGAGGACAGGTAACTTTTTGTCTTAACAAGAAAATCAAAACTTTTTACATTTTTCAAATAACCCAGTAATGAACTTCTGGGCCACATAATAAGTACTTAAAAGGTCCTATTTTTCTGTGAAATAAAGAGGAAAAGGAAAGGTCCATAGATGACTACTCTTGAAATGCATATGAGTATGTGAGAATGTTTGTCATGGAGTTAGAAACAAATGAAATTAATTCTCCCTGTGAGGCTTCTGGCTTTAACCCATGTATACCAGTAGCTTCAGCACACCAGTGCGTCAGGGCACTGTGGAGAAATTCCCCATCCATCTTGTAATCATCAAAGATGTTTGTTTAAACAAATTTTCTTTTCTTGACCCCCTAGACCTCTTTTTATTTGATCATGCCGCAAAACTCTAATGTGGAATTAGTGAAGTTATACAAGCAAAGAATTATCATTTGAGCACAAGAGAGAGAAAAAAGCAACAAAGCCAAGAGAGAAATGGAAAAACTCACACTGAAATAATTTATGTAAAAATATGTGTAATAAAGAAATGCTGAATGAGAAGACTCCCCCACCCCAAGCTGTATTTTGTGTTTCTTTGTAGAGGAGTATAACCCAAATGTAATGACTGGACTTGGTTTTTCTTTTTATTTCACCTTCTAGATCTCCCCACTTATTCCCAACGACAAATTTTAAGGTATCCCAGTGACTTGGATAAACAAAACAAAACATTTGGATTTGTTTTGTTTTGGTTTGGTTTGGTTTGGTTTTGCTGTTAAACTGTTTTCCCAAATCGCCCAACTCATGTTTCTTAATTCAAAGCAAGAGACTTCCTTAATAATTGGTATACAGTGAAGTTTAAAACAACATCAGAATTTTACTATTTTTCTGTGACAAAGAATTGTTAGATCAGTTGAAATAGCTGTCATCAAGAACCAAACTACAGCATTGTTTGTGAGGGTGTGGAGCTCTGGGAAAGGAATCCTTGTTCCTGACTGGTGAGATGTAAATTAATCAAATCATGATAGAAAGCATTGTGGATAAAGATTTCTTAAAATATTAAAACCACAGCAAACACATGATCCAGCTATACCAGTCTGGGGTATGTTGCCCAAAGCATCAAAATCAGCTAACAGGAGCTCTTGCTGGCCTGTTTACCATGGTGCTGGTCACCGTAGCTGCCAAGCATGGGACAGTCTTGGGGACCATCAGTGGATTTGTAGAGAAGAAAGTGTGGTGTGTATCTATAATATAATTTTATTTGGGCATAAGGAAGGATGAAATGAAATGGTTTGCAAGGAAGTGGATGGCCGGAGATCGCTGTGTTAAGCAAGATAGCCCAGACTCGTGAAGGTGACTCTCCTGTGTTTTCCTCAAAAGAGAATCCTTTTAAAAGAAGGAAGGGCATGGAAGTTAAGGAGGGTTATTAGGAATGAAGACATGATAAAGAGAATAGAGGATGTCAGAGAGTAAGAGAAGGGATGGCTACCATTAAAATATAATATATACACATATAAAACTCTTATAGTAAAGCCTGTTACTTTGTCCAATTAATATAATCTAACAGTTTTTAAAAGTTTCCTGAACTCACTTAGGTATAGGTCCTACATTGCTAAAAATCACTTTATTCTCTCCATACAAAACCCAGAGCCCTCAGTAAGTAAGAGCCCAGAGCACTTACATCACTATGGCCAGAGATTTGTGTCTAGAATCAATCCAGGAATTCTTATTAATTTAGTTCTTGTGAACTAACTAAACAGTAATAAAGGGTTTGCACTCTTCTCTCTCCCACAGCCTGACCTGAATAAAAATAGACTTGGACTTTTTTTTAATCCAAATTGCTATCTGATAGATATTCTATACTGTGCCTTTTAAAATAAGCACTCATCTGACTTGAAAAAAAATCTACAATTTTAACTGTAGTGAGCTATACATAACATAAATTCTACTGTTGTATTTTTAAGTGGACAGTTCAGCAGTGTCACGTACATCGGACTGTGGGGCCTCCAACTTCAAACTTAACCAGAAAGGAGGCTAATTCCCTTTTCCCAGCATTCCCAGCAGGCCCCCTGCCCTCCCTACCCTCAGCAGCTGCCCCCATGTGGTAATCTTCTCAGAGTGTCCCTCTGCACCCATGAGAGCAAAAGCAGTTCTTACCTTGGGGAAGTTTCTCAGATTTCTAGAAAAACTTTCTATAAGGTTGGGCTGTCATGGTGTGAATTCAAAGGTTATGTCAGAGGTTAAGCTATGCAATTAAGTCAAGAAAGCAGAGCATTCTAGTAGCTGACATTAACTTTTGAAAAGAGACAGGATTAGCTGTAGTTAGTCACATACAAACTGCACAAAATGAACAAAAGGGGAAAAGGTATTTTACCAGCCACCTCCCTTGAAAGAAAATCGTTCCATCGCAGACCTCTAATTTCTCAGCCTAATTTTGTTACTTCACTGAGCTCATTATCTGTGCCAGATATGAACTCAGCAACTGATGCATTGTGACGGGTTGTTTTTGTTTTTCAGCTTTAAAAAAATATTCCCTCCCTCCCTAAATAATTATCTGCAAATTAACCTTTTCTCTTACCAGAATATTGTGGGAATAGAATAGAGACCATACAAACTCGTAAGCAAGACTCTTTAGGCAGGAGATAAATTCTTTGGGGCCACGAGGGGACTATTTATTAAATGGCTGCAGCAGTCCACTAAATGGGCCCCTTTTGACCTGAAAGAGTTAATGCTCTATTGAAAGTGTCTGAATTGTCCCCAGTTTTACTCCCTTGGAAGGCTCTGACCCATTAATGGCAGTAATAATAATAATAGAAAACAATCCCGGTCCGCCTCCATTACTCTGCAACCGTTAATGGGATCCTAATGTTTTCTATTCTTTAAGTGTAACTGAAAACTGACATTCGGCCCAGCTAAAATTTCCAATGTAGTATGTTTTTTCATTATCATTTTTACACACCATGCAGGATGCTGAGTAAGGAATAAGGCAGAAGCTTATAATTGGTCTTTTAAATCATCATAAACATTTATTTTTTCCCCCCATGGCTATTTCCAGTGCCAATAACTCAGCTCTTCGATGATGGAGGAAACTATTTAATGATGCATCACAGCCCCTTCTAAAGTTCTTACCCAGAACAAGGCAGAGGCTACAAAAACATGGCCTATTGTTTGTTCAGAAGTTGATTTTAAAATAACAAAAATAGCTGCTTTTAAAAAGAGTATCAGCAATGAAGCAAGTGTTCCTCTGTGTGTGTCTATGTACATGCATGTTTTTTAGAAAAGCTTTGTGTGTTTTGTTTATAATTTTCTTTCAATAATTAGAAAGTAAAGCATAGCTTTGCAGTGTTTGAAGCAGAAATGGTGTTCCTGTGTTGGAAAGCTACATCTATAAAAAGGGGGAAGTGTCAATGTCCTCTCTGAGATGATCTTGAGAGGGCGTACAGCCTCCAAGATGCAAAGTAAAGATTAGTCACTATCTTTGCTGTAGAGCTAAAATAAAGACCAGTTTGGAGTCTTTGTGTAATATATGTTCAGTATTAGGTGAATTCCAATTGAAATATTGTATTCTTAGAAAGCCTGTGCCTGGTTCACTGTCCTCAAGAAGAGACAGGTATGTCTCTGTCACTGTGTTTGGGCCAGGGTCGTGGACTTTAATCTGTAATGCCAATGGAATTCATCATAAGACAGCTTATCTGGCAGCTATAGTCCCTTCTAGTTTCTTTCCCTTCCTCTCCATCAACCTCATCTCTGTATCTCATCTCAACTATAGATCTCTCTTCTTACTACCAAGAATACAATTCAGTGGTCAAGGTACTATCACGCTGGCTCTCATCCTCTTCTACTCTGTCCCTGAAGTGTCTGCAGTGCTGTTTCTGTTTAGAGTCCTTTTCAGCCTGCCCATGTACCCTCCATATCTTAATATATCTATTGTTTGGATTTTGCACTTTCGACTCTTCTATAGATCATTTTTTTCCCTGGAGCAAGTGTTCTCTTGTTAAGTTCAGTGCTAGTTGATGCCTACAACAGAAAATTCCATGAACCCATTAACAGCAACATACAACAGTTGAGAAAGTTCATTTTATAACATTTCTGTATGTGTAACACTTCATCTCATCATTACAAATATCTACAGAATTAGGTTCACTATTATCTTAGCTACTTACTGACTTATTATCCAGGCTGTGCTTCAGTTTTATTAGCTATAAAATTATGATAGTATTAATGTAGTGGACTTATTCTTCCACCTGTACAGTCTAGAGCTGCACCTCCAATTCACGTGATCATAGGAAGTTTTTGAAGTCCCTGTTGACAGGAGCAAGAACTGACTATTTCTCTGTGTATTTTTTTTTCTCTTCGTATTGATAGTGTGTCTACACATATTTCTTGTTACTTAGAGAATTGTCCTTTCTCTTCACAGAGGAATCAGGGAGTAGACTGAACAGATCAATTGAATAAAACCTTTAATGCTGGGAAATTTTTCTCTCACAAAACCAGTCAGACTGAAGTTTAATTTGTTTGTGAGAAGTTAGTGCCAAATGCTCTCCTCTCTGAATTCGGGAGTCCATTGGCAGCAATGTTCCTATTCCCCATGTACCTAGCAGACCTACGGAGATACCTTGCTGATAGAATCAAGTGTAATATGTATGACAAGTAGAGAAAGAGTGCTACATCAAGACCCTTTAGGTTGTAATGGAAGGGACTCAATTTTAAAGTAGCTTTTGCAAAGAAGCTGATTTGCTGAATAATGCAATAGAACATCACAGGGTTTCAATATCATCTCTTGAAATTCTGCTTCCTTTCTTTCTGCTTTATTGTTATGGAAACCCAAGACAGATGGCAGCAATTACAGCTTCATATTCTTAATAACCCCTAGAAGAGATGACTCTTTCCTGGTCATGGTACTAGAGTTGTCCCCAACTTTTACTCACCAGAACTAAAGAGGGGATAGAATCCACTGACTAATCATGCCTGGAACATTGATGCACTGGATGAGAGATGAGGAGGCAGAGTACCCCAGGGAAAGCCAGGATGCTCGTTCCAGGAAGAAGAAGGTTACAAGATAGGAAACAATAAGGGCTGCCAGCAGCAGAGGGGCAGAGGCAGTGGGGTGGAGGCTAACTGGGATCTTGTATTCCTCTTCCAGTTTTAGGGGTAGAGGAAGTGGGGTAGAGGCTAACGGGGGTCTTGTATTTCTCTTCCAATTTTTCCAGAAGCTTTGCTGAGATGAAGTGAAGCTGTATTTTCCTGGACTCTGACCCTTCCCTGTAATCCAGCAAGGTCTCAGAACAAGAAAGGCTGATCATAGACTTCCCCAAGAGGGAAGTTATTAATAGAAATGTCACCTTCGTGTAACCTCTCTTCCCGCTGGCAAGGACTCTTCGGGCTGAGTTATAGGGAAATTCCAGCATCTTGTCAGATTTCACAACAACATTAAGTGGAACTTCCTTTTCATATTTGTCACCTCATTTATTTTGTGTGTCCCCACGTTATTAGTTTTACTGCCCATTAATCATTACATATAACAAAATATAGTTAAAATATGCCTAGGAGGCAGCAGGAATGGCTCTGAACATGACAGGCATAACTAAGCCAGGGGCAGCAAACATCTAATTTGTTCACGTGGGGACACATGAACATGAGCACCTCTTGCCCCTCATATGGTCCAGGATATTTCCGCAGATTTCCCCATCTGGCTCAGAGAAGGTACTGTACAAAATTGTTCATTGGCAAGATGGTGGAATAACCAAGCCAAAAGTATTCTTAAAGAAAGTATACGAGCTTGAAATTCAAAGTGAGTAAAGACAGTTGACTAAGAACAACTTCTAGTCTATGAAACAGCACTCTTTAATTTATCTTACTTACTTCTTTTATATTTATTGCTTTTGCTCGAAATACCAATCTTATCAGAGTACTCCTTTGAGATAAAATAATGACTTCTGACTGCCTCCTTACCTTGGTGTCATCGTCATGGTGGATTTGAACTCACTTTGGTCTCCTACTCACTTCCCATATTTGCTGTCCATCCTTCCATGTGAGCTTACATCAAGGAGGCGTGTCTCTACTTTTCCTCGTGCATTTCTCCCTTTGCAGAGAGCCTACCCACCTCAGAAGTTGTGTTTTTATTTAATTATATGTTCAGTCCTTCTTCAGAGACAAAAGCAATTCATTCCTGAAGCTTTATCTAGGAATTCAGATCATACTGCACTTTCTGACATCCAGATGACCAGAGCATTCTTAGAATATTATCCATACATACATCTATTGTCTGGTGACCCAAACCATCCATGATCTTGCCCTGTTACTAATTTTGTTGATTGTGCTGTTAGTTAGTGTGTGTTCAGTTTGCTGTGTACCTGGAATTGAACATGTCTTCTTTATAAAGCATCACAAAAAGTGGGAAGAACGTTAGCTCCAGGGGAGTCCAGATCAAGTCTGCCTCAAGCAGCACTTGAGCAGGCTGGCTGAGTCTAGGGGTTCACATGTCTTTGTCTGCTCTCTCAGAGGACTTGATGAGAAATTGGAAGAGAGCCAAGTGGTGGTTCTGACATTTAGGAGCCATAATACAAGTACAGCACAAATGCCATTGGAAACCCCCCACGTTTATCATAGGTTAGATTGAAATTCTTGTTGTTTTAAGCAGACAAAAGTTTCTTAAATCAAAACTCAGATAAAAGGTGCCGTGTGTTTAAGATTGGTTGCATAATACTTGCTATGTGTGTGTTATATCAGTAACATAGACAAACAGGTTTAGATTTGCCACAACTTCAGAATGTATTGATTAACAGCAAAATTACAAGATACAGGGTTTCAGGGTGGCTGTTTTCCTAGTATTCCTACTTCCCTTGGTCACACAGATTCTTTTATTCCAATATTAATTACTAATATTAGCTCTCAGGTTAAACATTGTACGTGTGTGTGTGTGTGTGTGTGTGTGTGTGTGTGTGTGTGTGTGTGTAGATTACTATGTGACTCCAAGGGGTTAAGTGGCAGAGTTTGAAAAAGCCAAAGTTGGGAAGCCAATAGGGATATAAGAGTATTTCTGAAGATAGTGCTAATGAGCCAATGAACTCCAGCTGAGCTGCTGTTGTAAGCCTGGCCCTGTGGATCACTAGTTTGAGAGATAAGTTCCAGATATGAGTTCAGGTATAGAAGTGAATGAACAGAACCATGTTCTGCTAAAAGAATAGACTGATGGGTATGGCAGGTCCAGACAGATGTGTACAGAGAAACAGGTCCTTCCATCATATGAGGGCCTGTTGGGTAAACACTCATCTATGGACTAGAAAGTGGGCCTTCTGATACCTAATGGAACAACTCCTTGACCTTAAACTCCCAGGCCATAGAGCTGTGAGAAATTCCCATTATTCATAAGCCATCTAGGTTTTTCATTATTATTATTATAGAAGCCCATACTGACTAGAAACTATGTAAAATATATGCATCTTGGAGCACATCACTTTTCTTTAGGTGCTCACAGCCTTAAAAAGAGCAGTTCACACTGGCACCCAACCGCTCACTGGAGAACACACTCCTGTGGACAGTTACTCTTCCTTCCTCCTTCCTTCTCTCTGCTTCACATCTGGAACTGGCTGGCATGTGGATTTGCGTGGAATCAATGGGGCATGATGTGGCCTTTTTCTAAGAACTTGGTAAAATGTGGTATATTGGGCAATGCTGGTTTCCAGTGCACTTGTTCTGCATTTATCTTAGGAGGCCACATTCCTGAGCCAGAGTACAAAGTAAACATCGCTGGCTGGCTGGCTTCATTTGGGCTTCACATTTTAGCATTAAATTGATATCTCACTGAAAGAATTCCTGTAGAGAACTCAGAATTCATGCTGGCACAAAACTAGAAACTCTCACCTTCCACTTCTATGGAGAAGAGTAAACAGGACTCTGAGCAGCTAATTTTTCAATTATACTCAATTAAATATAAAAGGCAGAGAAATGTTTTTAAGAATAAGAAATGTTTAACCCTGAAAACTATAGATACCCTCAGTGGGACATCTAGAATACATGCTCCCTCCCAAGGCTCTGGGATTATTGTAGAAAAGGGGGTAAGAAGATTGTACCAGACAGAGATGGTAGATGACAGCCAGGAAACAGTGTCTTCCCGATGCAACAGAGCAGCTGCACCAATGAATGGGTTATAGTTATGACAGCATGTGTAAGACCTGCTCAATCTCAAGCCAGACTAAATCCCAGCATGGAGAGGGGAGGTGGAAATGATGTCCCACCCCTAGCCATGGAGTTATTGATAAGCAATAGCTGTTGTGAGAAGGAGAGCCCGTTTTCTCTAAGAGTATGGCCCCTGATAAGTCAGCCATGCCCCATTAATAGGCCACGTGCCCAGCAACATATGGATAGCACAGAAAGGATTGGGGGACATTAAGTGGGCAGCTAGATGGTTGATGGATCTGGGAGGAGTTGTGGTATGAATGAATATGATCCAAAAACTCCTCCTGAAATTCAGAAAGAACTGATAGAAATTAAGCATACAAATAAAAAATGCAGATACCTAGTGTGTATGTAAAGCGCTTTTGTGAGGGTACCTTTCACAAACCAGTTACATATGGACTTCCAGTTATGATAATGTTTTAGAACTGTATTGGACTTCTTTATGCTTTGGAAGTAATGTGGTATAAAACCCACATGAAGACACAACACTCTCAATAATACTAAGCACAAGAAAGATGTGCAGCTGAAGCAGTCACACAAAAGAGTAAAAAGATATAAGAAAAAAAATCATTGAAGCAGCCTGTGTTCAGAGTGGAAAGCCCATCACTGAGATATACAAGGAGGAGCTGGAAGACAAAGCTGTTCTCCTGGTGGTGATAAAAAGACGACTAAAGTGCACCTTAAGTAGAAATGGTAGAAACGGTTACTGTTACAAAGAAAGAAGGAAAGTGAAGGAATGACTAGGGTAAAGAGAAAGGCAAGATACAGAGATGAGTAATTACAGGTGGAGCGGGAGATATTAAATCGTTGAAAGCGACAGAAAAAAGCCCGGGGTTGTGCTAACAAAGAACAGATGCTGGATGGGGGCTCAGAGGAAATGAAGCATTAGAGGATGCTTCTCCAGATAGAAAAATCTCTGAGCACTGAACAAGAAGGACATCAATGTGTCTCAGCCCCCTGTCCCCTGCTGCTTGTGGATTCTTCTATTCCTATATTAATCATTGACTGAGTACTTCTCTGGGCTGAGGATACACCATCAATGAGGCTAAGAAAAGTGGAGGCATTCACAGGTCCAGTTTCACTTATAGGAAATAGCAGACTGAATGAACCCTCAAATGAGTCCTTTTATTCCCCCTACTTTAATAATAAAGAAATCTTTTTCTTAAGATAGTAACATTACCCTTCTCAGAAATCAATACTGGTTCCTTAATTTTGTAATATGTTTTTTATATGAAATGCATGTAAATATACTATATACATACATACATACATACATACATACATACATACATACAAATGAGTGTATATTTAAAATTCAAGAAAGCTTACAGAAGGAAAATTAAAACATTAAAACAATCCAGTATGTATTGAAGAAGAGGTGATTGATTAGTTGCCTTGTCAGGTACAGTTTTATGTAGACAGAAAGACAGACACATTAGATTTGACAGACAAGCAGACAGACTGGTAGATATTTAATAAATTGACTTCTTTCAATTGAATCATAATTTACATGTCTAATCTGAAAATAGAAAAATGGTGATATTAATAAGTGTAATGAGTTAGCTATTCATTAGATTTGCTGGGTATAATTTGAGTCAAAAAAAAAAAAAAAACAACAACAACAACCAAAAGCATAGCAAGCAAATAAAATCAAAACAAAACAAAAAAAATTTTCACACGTTGGCCTAAGATCCTGATGCTTGATATAAAAGAAGGAATTCGGGGGGAAATATTTCAAGTAGCAACCCTTTGGAAGACACTTGGAGGGCCATGTGAATCCTTTGAATCCTCATAATCAAAGGGGTATTTGTTCACATAATCTTCCCATATTTTCCCTGGATATTTTCACTTTAAAACAGACAATGTTTGAGACGGGGTAGAAGAGCTTATGCAAATGTAGGAATCACAATGAGAAGTTTACTATTGAACATTTGGATATGAGTTTCAAGAAATTATAAAAGACTCAAGGATTTATGCAACTAAGAAAAAAAAAAACCCTGCTCCCACAGAACTTGGAAATTGCCAGTAAGAGGACTGAGACCCGGATGACAGCAGATAATGCAAAGCTGGATTGCATTATGCCCCATGGTAATGAATAGGGAGCAGGGCACTGTGATAAGCCTGGAATGATGATCAATATTTGGAATCCTGAGATAGGCAAGAAGGTAATTAGGCCCATTATGGACACAGTTAGCACAGATAACATAATTTGGGAAATTATACATTTGGAGATTATGGAGAATTTTTTTCAAGGCTAATGGGTCTTCAATGATATCTATTAAAGCACGTAAGATGTTTTGCCTCTAGGGAACCCACTTTACAAAAGAAACCAAGTACACAAAAATTTCAGTAAATGTAGTCTAAAATGAAAAATAAAGTACAATGTATCGGGGAGTAAGTGATTGTGATTTCCTACTTGGAATTTATAATAATTTTTCATTTGAAGGGTTTTAAGGCTATTAATTTCACATCACAGCTCCCCATGAAACCAGGAAAGTGTTTCTCAGTGTTTGCCCAAGTTCATTGCTCATAATAATGCAAGGCCAAATTGGTAATGATAGCAAGGCATCTTGACAAATGTTTGGCTTCCTCCAATTTCATGTTGAGGCTCCTGGAAAACATTGTAATTTTGATCCTGTCCCTAATGTCCTACAGGACAGAAGCCCCTTTATTTTAGGAAGGACTCAAACTTTATTCTCACTAGGAACCTTCAGGGTCCTTGATATTATTGGAATCTTCAAACTGCAGACCCTCTTAGCCTTTCCTTTCATCCCTGTTCCATCCCTTTGTTTCCCTCCTGATACCTGGGAAGAGTGTCTAGCAGAGTCTCCAGTGAGCATGAGGCTAGGACCCTGGCAGGTAATTCTCACTAGCCATCCGATTCTCCATTACAGTCACTCCATTCTCTCCCTTACCCTGTTAGCAGCCCTCCTGCAGGAACCCCTTCTTCCCACCTCAACCCCATTCACTGGAGACTGCAACTCTTGGCACAGACCCAGAGTTCCCCTATCCACTTCATCTCTGTTCTGTTAAGAAATTTTTTTCCTGTGCCCATATCTTCGAGGCTTTTCCCCACTTTTTCCTCTATCAATTTCAGTGTCTCTGGTTTTATGTGGAGGTCTTTGATCCACTTAGACTTGAGCTTTGCACAAGGAGATAAGAATGGATCAATTCTCATTCTTCTACATGATAACCGCCAGTTGTGCCAGCACCATTTGTTGAAAATGCTATCTTTTTTCCACTGGATGGTTTTAGCTCCCTTGTCAAAGATCAAGTGACCATAGGTGTGTGGATTCTTTTCTGGATCTTTAATTCTATTCCATTGATCTACATGTCTGTCGCTGTACCAGTACCATGCAGTTTTTAACACAATTGCTCTGTAGTACAGCTTAAGGTCAGGCATGGTGATTCCACCAGAGGTTCTTTTATTGTTGAGAATGGTTTTTGCTATCCTAGGTTTTTTATTATTCCAGATGAATTTGCAAATCACCCTTTCTAACTCAGTGAAGAATTGGATTGGAATTTTGATGGGAATTGCATTGAATCTGTAGATTGCTTTCGGCAGGATGGCCATTTTGACTATGTTCATCCTGCCGATCCATGAGCATGGGAGATCTTTCTTTGTCTCTCCAGATTCTTCTTTGTCTTATGTCACCCTGTTTGCAGGAGCCTATTTCCAACCACACCTCCAACTCTATGGGACCCCTGCCTCTCAATGTGGACAAGATCCACCTCTTTCCCACAGGCTCCCTCCAGAATTGCTTCTAACTCATCTCTATTCATCTCTGCCACACACTGTCCTGCTGAAAACTCTCTAAAGGGAAGCCATACCCACCTCAGCGTTCGAAGACCTAGAGAGGCAACAAAGACAAGATATCAAATTAGTATATGTATATATGTATGTATACACATATGTGTAAGTGATCACTAGATATAGAAGTTATAGATCATATATTTTATACATATAAATATATAAACACTAATATAATGTTAATTGTTTCATTCTCACCAAGGGAGAAAAGCAACTTACCATGTATTGGAAAGTGAATACTTTCTCAAATAATTTCTTATTTTTAATAAAAATGCATTAGAAGCAGTTTCATCAATAATGGAAAACCCAATTACTGGTCTTCTGGATTAGGCATTCTTTTATTGTGTGATTTTAATGCTTGAGTGGGAAGTTTAAACATTGCCAATGAAATCTCAGACTAATTAAATGATTATAGCCTAAGGGCAGGGCAAGCAAGAGTCTACTATTAATCTTACTAACAATATCTACTTTGAGATGTACGGATGAACATATAGACCTATTTCAAAAGACAAAATAGGAAGAGTTGTTTATGAAAAGATGAGTCTTGGCTGGACACGTGACCCAATGGGTAAGAGGTTAACCATACCCGCACACGCACATGCATATACCATGCTTATAAAATGTCTGTTTTTCCTCTATCAGATTTAGGATTGGTAAAAATCCTTTCCCAATCTGTTGGTGGCCCTTTTATCTTGTTGACAGTGTCTTTTGCCTTACAGAAGCTTTGCAATTTTATGAGGTCCCATTTGTCAATTCTTGATTTTACAGCATAAGCCATTGCTCTTCTGTTTAGAAATTTTTTCCCTGTGCCCATATCTTCAAGGCTTTTCCCCACTTTCTCCTCTATCAATTTCAGTGTTTCTGGTTTTGTGTGGAGGTCTTTGATCCACTTAGACTTGAGCTTTGCACAAGGAGATAAGAATGGATCAATTCTCATTCTTCTACATGATAACCNCCAGTTGTGCCAGCACCATTTGTTGAAAATGCTGTCTTTTTTCCACTGGATGGTTTTAGCTCCCTTGTCAAAGATCAAGTGACCATAGGTGTGTGGATTCTTTTCTGGATCTTTAATTCTATTCCATTGATCTACATGTCTGTCGCTGTACCAGTACCATGCAGTTTTTATCACAATTGCTCTGTAGTACAGCTTAAAGTCAGGCATGGTGATTCCACCAGAGGTTCTTTTATTGTTGAGAATGGTTTTTGCTATCCTAGGTTTTTTATTATTCCAGATGAATTTGCAAATCGCCCTTTCTAACTCAGTGAAGAATTGGATTGGAATTTTGATGGGGATTGCATTGAATCTGTAGATTGCTTTCGGCAGGATGGCCATTTTGATTATGTTAATCCTGCCAATCCATGAGCATGGGAGATCTTTCCATCTTCTGAGATCTTCTTCATTTCTTTCTTCAGAGATTTGAAGTTCTTATCATACAGATTTTTCACTTCCTTAGTTAGAGTCACACCAAGGTATTTTATATTATTTGTGACTATTATGAAGGGTATTGTTTCCCTAATTTCTTTCTCATCCCATCTGTCCCTCGTGTAGAGGAAGGCTACTGATTTGTTTGAGTTAATTTTATATCCAGCTACTGCACTGAAGCTGTTTATCAGGTTTAGGAGTTCTCTGGTGGACTTATATCCAATATATACAAAGAGCTCTGCTTGTGGACGTTGTACATCGTGGTGCGGAGCCTAGTGCGCACCACGATGTACAACGTCCACAAGCAGGCTATTGAATGGAACACAGGGCCCCCAGTGGAGGAGCTAGAGAAAGTACCCAAGGAGCTGAAGGGGTCTGCAACCCTATAGGTGGAACAACACTGTGAACTAACCTGTACCCCCTGAGCTTGTGTCTCTAGCTGCATATGTAGCAGAATAGGGCCTATTCGGCCATCATTGGGAAGAGAGGCCCCTTGGTCTTGCAAACTTTATATGACCCAGCACAGGGGAAGGCCAGGGCCAAGAAGTGGGAGTGGGTGGGTAGGGGAGCAGGGGCGGGGGGAGGGTATAGGGAACTTTCTGGATAGCATTTGAAATGTAAATAAAGAAAATATCTAATAAAAAATAGAGCAAAACAAATAAGCAAAGAAAATGAAAACATAAATGTCTGTTTTTCCCATGATTTTTAAAAAGTAAATGGAAATGCCTTGTGAAGTCTTTTTCCTCATCTTGAGGTTACATTTAAGAATGCATTGGTGCTGTGAACCAACTCAATTGCACTAGGCAAAATTAACTTGAAATATAGAGAGATAACACAGGGGTAACAATTGCATATTTACCGTAGATACTTTGTGGTATTTAAGAGAGATGAGTAATTCAGGGTCACAGGTCAAGTATAGATGCTTCAGTCTCCTATAGACCACCTCTTAATGTTCACCACAGACCACATCTCTCTGGACAGTTCTAGCTGCTGTTGTACAAATCACCTGCCTTTCAGAAGTCAGTGGCCAGTTTCAACTATCAGGCAGGTACAGGAATCAGAAACTGAGGCCTGAATCCGAGTAGGCCCCTAGGAAGATAATCAAGCTCATACTGTGTATTGGCATGGAGAAACCTAGGCTAAGGATTTCTCCATGTTTTAAGAGTGTGTTTGGAGCCTGGCATGGTGGCACACGCCTTTCATCCCAGCACTCAGGAGGCAGAGGCAGGTGGATTTCTGAGTTCGAGGCCAGCCTGGTCTACAAGGTGAGTTCCAGGACAGCCAGGGCTACACAGAGAAACCCTGTCTCGAAAAACAAAAACAAAAACAAAAACAAAAGAGTGTTTTTGGAAATGGTAACTCTCCACCTAATCAGTAAAACTTCTACTTTACAACACTGGATAAAGAGGGTACCTACCACCTCCATCTGCATATTCCTCTAGCTCTACCCTAAACATTGACTGAGTGTTTCTCTGGGCTGAGTGTGATTGTATGTGCTCAGCCCGGGGGTGGTACTATTAGAATGTATGGCCCTAAGGGAGAATGTGTGCCACTGTTGATGTGGGCTTGAAGACCCTCATCCTAGCTTCCTAGAAGCCAGTCTTCTGCTGGCAGCCTTCAGATGAAGACGTAGAACTCCTAGCTCCTCCTGTAGCAAGCCTGCCATGTTCCCACCTGGATGATAATGGACTGAACCTGTGAACCTGTAAGCCAGCCTCAATTAAATATTGTCCTTATAAGAGTCGCCTTGGTCGTGATGTCTCTTCACAGCAGTAAAACCCTAACTAAGAAACTGAGGATACACCATCAGCAAGGCCAAGAAAGGTTAGGTGGCATTCACAGGTTCGGTTTTCTTGGTAGGAGTGTTTTGTGCTATGTTAGATTATTTGACTTCCAAATGAGTACTTTAACGCCCTATACACTTCCATAATAAAGAAATTCCAAGTGCCGTTGCCCCTGATTGCTGCACCTGCACTGTCTTGAGAACTGCTGCTGACTTCCTGTAAGCAGGTGGGTAGTGTATCAGAAACAGAACTATAGAGGCAGTTCTTCAGGGACCTATATGTCACATCTTTATGGGAAAAATGATAGCACAACTTCTTAACATATTTTTTTTCATTTCTATTTATATATATAAAATTGGTTAAGTTTGTTATTTCACTCTGATATATATATTATACATGTTATTCACACTCATGATTGTATACTCATATATGTATATATTATATAATATATAATTGATATATAATATACATTATATTCTGATTTATATTCTGTTTACTCTCCCATACCCTCTTCTATATTACCCCATTCCTATCAACTTCCCTTCATACCTACATTTCCTTCCCCAATTCATGACGCTTAGTTGTTTTGTGACTTATTTAGATTAACCAAGGCGCTCTGTATTAACCACTGTGCCAGAACTATCCACTAGAGTCTAGTGGAATTATCAGTGGGTACAAAACAGAAGGGCTGTGCTTCCCTCTTTACTGATCTATCAGTAACGAATAGCTCAGCAGTAAGGGGTAAAGCCCCTGGCCCATCCTTGTGCATACCTGGTGCATACATCCATAGCTGCTGTGAAGTCATGAGTACCATGGCTGTACCTTGTCCAGAGGATTCCACAAGTTCACAGCCCTTCTTCATAACTGTTACACTACCCCCACCCCTGCTGCTCTCTGAGCCTTGCTTGGTACAATGTGGCTGTCTTGTATACTCTTACACACTCATCCATCTTGATGGCTATATCTGGTTTTGGTTTGATGTTGTTTTGATTCTATATTTTTCTGGAAGAAGGTGAGTGAATATGTCCAATAATATTTTATTATAACATGCATGGATTATTTCTATTAAGTGAGATATTTCTTTTAACATTTTCATAATTGTAACATTTCCTTCAGGATGCCCATGTGTGTCAAGTTCATGTTTATGAGAGAACAGAAAGTTCATTAAAACATCGAGACCATGGCCACCTGGTAGAGAAGTCTGAAAAATGCAAACCTTTCTCTAAGGTTGGCATTTGCAATCTAGCCCAAGCTGGCCAGGAAATCACCAAACACTCAACTGCAAATTATTTCTGTGAATACTCAAAACGAGACAAACAAGTGTTCAAATTTGGACAAGGTCCATCCCATGACAAATAACACCTAGTATCCATAGATCACTTGCCCAGACAATTGCTTATAATTGGCCACAGCCTCTATCACTTCAACCACAAAGGAAAACGTGAAGAGTCGTCATATTTGGGGATGACTTCAATGGGTTTGAATAGCTGAGATTTTGATTTGGATAAATTGATCATTTTCTATTACTTCTTCAAGGAGACCTCTACCTTTAGAGAGAACCTAGAAAAAAAATATCGTCTCTGTGTATAAATGGTGAGACTAGAAATCGAATGGGAATTGTCTCATCCTGAAAGCTGTAACACTTCCTGCACATTGTCAGACTAAACCAAAACTGATGAGGGTAGTGGTAGGGAAGGGAGTGTGAGTGGGGCCATCCATCCTTCTCCACAAAATCTCTTCCTGATAGGGGACTTTCCTCCAAGTGGTTCATTTGGGACTTAGTATTGATGCTCAGCAACTGACGCCTCCCTGCCCTGGCAGCTTTGACCTAGTGTGAAAAAATATATAAGGGCCTAGTGCAGATGTATAGCAAGGTCCCCTAACTCCAGGAAATTTGTTCTGGTCTATTCATAGCACCTGTACATCCTTAAAAGGACCTTCCTTGTTTGAGGACTCTTAGCTAACATCGGTGTTCCTCCCATTTCTTCCTTCTGCTTTCTCCTAGGAATGAATAGAATTCTTTTTGTTCCCCTAGAGGAGAACCCTGGGGCCCAAATTTAAAGTCTAGAACTCAACTTTCCCTTTTGATTTTAATTTTACTATGTGTCCTAGGGTCTAGTGGTGCCCAGTGAGTGGCACTTGCAGTCTCTCATCTGGGGCATGCACATGCATGTATGCGCATGTACATACTCATGAACACACACAAATTAATTGCTAGCTCTATCAATCCTACAAAATCCAAGACTCCTTTATGTCAAATTCTCTTAGAATCCATAACTGTATATTTGTTCTTCCTCAGAATTGCTTGCTGAGATGTATGTGGGCTCATTTTAGATAACATGCTTCATATCTCGGATGATTTATTCACTTTCAAGTTCCCTGGAATTTATTGCTAAAGGTTGATGTGAATGCTTACGGTTTGGGCTCTAATATGATCTCCCGAGTGGCAATTAATAAATAAAAGATGGCTGCTGTTGTTGACAGAGGATCTAGGCTTACTCAGTTAGCTCTTTTCTTCATGTTTTCACCAAATTTCATGCCAGATATCCCTAGGGGTTGATGTTAAAAATATTTTCTATAAATTCTAAAGCTTTTACCGTTGTCTCAATATTCCCAGACCTCTGTGTTGTCTTTCGTTTTCCTTGTCAGAAATAATCTTACTTGATTCTTTTTTTTTTATTCTCACCTTCTTGCTGTGCATGGGGGGAGTGCCTTTTGCTGGATTTAACTGTAACGCAGCTTTAGTATTTGTGCTTGCAAATAGCACCTGCAATTTGTCTCTGAATTTTCTTGTATTTTTCTCGGTCTCTTCTCAGTTTCCTTTATTGACTATGTACTGTCATCTATAAAATGTGGTGTTTATTGTCATTGTGTGTATTGTTCCTGTAAGTTTTGCCTCCTGTAAGTTAACGATGAAACCATGATGTAATATCTAATTCTTGTGGTGTGCTGGCTTGACTGGGTGGGCTCTGGGGCTCATCTAGAAGATTTTTTTTTGTTTTGGAGATGAGGAAAATGTATGTCAGCTTAAGAACCTTGACCATAATCAAGTAGAGGGAAGGCACAGAACACATCCTGAGATTGTAAAGTTCTTGGTACACAGCAGAAAGGCTGCAGTTGGACTGCCTCTGTTCAGTGGGGACAGGACTTGTGTAACTTTAACATGCTCCCCATCTTTTCTTATCTCCAAATGCTAACGGGCGGGGTTAGTATGGTAATAGACCATCTGCTTATCATACCTAGGACTTTAATTTGATTCCCTAGCTCCCGAACGATGCATTAGTACCAATGCCATAAGTGAAAGGATTGTTGTAAGTTAATATCAGTGAAAGGCAGGCAGGGAGGTGTTCAACACACTCTGAGAATTCTGTATGTTGTTAGCTATTATTACAGTTCTTTACATAATCTGTTGAAGGTGGAAGTCTATGCTGCTAACCAACTTATGAGCCTGTTACATACATTAGACTTATCACTGCTGCCTGGCCTTGTCCTATAGCCCTTGAACTACACAGTGAGAAGCTAGAGTCACATCTGTGGTGGCAGTGGGAGTAAAAATGAGAACAGGGATAACAATATTAAAAGGTAGAACATCTGCCAAGCCTTAGAGTGTTGGTGTGCTCTGAAGTAGATATCATATATGATGCTCTCTACATGTTGATGTTACATCTGTGCGCAAGATACACAGTCATTATTTTCAGAAACATGGTGCATATTCTTGATGACAATAGTTTCCCTGGTAAATGGAGGGGAACAACCAGGCCTTGGTAGAACAGCTAGAGTGCTGAAACAAAAGCCTTAATGGAACTCTTTCTATCTTGTAAGTAACCATTTGCCTACTAATATTTCAATCACTTAATCTTGTTATTGATAATAAGGAGATTGGCTGGAACAGGAGTGGAGTCGAGTAATGGAGTGAAGGGGAGCAGACCTTGGGCAAGAAAAACTGTACAAGAAGCAAATAGTCTATGCTAAAAGATAGGCCCTTACAGCTCTCTTAGGTTTTACATTTCTGTGCTGTAACTGTTTATTATATTAAAGGAGGCTCCTTTTCTGCATTTCAAATGGAACTAGAATTGGAGCAACAGTATTAGGAAAAGTTGTTTTCTTGCTTGCTTTGCTTTATTCACAGAATAAATAAATTTAATTCACCATGCATTAATTGACTTTAGGATAATGTAAAGAACTTAAATATGAAAATTATAATCACTAATGGTTTGGTTTCCAGGCCAATCAAATAAACAACTCTGGCAGTAATAACAAGTATAACGGATAAGATGACTCTGATTAGTACTAAGGGGAAGCACATATTGTGTTAGGTGGATTATGAGTCTGGATGCCTTGGCCTAGGAAGCAGAGGCAGGCAGATCTCTGTGAGTATGAGGCCAGTCCGTTCTACAAAGAGTTTATGTGTCCCTCTGACCGCATATGTGTACGTGGATGCATATCCTCTCAAACATACAATCTATAGATAGTGACTAATTTAGTGACTTTTCAAGTTCACATGTAAGTATATTTATGTGTGCATATATACACATAGGCATAAATCTCCCTGTGTAAAACAAATTTAAATACTGTCATCTAAAATCTTACCACAGCTATAGAAAAAAGAAACTGGATTCAGAGATGGCAGACTACTTACCCAAGATAACCAAAGATAGTGTCAAAGCTGGAGTTCAATCACCAATGTTTACTGACTTAACACAGTCTTTTCTAAACTGCCCAACCAGAACTAGTCTCAGAATTATGAGTCTTTCCACCATAGCTCACTATCATAGAGAAGGCTGACCTTTCACCTTTTCTCTTCCAGACTCTCCAGGCAAAGATTTTGGTCCAACTTTGGGTCTGAAAAAGTCCAGTTCCTTGGAGAGCCTACAGACTGCTGTAGCTGAAGTCAGGAAGAATGATCTGCCCTTCCACAGGCCAAGACCACACATGGTGCGAGGCCGCGGCTGCAACGAGAGCTTCCGAGCAGCCATCGACAAATCTTATGATGGGCCAGAAGAGGCAGACACGGGTAGGGCCATATGCCCCGTTAAGTGGGTTCTTCATCTCATTATCATCTGCATATTATAAGCGAAAATGTGCACTTAACTACTGAAAAAAATGATTTAAGGATCACAATTATATTTTTGATATTAAAAGTAATTCATTTTCCTGATATGTTTTGCCCTTTGGCTTAAGGAACATTGGATTGGAGGATGCAATGTGCAATTTATTTCACAGTGCAAACGGGGGAAAAAAATCTTTTTCACGTTTTTAGAAGGACCAACTGTCATTTACCTTTAGGGCAGGAGCACTAAGCATGCGTTTCTTGGCATTCTTATTTGAATCATTAAAAGCAACATCAACCAGAGGACTGACTGCATTAATTGCATAGGAGCAGTGGGTTTTATTTATAAGCAAAAATCTCTTTTGGAAAGAAACTCACCCTGTTTGTTCCCAGCATGTGGGCTTTCTGAAGCATCTGAGGTTAACAAGCTAGCTTTCCTAGAGGTTACTGCTTTAGCACATTTCAAACCTTTTGTACTACCAGCTAGCAACCAATGTGACCCACTCCTAGCCTCAGACCTTGTTTGAAGTACCCAGGGCTAAGAAATCCTATCTTCAAAGGGTACAAGTAGCCATGTGGTTCAATAGAACACACAGTACTTCTATTCCTTCTGTATTTTACATTTTGACGTATTTTATATATACTAGTGTTAAGTGCCCCTGACTACAGGTATTGATTTTTCTCTCTACAGATGGTCTGTCTGATAAGAGCTCTCGCTCGGGCCACGCAGCTCTGAATTGTGAGTCTGTCCCTCAGGGAAACCCCGAGCTAGACAATGTGGAAAATAAAGCCAAGAACATCAAAAAAACAAAAGAAAAGGAGAAGAAGAAAGGAAAGGGGAAGCTGAAAGTCAAGGAAAAAAAGCTGAAGGAGGAGCATGAGGATGCAGAGAGGAAAATGAAGAGGAAGGGCTTCGGTGCCATGCTGAGGTAAGGGCCTGCCGGGAAGGCACTTGGCATTGTTTTCCCTGGCTAAACCACACCATTGTGTATGCTCAGGAAAAGGTTCAAGGTTTCTCTCATCTTCAGCTATATTCATAAAAATCAAGACATTCATAAAAGTCAAGGCTGTAACTGTATTATTTGTGTGTGAAGAATGCACAAAAAGCCTTTTGGGGTGTTCCCCTGAATCTTGTGCTGATGACTTGCAACTGTCATAAAACTGTTGTCAAAAAAGGCCAACACTTAGAAAAGCATAGGAAGTGTGTCTCAGGTCCCCAACATAGTAGCTGTCACCTATAAAGGCACTGTGATGCATTAGAGATGTACCTGGGATTAGAACTCTGTGATCCCGGCTTCGACCTATGATCTTCCATGTCTCAGCCAGAGGTTTCATGCATCTTTTCTCCCTTCCTTTCAGACTGAGGCTAACACCATCCCTTCCTGATGGCCTTGCAGGGCTGGGATAGATGATGTCACATACAGTTGATTCAGTGGCTGAGAGCACTGAGCACATAGTCGGAAAGCAATTTGGTTCTTCTCATGCAGCCATCCTCCAAAACATACTCTGTTGAAACTCTCTCCTTTACATTTTGGTATCCTGGCACTGTGTCTGGTTTCTGGTCATTTGGCCAGAGGTTTGCACAACTACTTCAATGTAAACCAAAATGTATATCTCCTTCCTGGACATAACTCCCTTGTCTGTGGAACACGTGCAGGCGAAGGGCACTAGAAATGCCTTAAGCTTTTTAGGTGGTGCAAACTGACCGCCGGGGTCCTTTATAAGTGAGCACCTTTGGATTGTTCATGTAGCTCTTTAGCATACCAGTTGCTGCTGGTGGAGAACACTTTCACGGCTCACTTCCTAAGGATGCTTGCCCTTAGCCCCTGACCTCAGACAGTGCGCCTAGAGTCTCCTTACCCATACTGGCTGACTTCGTATATAGAGGCAGAGAAGGAATTAATTTGTGTAGCAGCAGCTGTGGCAGCAGTGACAATAACATCTATCCCAAGATCTTGGATGAAGGCAGAGAAGTCTGTAACTACATAGTACCTGCAGCAGCATCTACCTGGCCTGCTACAGTCACCAATCTCTTACCCCTCCAAACCACTCAAGAGCAGCTTGTTTCCGTTGCTCTCCCTCCCCTTCTATCTATGACATGGCTGTCACCACCTTTGCTTCCTAAGACTCCTCCAAAGTGACTCAGGCATCAGCTTGCCTTCCTACCTAGAAGGACTTGCCAGACTCTCTCAACATTCCCCTGTGCTTTGCCATTCTGCCAGAGCAGAAGATCAGAAAATGTTTGCTCATCACAAAGCAGACAGATTTATGAAATCACTTCTTAATTCTCAGAGGATTTTCTTGGAGCTTGTGTTTAGGGGAGTGAGAAGTAAGGTAGAGGTACCTATTTCATTACTTTATTACTGTAACTCCCTATCAAATCTATCCATCTCCATCATTTTAGCTAGGAAGAACAGATGACATATGATAAATTTAACCATATTGTGTAAAACCTTTAGAATATCTATCACTTAAAAATGCTGGGGAATACAGAATACTAGTTGTTTTCAATGTCAAATCTTCAACTGATATTTCTAAATATAAAAGAAAAGTCAATAATCTTTTTCCATCTTTTTCTCCCTTCCTTCCTTTTCTTCTACCTTTGTGTGTGTGTGTGTGTGTGTGTGCAAAGTAACATTTAAGGGGCACGAATAGTGTAGACAGCTCTGAGCCAACCTATTGCCTATCCAGTATTCAAACAATGCTACCCCAGTATGCTCCTCAAAATCTTTTTATTTGGGGGTAGGAGTTAAAGACAAGATTTCTGTGTAGCCCTAGCTGTCCTTACTCCAAAAACCTGTCTGGCCTCAAACTCACAGAGATCCATAATAAAACACCATGACCAATAAAAGAAAGTGTTTAAATAGACTTCAAATGGTTAGGGTCCATGATGGTGATACAAAGTCATAGTGACAGAAAGAGCCAAGAGCCCACATATTAAAAATGCAATCAGAAAGCAGAGAGAGAGAGCACTAAAAATGACAGGATTCTTTTGAAACCTCAAAGGTCACCTCCAGGAACACACTTCCTCCAACAAGGCCACACCTCCTAATCCTTCTTAAATCAGTCTACAGGTCTACAAACAGTATTCAAACATGTGAACCCAACAGGGCCATTGTTATTCAATTCATGACATTTCCTTAGCAGCTCTGATGCCCTGGAAATCATTTGACTATCAGGGAATAAGATTTCAAATTTAAAGATCAAACCTTAAGTTACTGATTTGTGAATAAGGCCATATTTCACCTACAGAAGAAAGACACTTGGATACCTAAGCAGAAGGTGTGGGCTTTATAAATAGCAAAAAGATGAAAGCAGAAACAAGGAACACAAAGTGGATTGGCCACTATAAACAGCTTTCTTCCAGAGTTATAGATGAAGGACCTCCTTGCTATGGTGTCTCAGGGTGACAGGATCTTTTTTGATTCGTTACTTTGAATGTTCTGATATTTTGAAAACTTGCCCATTTCTAAGTTTAGTTTGATCATGTAGTACCTAGCACAAGTACCACATTCTGCTTTTAGCCTTTTTCAGGAGCTCAGCCTGAAGTCCTGCCCTATTTGTACTCTACATGACCTGTAGTCTAATGACTCAGTGAGACACACCTTTCTGTTGGCCCTGAGATAAAGCAGTTGTCCTGAGTTTCCTCAGAGAGCCAAGTGTAATCTCAGGGTCTTCCAAACAGAAAGTGGAAGTCATGAGAAGCAAGCATGGTGTAAAACAATGAAGCATTATCGCTGTGAAAATAGAGGGGAGTGAACAGGAACCAAGGAATAAGGGAGGCCTGTATAAGCGGAGAAGGATAAGGAGATGGCTTCCCTCTGGCCAGCCCTTTAATTTTTACCCATATGCGTTCTTCAAGCCCCTAAGATTGTACTAATTGCTTATAGTATCAGCGGAAACCAGCACGGTCATTATCATAAGTATTATTACTGCTTTTACAATGTCATAGTAATTTATAAGGACAAGTTTCCTCTTTCGGGTATTAAAGAAAAAACTATAAAAATGATTTAGCCACAATAATCTGTAAATATGAAAACTACCAGCGATTCACAGGGCCTGTTCCTGAGACTGTCACCAAGTTAAACCCTGACAGTATTTTCTGTTATGTGGGTAGCTCTGTGTACTTATTGCCCACAAGACAGGGCCTGCTTCCCCCTTTTCCCAATATGGTCCCTATCTCCACATAGTGGGAGCCACAGGCCCTGGATCCTCTAGACACACAGCACCCTGCCTTTTGTTCTCTTTCACTGCACTAACAAAATTAAGAACTGAGAGGTGATGTTGGATTTTTATCTTTGGTATAAAAATAGCAACTGTTTTCCATAGCCTTTTGCATCTGCGTTGGTGAGCATATTGGAGTCGCTGCTACACGCACGCTCTCAGCAACAGAGAACACAAAAGCTGTTACCATTAGCCAACAGATTTTGCTTTAATTCTCATCTGTTACTCACATGCTATTGACTTAGTTTCTTTCTTATTTAAAAAAGATTGATTGCTCTAAGGTTCTCTTAGAGTTAGATGTGACTTAAATATGCATTATTTTCCCCATTGTCTGCCCTGCTATAATGCTTTCCTGAACATAGGCTCTGCTGGTAGTGTCTGCAGTTACTCCATAGATAGTGGCGCCTGGCCACGGAGGGTCAGAGGGGTCTTAAATTCTGCCCCCCCTTTCCTCATCCTATACTGTGATGCATTAGCAGTGGCCTTATTCTTGCTACTCAAGAGCCAAGTGTCTTTACTCTACCAATATTAGCTGTTCCAAACATGTTCACGGTAGAGGGAAAGGTTATTTTTTTTAGTTTCACCCACGCCTTGTTCCTAATAGAAATGTTTTGGGAGGTCTATCCCATTCATCTTTCTACCCATTGTCTAGTTTGTATGTTGTTATGATTTACTGATTTTAAATTATCTCCTTGCATGAATCAAGTCTGGCTCTTACAAGGACCATAAGTTCTATGGGAAAATGCTCAACCCTGAACCTTCCAACTTTGTCAGTTACCTTATAAACTCTGTTTACTTGCTGCTGGGATTTGATAGCCTTGCTGTTAATCTTTTGCTCATTTTGATACAGAAGTCCGAAAGAGACAATGTACAGATCCTTTCCAGGTTACCATCTCTTACTGTCACCAACTCATCCGAGGTCAGGGTTTCTGAATATACTTTGTCAGCGTCCTGCTTTTGGCTCACTGGTGATCTACACATGCATATAGGATTCATCTGCTCCCTGCTCATGAAAGATGTCAGGTGTGTTCGCTGCCACCAATGCAGGAAGGCACACGTCTGTCATCTTCTGGCCTGCATTTTCAAGACTGGAAGGAAAGCTTAGGGTGGGGCCAAACTAGCAACTCCTGTACCTGGTCTACAGTAGAGACTGGTTTACCAAAAGCAGCTGGCAGTCAGAAAGATCAGCCTTGGTGTGGAATTCAGGAGCTCCACTGATTTATCTCTGGTCAAAGCACATCCTTATTTTTGCTTCATGAGTTTAACTTCCTTGGGTCTCACTGTTCTTCAAGATATGTTCCTGCAGAAGGGATATCCATGGCTCCTGTAACCAAAGAGCAGAGCTCAAACCCTTTGGGAGACAAGTTCAATGCAGCTAGTCCCAAATAGCCTTTGGCCACAATAATGTCAACCACAGTGGAAAAGTGGAAATCACCCTCTGATTTCTTGGTTGTTTAATAATTTTGTCAGTCTCTTGTAGTCCTTAAATGAAATTCCTCGTGTTTCAAACCAGTCCCTTTAGATAACAGTTTCTGCCGTCTTCCCTTAAGAGTCTAAGTCACTCTTCAAAACCCACAAACTGTTTACCCGTTCTGGACACTGAAGGAAAGGCTTGAAGTGGTATAAGTTCATTTTCGTGTGTGTGTGTGTGTGTGTGTGTGTGTGTGTGTGTCTGTGTCTGTGTGTGTCTGTGTGTCTGTGTGTCTGTGTGTGTTTGTGCATCTCTCTATATGACTATGTCTATTTGTATCTGTGTACTCACACATGTAGTGTATGCGTATATGTCTTGTTGAGCTTCTTGGTGTGTGCATATACATCATGTGTGGGGATTCACATATAGGAGCCAGATGTTGGTGCCCAGTGTACTCTTCTTGCTCTCCACCTTATTTTTTCTTGAAACGGTGTCTGCCATTGAGCACAGAACTTACCGACTCAGCTGCACCGATCACCCCATGTCTCTGGGATCCTCATCTTTCCCACTCTAGCACTATGATTCTAGGTGTGTGCTCCATTTTTTCTTTTCATGTGGGTGCTGGGGATCTGAACTGAGTTCCTCATGCTTGTATAGTTAATATTGTACTAACTAAGCCCATCTCCCTAGACAATTACGTTCATTCTTCTCTACTTTTTCTAGGCTTTTGTCCTAAAGGAATTGTGTCTAGTTAGATTTGTCCTTCCCAGTAGATTATCAAAGTGTATATTATGCTGTTAGGAAGGTTTTTAATTTTGTCTGCTTTTAAATTTTGTTTGCCTACATTCACATTATTAATAACATTTATTGACTATTTTGTCTTTGCCAAATATATTACTAGTCATTCTTTTGGTCACTCAACAATATTTATTAAAGTCCTACCTTTACATCAGGTGTTGTCCTGGGAAATGGATGGCAAGCAGTGAAATCCCAGCTACCATGGCACTTTCCCACCATAATAGAGAATGAAAAAGTCAAAGATAAATATGAGTTTCTCCTGCTGTGTTTAGTACAAAACAAGAAAAATGTCACATCAACATACAAGCTTTAACTATGAAGTACCCAGGAGCAAAGGGACATTCTCCAAGACAGCTCTGGTACTCCGGTAAAGAGCAGCACCTTCTGGACTAACATGATTCTAAAGAGGAACCGGGCCCTGGCTCCTATAGGGTTCACATCCCAGAAATGGTGAGAGTATAGGGAATACATACCTGATCCAGAGAAGTCTAGATGATTGCAGATTACAGTAGGAGCTGTGGGGAAACTGCAGAGGGGCAAGAGTCCTCTCCTACTGCAGCTGTCTGCGGCCTGACAGACCATGTCCCCAAGCTTCATGGGATCTTCAGCAGACAGAGTATCTGAACAGTGCATGCTGACACAGAAGCCAGCTCACTTTTCTTTCTTTGTCCTTTTTTTCCCCCTGTAGCATAGACATCTAAGGGTTTTCTGTAAACAAATTTCACAACGATAACGAAAAGCAGCGTATAGGGTTCAAAAAAGTGTCTGTCCAGTATGCAAAGCCCTGCTGCAGCTGAGTCAGACATTCAGAGAGGAGGGGTCTACAGCAGAAGTGGGGATTTTGATTTCAAGCTCAGTGTACCAGCCCTGCTCTTCCTGATCCAGCGGTTGGATGTTCTCTGTCATTTCCTCTTTTACTCAGCTTCAGATATTGCTTACTTTTCTTTTTTTAAAGAATCCTACGTTATAAACCATGAAGATATTTTAAAAACCCTTAGATGCCTCAACTTTTCATTTCTAAGTTTTGCCTACACTACAGGACACACTTTGTTCATTCCACTGTGAAATGTACTATGTGTTTTATTTATAGGAGCATGCTATTAAAGAGGAGCCATGATGTGCATGTCTTAGGGCTGCCAGACACACTGCCCCCATGCTATTTCTACACAAACAATTACACAGTTGCTATTATCACCAGGCTCTTGATGAACCTAATTGCAGGCTCCCTGGCCTTCACTGATCCCTCATACCCTCTCCGTGCTGTTGTGTCGTTTCAGTGGAGTGATTTATATAAATAAGCAAGCTGTCTGTGGAATGCCTGACTTGATAGATACTAATTCTTGTTGTGTATTTTAAGTCCACCAAATTATCATATGTTTTTATTATATATAACATGTTCTGATAGATGAGACCATTGTGAAGTAGCAGTACACACTAACACATGGATAACTTCACATACTTATCTTTTCTGTGTTTCTGAAGACACTACTCTCAGAGTTGCTAGTCTCACCTACTTGAAGTTATGTGTCCTTGAGCAACCAACTCTCACACTGCCTTGCTTCTGGTAACAACCATTTCTCCCTATTCCTGTGAATTACAGTCTTCTATACTTCACTTGTAAGTGAGGGCTCCATGGCGCTTCTCCTTCTGTGTGCCTGGTGTATTTCATGGAAGAATGTTTCCCAGGTTAATTCATGTTATCTCTGACAATGCACAAAACACAGCTCTCAGAAGGAAAGAGTTTATTCTAGAGCCAAACCCGATTTACCCAAATCTGTAGAACACAGCTAGGTTACTTCAGGTTCCATGCTCCCATATGGAAACCATGTTATGAAAGTCATAAGCAACTTTAAAAAAAAAGCAACTTTAAAATAAATTGGTGAGTATATAAAAGAGGCAGTTACAGCAAGATGGGGAATCCTGTACAGGCCTAAGAAGCTGTGTTAGCTTTGCGTTGATAGAATCTGGTGGGTTAAAAAATTCCAAAAGGTTTTATCTATTAGTCACAAAATGTTAGTTCTAACACAGATGTGGGCAAGGAATGGCTACATGAGGGCCTAAAGATAGCCTGAGCTAAGGTCTAACTAGACACTAGACCTACAACATTCCAACCTGTCCACACCACTGCAATTTAAATCCTTCTTTCCAAGAATGGTAAATAAGGATGTGTGTGTGTGTGTGTGTGTGTGTGTGTGTGTGTGTGTGTGTGCGCGCGCGTGCGTGCGTGCAATTATATTACATTTCCTTTGTCCACTTATCATCTGGCCAATGTGTGGTTAATTTCTGTTCCTTTGCTATTATGAAGAGTGTTGCAACAGTCATGGAAGTGTACACGTGTTTTTGACGTACTCCTTTCATTGCTTTTAAATATATTTCCAGAAGTGGGATACCTACCTGGATATCATATGGTAGTTATAGTTTCTATGTTGTGATAAGTTTCCATAATGTCTTCCACAATATCTGAATAATTCATATTTCTACCAATAGTATGCAAGGCCTCATTTTTCTCCACATCCTTGCGAGTAATGGTTTCCATCGTTTATGTAGTGTTTCAGTTGAGAGGAGGGCTCACTATACATAAGAGCCTTCTGCCTTAGTCTCCCAAGTGTTAGGACTGTGAGTACGTACCACCATTGCTTGCTACTGTTCTTTTTGGATAACTACACCTGAGCTGACATCTTCTTGGGGTTTGGATTTGCATTTCCCACATTGTCTCTCCACCTGTTGCCCACTCATGAGTCTGCCTTTATGAAATTAATAGGCTTCTCTCCCGGTTCCTCCCTTTGGATTTACTCCAGACGAACCCTTTGTCTCAAGCTAGATATACTCAGAGCCCACAAACTTTCCCTTCCACTGTTTCATTTCCCCTGAATTGCTGTTTTGTAATTCAAATGGGCATGGTGCTTCTTCTCTCTCACCTGAACAGTTTGCATAATAAAGTATAGGAAGAAATGCCATCGCTCAAATCATTCGCTCATTTATATTTCATATGCTCTGGGTCACTCCTTTCCAAGTGCAACTGTGAACTGTTTTCAAGCTTTACTTAACCACTGAGTAGAAGACAAAACTTTCCATTGCTGAATACAAATCAAGAGTAGACTCACCCAAAGGCTTGTTTTGTTTTCTTACCTTTCTTTTTAAGTCCAGTTTCAATGCAGAGTGTGCAGATGGGTTCAGGCTCGGATATTTCTTAGTAGATGGCTGCTCTGATGTTGTCCATCTAGATACATTTTGACTTGATTTTTAAATCGGGTTAGAGAGAGCACTGAATACTCAAGTCACCAGGGACATGGCATGTGTGCTATATTTGTCCTCTCGGCTTGATCCCATAATGGCTGTTACAGGTCTCATGTACAATAAATGTAATGTGGCCACAGCCTGTCATTACCTCTTCCCGGATAGTGGCTGTAAACATCTGGGTAGCCCGTCAGCTTTATGAGCATGAAGGGCAGCTCTGCTAATGCAGCTAGTCCAATGAAATTTTAACAGGCATCTCCCCAAAGGCAAAAGGGCAAGCCATAGGCTAGAGTTTAGGTGCTTTTTATCATGAAGTTCAAGCCATTTGAAACATGAAATCTCAAATGAAAAATAAGGTCAAAGTTCTTAATTTGGCTTCAGGTTAGATACATTGAGAGGCCTTTACTGATCAGGATAAAGTAGCTGCATATATTGTGCTTGTGAGAAGTATGACTATAGAAAAAACAATGTGTTCTGAAAGGCTACTTACAATAAATACAGCTATCCATTGTTCTCCATGACTGTCCCTGATTGCCAGGGAAAGAAAAGGATGTTAGCCCCCATCAGCATAGAAGAGAGGTCAGGTTTAGTCCCTTTGTAACGGGATTTTCTCTCCTAAATTCATCTTCAACTATTTACTCTTGAAGTCTGGAGAGATGCCTCAGGTCTGTATTGCTTGTTCAGAGGACTCAAATTTACTGCTAGTACCTAAATCCAGTAGTTCACAACCATCCTAGCTCTAACTTCTAGAGATCTCACACTGTCCTCTGGACTTTGTGAGCACCTGCAAACACACACACACACACACACACACACACACACACACACACACACACAGAGAGAGAGAGAGAGAGAGAGAGAGAGAGAGAGAGAGACCATCTAAAAATAAGTCTTTAAAAATTATTTACTTTATTTTTCACAAAATGAATCATAAAAATTTTGTTGCTCCATTTTCTTAACTTGCCAATTTTTTTTTCAAATTAAGTCTAACCTTAATTTCTTTAATATTTTTAAATTCAGGCAGGGGGACACCATAACCATCACTTCTTTTCTTTTCATCATTATTACCACAAGTCTTGGCTGGAAATGCACTCTTTATGAGCAGTGTGGAGCTTGGCATGGAATTGGAAACTAGAGGCAGTAACATACAGATATTGACCTCCATGAAACCCAGTGGTGTTGATAGTTGATAACAGTTATTCATTTGCATGTAATACATCTGAAATTTTGTTAATCTGCACCTGAACTCAAGAGGAGAAAGTTAAGGATTTAAAGTTTATGTGTGATAGAAAGGATAGCAACAGCTACAAGGATACTCACTAAAATGCTACATAGAGCCAAGGTTTATTGCTTAACCAAAAGATGAACCTGAGAGAGAAGGGCTACTTTCAGCTGGGCGGAGCACAAAGACAAATGAGATGCTAGGGTACCCAGCGGGCAGGCTTGTTTGTTCTATGGCTTTAATCATTTTTTTTTTTCAGCTCTCAAGCATGTCTGCAAATGTTTGTTTATCCCTCTGTTTTCTGAGGATGTGTTCATGGAAGGATGAGGGCCCTGTATAGAGTTAATGAATATGAAAATGGATGGCTACCTTCTTTTCAAAGTCTGATCGCTGCTCCTTGCCATCCCTTCCTACTCCACGGAATCTTGATTATTCTGCAGCCCCTGTTCTCCGCTGCCCAAAGCAATAGGGTGATTTGATTTTCTCATACTTATCACAGTAAAGAGTGATCACACAGGGTGTCAACCAAAAGGCTTATTTGTTTAATTAGGGTTCCTTCTGCTCTTAATATGCCTGCCCAACTCCCATTACGTTAATGCAAATTACACAACAGCACTGGAGGAGAATACACCACTTTATCTCATTCTGGGATAATGAGGTTTAGATTTGTTAACAGATCAGGACAAAAGTCCAGTGGTTTCACTTTTGAAGCAATTGATATGCTAAAAGGAACTTGCTCAGGCACTCAAATGGAAGGTACACAATCATAAATAAATGTCATTAGCATTTAAGATGAAATATAATCATTAAAGATGCTAGATTAATAAAATGCAGACCATTTTCTGATGGACTTATTTGCATACTCATATTAAGTAACTAATAAAGCATACTAACAACAGTTTTATCTGTATACACAAACACTTGTAAGTTCCTAGTGGGGATTTATTTGCCTAATAGGCCTTGCCCCATGTCCAGCACAATGTCATGTCCTTCTGGGATGTCTACTTAATATGATTAGGGAATGACGTGTTGAGATTTACTCGTTTGACTAGGATAGGATGGAATCAGATCTCTGATTAGCACCTTTTATCTAAAAACTTCGATGTCATTTACTAATGTCCATTTTCCACATGCATGGGCAATGAGAGTGACCAATAGTTTTCCTTGCAGATAATTGCAGCATGAGGCAGGACACACGCCATTTATTTACTCTTGCCATCTATTGGATTTCCAATTGGATTAGATGTTGTCAGGTGATATCAAAATAATAATTTTATAATGTGAACTAGTTCATAATTAAGGAAAAAGGCTCAAATTTGGAGTCATGTTATAAAATTATTAGTAACTGACTGTTTTGCTTATAAAACAAGAAAAAGACTTCCCAGTGCGATTAAAAACAGATAGGAGATACATTACTTAAATTGGAAAATAGATAGGAGGTGTATAAACACTTTTGGACTATAATAGCCACCAAGCTTTGGACACAATCCAATTTCTCAAACTATTGGCTACTTTCAACCTCAGCTTCAACAAGGTTAAAGTCTAATTGGTAATCTACCCATGGAAGTCACTGGCTTATGCTGACTCTCCTAATTATGTTTGATGCAACACCTGGGATCCCATGCCATCCAGGATGTGCCTCCCTCCCTCTCCTCACCCTCCCATCAGTAAATTCTACTGATGTGTGAAAAGTACAACCTCGTACTTCTGGGTGTTCTATTCCATTGCCCCTCTGTACATTGTGCCACTGTAATTTGATTGATTATTCTGAATACATTGTTTCAGTAGCAACCAGGCTAATTGACCTGCGTTCCTCCTTTCTTTCATCTCAGTTCAAACTAACACAACTACCATCACCAGATACTTAATAAACACCTCTATATTGAAATGTAATATAACATGGTGGCAAAGAGAAGATCTTTGGAAATTTCACTTGGATACAAATCTCAGGTCTGCTTGTTTCTAACCATTTGTCCTTGTTAAGGATTCTATCTGAATCTGAAATGTGTTATTTGACCCCTAGCCTATAGTAATGTTCTGAAGGCTGAGGAGCCTTTACAAGGTAGGACTTCACTGGTGGAGCTATGTCACTAGGGCAGACCTCTGCATCTGAAGCTTCCTACTAATCCAGGCCCACTGGGATGGAGGGGCACACATGCTCCCATAGTCCATGCTGCAATGGACCATAATAATTCTGAAAGCATAGGACAAAGTAAATCTGTCCTCTTTTAAATTGCTTTACTTGCATACTTTTTCATAACACAAAGAGTAACTTCAACATCGACTTAGCTGCTGTGTCATTAGCCTCTCCTGTGAAGTCATAGTGGTGTTTACCTAACAGAGTTGTGGAGTAAATGAGATGCTATATGAAAAAGGAACTGACACTAACAAGTTCTTAAAATAAAATCTATTAGTAATATATTGTCGTGGATATTGCCGTCTTAAAGTCTGCAGCATTGCAGAATTGCCTACCAAGCCTACTCAAATGTTGCATTCCTAATTTCATCAGAAATTTGAATTTATTACATTTCATACAGTACTCTGGGACCTCTGGTGTGTCACTGGGGGAACCCAAGGTCTTCATTTGAAAATGAAGGATTTATATAAGGCCCACTCTTTAACTGACACCCGGTGCCCTCTATTTTCTTGACCGAATTTGTGTATTGTCACATTCCACTTTTACTTTCTACAGTCTCTCCACTCTAACCCGATTACTTCGCTCAGCAGAGAGCTTGGAGCCTCAGATGGCATCTTTCTTTAAGAAGCTCTTACTCTGCTTTCCCTGGTTCTGCCAGGCTTCGACAGCCTTCCTCTGCCCCCCTTTAACAATCTCCATTTCTTGAGCCTGCATTTCCCTTCCATGAGATTCATCCTCAGCATCAGCATCAGCATCAGAGTTTTCTCCTTCAGTTCTTTGCATGGCTTATTTTTGGGTTTTTTGTTTGTTTGTTTGTTTGTTTTCTATGTCTGCCTCAGATTCACAATGGGGATGGATTCCTTTAAGCAAAGGACACCTCCCCGCCGCTGCCCCCCCCCATGATGCTTTTCATTATGTTGTCCTTTAATAAGCTTTTGCTGGTTGACTCGGCAGCTTGTGTATCATGCTAATTGGAGTAGACTTATTTGGATATTGCTGTGTTGTGCCCTTTAGTCATACTGGATAATAACATTGGAAATAATGAAAACAGGGGTTCTGAGATGACCAAGTGAGTAAACCACTCTGGGAATCATCTTTATTTCTTTAAACTTCTCTTGGAAGAAAAGGTTGAAGGATGAGTTAACTAGCAAGAGTAACCAGCTCTTCCCCATTTCCACTGAGCACAGTGGTAGGAAGAAAATGAGTCAAAATTGCTTTGGGTAAAATTGAGGTTAGATATGACAAAGAAGATGGTTGTTATTCACTGGGTGAGGTTTCTGAACAGGTTGTAGGTCTGGTATCCCCCAAGTCTGCAAGGGAATAAGGAAAGATATCCATCTAAAATGTGAGAAAATATCCATCAGTTCATTACTAGAATATCTATTAAGTACTACCCTAGGGAAACCCAGAAAAAAAATATACAATATTGCTACACTTAAACTTGCGATCTAATTAAGATGACCTATAAATAGGAAATTATTAGCAATGAAATAGGATTTAGAATTCACAACTAAATTATGAGGTTAGAGCCATAGTTCTGTTCCATATTCCAAAGTATACCCTAGTTCTGCACTATTCCCAGTCAGAGTTTAACAAATGCATTTCAGCATCCCCTCATGGAGTAAGCTGCCAAGTAGAGTGGACTGATCTCCAAGATCTTCTGAAATAGTCTTGTCATTGTTATTGAGAGAGACTTTGCTAAGTACACAGCAAGCACATTGTGGTGTGTCCAAAACCTGCCGTTCATTGTTGTCGTGTCCAGTTCTTTCATTAATTCAGAAAATACTGGGTTGCCTGATAAATATCATCCTAGGACTTGGTTGGAAAGAACTGAAGTGGGTAAGTCAGGTGTGTTACTGTTCTCTTCAAAGCCCAGAATCTGCAGTTTTTCTTCAAAGTGTGCAGGGCCTGGATAGTCTGTTATTAAAAAGCTATATTATCTACTGAGCCCCTTTCAGAATCCCTGAATCTACGGACTTATTAGACCACTTGTGGCTACGTGATGAACATACTAAGTAGGTACACATCTAGATGTCTAACCTCAGACATTTCCACTGTTAGAGACATGCCTACCGCTACCCACTTGCATCAACTGTATCAAATACACTATGGCCATCTACGGCTTGGCCATTAGCCACAAGTGATTACCAGAGTGATAGATCTGTGGGCCAAAAGAGAGATGGATTAGTTGGAGAAAAAAAAAGAAGCTAACTTTATAGGATGAAATGAGCAGGAACTGAGCAAAACCACTGCCTACATCTATTAACATTTAAATTGCCCAAATTGGGGGTATTGATTCTCAGTGTATCTTTTGGTCTAAATAATGATGAACAATTTACCTCAGTTTTTAGGATTAAAGATTCCTCATCTAGGAAGCTTTTCACTTTAAGCAAAGTCAGGAAGTAGATCCCTTTAATCTTCAAATTCTCTCTCTCACCTCTGTTTTCTACTTTGGGCTAATATACTACTCTAATGCCATACAAATCCCTTGAAAAAGAAAAGCATAAAACCTGAACCTCATTTTAAATATTATGTGTATAATTTTAAATTCTGAATGGCAAGTAAAAATATAAATCTAGAAAAGTAAATGATACAAAAGCAAACTTGAAAGGACTCAGTCTCTTCTGTTACCATTCTTTTCTGTTCTTGACCCTGACCATTATCTATCTCTTAAGACTTTCCTTACACCCAAAACATCCACAGAGCTCTGGAAATCAGAGTAGAAATGTCTCCATAGAGACTGACTCAGCCAGCACTCCCTGACCCACAGAAGAATCCTCACAGACATCATACAATTCAGAACTCAGGAAAAAGAGAACTGAAGAGTCTGTTGGCCAGATAATGGTTGCAACTTTGATTGCAGACAGAATCACCAGTGAACAGTAAAAACCCTAATTCTAGAGCTTTTAGTGCTAGTTCCTCCCATTGATAGGTTTCTGCTCCCCCAGGGACTATAATTTTCCACTTTAAATTTGAACTCTAGTCAATGGATAGTAAAAAAAAAAAAAAAATCAATATCATAGATTTGTCCTGCTTTCCTTGTGCCTCCTGGAATTTTCAGAGTGTGGGAAGGGATGGTTTTTATGATTAAAATAGACTGTGAAGTGGAAAGGTGGTTTTGACCAGTGTTCTGGAACTTTGACCCGCACTGTCCGTCTACTCCAGACCATCAATGTCATCTCACTTTTCCCATTTCTGCATGTCTTCATTCTCTTCACTCTTTAGAAGTCTTAAATATGCAGTGGTATGATTGTTCTTCCACTTCTGGACAAGACTTTATCAAGCTAAATACTTGTTACCAAACATTTTTCCTACCATGTTCTGCTCTCTCCTTGGTTTTGATTTGTTTTTAATTATAGTTTATTTCTTTATAGTTTAACATTGGCAGGAGGAAGGGAGGTAGGAGGAAAAGCCCACAAAAATCCACAAATCCAAATCCAAATTATTATTATTATTATTATTATTATTATTATTATTATTATTTATGGGATGCTTCTTAAATTGTGAAAAATATATAAAGGTACCAAAGACGTATTGTAAGCAATTCCAACATGGAAACCCAGTAAGCTGTCCTCACTTTAGAGGACATGCCACCTGCCCTGGGAGGCGCTGCCCTGGGTTCAGTCCTGGCTTCTTCCTAGTAACAAGCTTCATGCAAAGGCATTGGCTGGGCTTAGTCACCTCAGACTTTTGTTGGAACACAGTTTAGATTCTCTTGGTATTTTCCTCTTGGTTTTTAAATTGCTAACAAACAGAAACAAAAACTCTGTCTTAGGCAACTTGACAGTCTCCCATTACCTCTGCCTTCCATGTCATGGGTAGAACCCTGCTCATTACCTCTGCTTTCTGTGTTCCTTGTCATGGGTAGTGCCTGTAGTCGTGATCTTCTGAACTCAGAACAGAGATTGATTCTTAATGCTCTCACCTCTCCTCATGCTTAGCTTGACTGCGGTGGACCTTACATCTAGTGTCTGGAAGTTCAACAGCAGAAATAAATCATGCTAAGAAAGTGATGTGAATAATGTTGAATCAAACCATAAGCTTCCACCTCTCTGCTGTCTTTACCCTGGGATCCACCTGGTAGTGGTGCTTAGCACACTCTCTCCCTTGGATAACAACAGAACTTGTACCATGTCATGTGATATTAGAATGTAATAACTTGATTAAATCCAGTTACCTCAGAACCCATGTGCCCAGTGTTACAGGACCTTTTTCCTTGAAGCTGATGTATTCTACCAGATGTTTAGATGCTCTTCTGTCCTTTGCACTCCTTACAACCATAGTCTGTCTGTAGCTGACAGAATAATCCTGAACAGAGAGGTTCTAGGTTGCCTGGCTGACATCTATCCTTAAGCCTCTGTGCTATTATTTGTCCTGCTTGTGAATCCCATCTAATCCCCTTCACAATGATCTTATATAGTATGTCCAGCACCAAGTGTAATATTGCTCACTGCCTTTTTCATAGTACACACTCAGAGTTCACAGGATATGGGTAGAATCACTCATTTCTGAGACATCCTATAACTAACAGTATTGACTTACAGATCCTTTCATTTGCTGATGTGACATATAGATGATTTTTTTTAACCTAAAATTTTTGAAAACTCAAATATTAGTACCAAAGAAATAAATCAGCCCTGGAAGCACTATATACCTTTGACAGCAGGGTCTCTCTTAATTTTAGAGATATGGGCTAAAATGTGCTTATAAAACTCTGTTCCTTAGTTTTACATTTCAAGTGTTAAGTTTTAAATCTAGCTGTCAGTCATGTATTATTCCATAAGAGCCGTATCAACATAGAAAGATAGTGATAGGTTATGGGATGTGATCGAAATTCTAATAGGCTGTTTAACAATAATATGGCAGGCAGATTCCGTTTTAATCAGCATTGTCATTAACGACTATCAATAGTGAAGGTAAGATGTTCTTGTCTTTTAGAATTATGATTTATAGCTGGTACAGCAGTCACTCTGAAGTATATTTATTTTACAATATAGACATTGATTAAATGCATGTGGCGTCTCAAATGCAGTTGACATTTTAAGTCAAAATTATTACAGACACATAAGCCATTCATTTAAGCTGTTGCTGTAACAATGTGTCTCTGCTGGTAGTTAATGGAACAAAGTCTGACTGCGCCAGTGTTCCATCAAATTGCTTCTGTTGACTAGTGCACACAGACCAAGGGGAAGTTGTATCCTCTGGACAGTCAGACCATGTCACTCTATCTTGTCCACAGGCTCTAAAAAGAAAAGTAATCCCTTAAATACCTAAATACTCTAGGTCTCTCAAAATACATCTCTTCCTAGGATAAAACCTTTTTATAATTGTTTTGGTCCTCACCCATAGTTCTCCCTCCATTCTCTGAAAATCTTACCTCCTAGCCTACCATTCTGCTCAGCGAGTAGGTCTTGAATAATTGATGATGGCTGTAGTTGATGCGTTAATGTAGTTTAGGGATGATGGTTTCATAATTTATATTTCTGCTTGTTGTCAATATAACAGGGACTTTACACAACACAGGGTGTTTGAGTATTGATGGTTCTCTTACAAGACAGAAGCCAGTATTAGTTGTGTCTAGAAGCATCCTTCTAGACCATACCCATGACTTATTTAATCTCATTTCTCACTTATTTTAACTTAACCTCAGTGTTTAAATCTCTAAAACATTTTATTATAAGACAACTTTAGTTTTAGAGAAAAGGTTACAAAGAATGGCACGAAGGTATTTTTATATGCCTGTTTGTTTTCTAATGAGAGAGAAGGAAAGAGTGTGTGGATTGCAGTGGGTGAGAAGGTGAGGAGGATCGGGAGTAGTTGGGGGAACATTACCAAACTAGACTGTATAAAAGGAAATGGATTTCCAATTTTAAAAATGGCACAAGGAACTACATCATCTCCTTCACTCTGATTCTTTAGAAATTAGCATGTCCTTGGAGAAGCTCCAGTGTTGGGGTGGTCCTCCCTTTCTCCCTCCTCCCAAAATATCCCTCCATGCCTTGTTTCTTCATAATTTCAGAGATGTTACAAATACCCAACCCTTTATCCTTTGCTGAACTTTGAAGTCAAAGCTACATCACTGTGATATTTTATTCCATGCACTAGAAAAACTAAAGAGCAGACCGAAATTGTACCTTAAGCTAGCAAAATTAGACATTACAAAGGGAGCAAGGTGTTGGTTTTGGTCAGTATAATTCCAATGGGAAAATAGGGTGTGTCCTTCTCTTAGTCATGTAGCCCTGGATGATCACTAATTTAAAGGCTGAATGAAGTAAGCACTGACTTTAGATAAATGAGAGTGTGTTTCCAAGTGTGGGGTGAATTTCTCAGACAGTGACTAAAACTTCAAAAGCAAGACCAGTACAAATAGGTGCAAACACCTCATCCTTGGGATATGGCCTCACTAACCATGGAATTTAGTGTAATGCGCTTGCGTGTGATGGTGAATAGGAAAATGTCCTGCTTATTATTATCATCATTATTAAAATTATACTGCAGAATCCTCCTTGGAAATCTAATATCTTTCACTCAGACATTTTTTGCTCCAAATGATTTATTGATAAGCCTGGAGAGAGGGTTGGGAAGCCATATGGGTCTCTTGTTACCTGAGGCCTCTTCCTCTCATTTTCTGTTCCTTTGAAAGCAAAACTGTGCAAAGAGAAATTCACTGGGCTGGTTACTGTGGAGTTAAGTTCATCCAAGACATTTGTAATTTGCCTGATCAGAAAAAGAGCTGCAAGAAAATAGTCTTTGTTTACATCTGTTAGGTGTTCAGGGTACCTTGTGTTAGGGGGAAATACATGAGGGTACCTTATGTTAGAGGGGTGCATGTCAGGTCATGCTTTGTGTCTTGAAAAAAAGATGTAATGAAGTAATTTAGGTATAGCTGATTGGTGATGTGGGTCAGAAATCTGGTGAGGATCAGTTCTTAAATAAATCTCTAAATTGACCAAAGATTCATTCCAGCTTTTAAAGATAACAGGCGAGAGGGTACCATGCAGGTACCATATGCCTGTCCCTAAATTATGTGAACACAAATGACCACAGGTTGTTGTTTTTTTTTTTCCATTTTACTAACCCTGGATAGTTCAACTCCAGATAAGACAAAATTCATGAACTAGTGTTAGCCGTCTGAATTCTTCTCTCTCACAGTGTCAAGGTTTAACTAGTCACAGCATATGAAATCTGCTCTGCCCTGGAAAGTTGATATGTCCTTGAATGTCTAAGCTTCAAATACCCTCCAAATTAAGGATAGTACAACTTTATGTGGCACTTTACAACTTTTATCTAAAAGGAGGTGTATATGTGGTGGTGGTGTGTGTATATGTGTGTGTGGTGTCTATAGTATGTGTTATATGCATGTGCATGTAGTGTGTATGTGTACAGAGGCATATGTGTGTGTATTAATGTAGTGAGTATGTATGTGAATGTATACATGTGTATGTGTGTATGTGCGTGGGTGTGTTGTGTACATGTGCATGTATATGAATGTGTGTGTAGTGCATGCACACAGGTATATGTGTATATGTTTGTGTTCATGCAGACACTCTCTGGCTCTCATACACCCACATTTACACACATGCTCATACATAAACATATTTTAGAATGGAATTTAGTTTGTCTCGACAGGATCTATAGCTAAAATTTTTAGAACAATTCTCTGCTTGAAGCTAGCATCTATGGGGACAGTGACATCCTATCCCTGACAAGAAGAAAGTGAATATGTGGGCTCTCTTTCTCCTTTCACTAATATCCACACAGTGACCTCTGAGGGATATCACCTCTGTCATGGGGAATGGGATATAAGCAACTACAGAAGGAATATCGAGACAGTTCATCTCAGACATTCATATACCACATGCTGCCTTCTCGGGCCAAGCCCTCATTTTCCTGTGGGTACAGCCATGAAATCACATAGCAAGATACTTAGTAAGGATGCTATCTTTCCTAGATTTGTTACCCTTTCTACATCTTTGAAAAGCTCAACAAATGAAAGCCAAATGTTTAGACGCTTTTGTCTACCTGGGTTTTGCTGGATCTCCAAGTCTGAGGTTTTTTTGTTTGTTAGTTAGTTTTTACCTTATTTTACAATACAAGCCAGCACAGTTTCCTTTCTGGGTAACTCCTGTGTTTCCTTCCCTAGGATGATACTATATGATTCTTTATTATGTTAATTATGCTAGAGCTAGGCTGTCATGTCAAATCTGGACATCAGGTTTTACTATACTGTATTTCATGTTACTAACTGGAAAAAAAAATATTTTGTTTGGGACTTACAGATCTATACATTAAATTATTCTATTAAATGTAACATTTCTATACACTTAAAGATCTTTAACATACGAGTACCTAAAATAAAGTGTCTATGCTGCCAAGTGTGGTAAGAGCTGCCTATAATGCCAACCATCAGAAGATGGATGCAGGGAGGTGAGTGTCAAGCCAGCCTGAGCTACATAGAAAGACAGTCTCAGTAAACACAGAGTTAGGCATATAACACTCAATGAAAGAGCAATTGCATAACATAGAAAGACTGGTTATGACACCCCCAATCACCAAAGAAATGGTTATATAAAATATGTAGAATTTGCCTGTATAATTTTGATGTTATAGACAAATAGTTTAGGCTTAGTCTTCTAGAGTACTTAGGGTTTTTATTAATTAATTAATTTATTCATTTTACATCCCAATCGCAGCCCCCCATCTCTCCTCTCTTCCTAGTCCCACCCTTACAAATTCCTCATGCCATTATTTCCTCCCCTTCTGGTCAGAGAAAAGGAAGACCTGCTTTGGTACCACCCTGGGACTTCCATCACAATAGACCTAAGTACATCCTCTTCCACTGAGGCCCAACCAGGTAGTTCAGTTAGGGGAAGGGAATCCCATGGCAGGAAAACAAGTCAGAGGCAGCCTCCTCTACAATTGTTAGGGGACCCATATGAAGACTAAGCTACACATCTGCTACAAATGTGTAGGAAGTAGAGTACCCGCTTTTATTTTTAACTAGTACTTAAAAACACAATAGTGCTCTAATTGATAACAGTTAGTATTAAGTATTAGCAATTTCCTTTTTTTTTAAGTTGAGTAATTAGAAGTTTAAGGACAATTATAGTTAAATTTAGCAGCTTTTCTTCTTAAGTTAATAATATTCATCAGGCAGTGGTGCTGCACACTTTTAATCCCAGCATTTGGGAGGCAGAGGCAGGTGGATCTCCAAGTTGGGGGCCAGCCTGGTCTACAGAGTGCATTCCAGGAGAGCCAGAGATATACAGAGAAACACTGTCTTGGAAAAACAAAGAAAAGAATTAGCAACACTACCAACAAAATCGTTTCATGTCCATTTCTGCCACTTCCTCCTGTAATCTTGCCTGTAATCATGTTCTGGGTTCTGCCATGTGGACTCTCCAATTATTCTACTCAGCTTTCTGACTTTTGCTTCTGGTTCTTTACCCAGTTATTCCCTGAACATATTACCAGACTTCTTTTCTTCCCTGACCTTTTTCTGCCTCCTGAGTCAACTGTAAGCCAGAGTCCTCATACAATTTTTTAGTCCTTGCTCATGGCTCTCATTAAGTGATTCTCCCAAATGCCCACAGGTACCCCAAACTCAGTTGTGGTATTTAGTATAGTATAGTATAGTACAGTGCAGTATATAGTATAGTAGTCAACTGCTTGTTGACTATCATGAAGGATCCAGGTAATCATTAGCCTGAGGTTTCTTTTTTTCCCTCACTAGTAGAAGCCAGTTGGTATGAAGATCCATGAATTATTATAAATTTTGTAAGGTAAATAAAATTTTATTTCTCCATCTTTACTGAACTTCTTATTTTAGATTTCCTTTATTTTTCCCAGATTAAAGAGTAGTCTTGAATTGTCTCTTCCGCCAATAATAATGCTACTGTTGAATTCTCTAATAATCTGATTTTCTGACAATTTTCTTTTGCAAACTTTTCAGTGTTTTTACAAGTTTAGATTTCTGAGATGTTATTCTGTATTCCATGTTTATTTTTTCCTGCAACCAGAGATAAGAATGTATCATGTAAACACTTGAGTCAGTTGGAGTTTATTGGATTTTTTTCCAATACCTTACAAGTAAAATTCTTTTTCCCAGTCTTCAGCCTTTTGGTTCCCCTAGCCACTCAGGAATGCTAATGCTGAATTCCAAGATCCCCTATTTGGAAAACCTTGCTGGCAACTCTCTATCTTTAGATTTAATGCTGGTAAGATAGGTGTGATATTGAATAGTTACACATCCTGTATTGAGACAAAAGGTTATCTGGTCCCACCATTTGGCTAAAGAGAGGGTTGGTGAATCTCATAGTGCATTATTTTAATTTACTTACAACTAGAAGGGGGAAATAAAGACAAACACATAATCTCATCTCAGACCCCATTGCCTGTGTCACTTAATGTGAATCACATTCTAGTGTAAGAAGCTCTAAATCTGAGGAACAGAACCATCACCGTTGCCTAATTTGTTGATTTGCATGTGAAGTATATCTTTCCCAGTGGGCACTGAAAGTAACTTGGCATGTCACTGCATAGCTCTGGGGAATAACTGGTGTTAGTTTCTGCTGCAGTAACAAAATGGATTCGGCCCTTATTATAGCTCGTATTTGGAAATTACTATTAAAAACTGTATGTTAGAGATATGAGTATTTGTAGAGAAGCCATGATACCACATCTTAATGGCATTTTATATTCTACCGATGTACTTAGCCACAACTTCCTCAACTGTATAAGCAAAAGCAAACAAAAATCATATTCCATTAGAGGCACAATCTGACAATTGAATTTTCGGGGTGAACTCCTGACATCCATTGAAAGAATTGGCTCCAACCCCAGGGACAGGGTTAATCTTTTTAGGTCATCATTGTGTGGGAAGTAAAGGAAGCTCCGAGCAAGTGAGACCAGAAGAGTCAAAGCTCTGCTCCGGGGAGTTTCAGTGATGGTGTCTCCAGCAGTGGTCCTGCCAAGGCCACTTTTTATTCAATTGAGAAGAAACACGGAATCTTATCTTGCTAAAGCAAATTGAAAAGAAATTACAAACAATTTTAGCAGTCTGGGGCCTGGCATAATTAAATCAAGTTGCATTCAGTCTTGTATTTTAATAATTCCCTGAAGTCTCTGGCCAAATCTATGCAGAAGAATATTAAATACCCTAATGTTGAGAATATTTACTGGAATAACCACCTGGTTTTAAAATGGGCTCTTCATTAGGGGAAATAATTAATACATTCTTATACAGTAGTAAATACTTAGATAACTATCATGTAGTAAGACACAATAAAAATCAATGTTAATCAGAGCCAACTAATGCTTCCAGTAAAGGCCCCCAAACCCTCAAGCCCTAGGTGTTCTCTTTAGTGACTATTTATTTATCTAGAGTAAGACATTCCTTATTTCTGATTCCAAATAATGCTCTATTTTAAGATCTTTAACTTTGATATCTTCCTCTCATCATCAGAACCTCCTTGTCTCTGTGTCAGTCTAAGGAGAACGTAAACATTTTTTCTGAACATCTTCATTCAGTCTGTACATCACTGCTAATTTCTTAACCTTGGCGACCCACAATGAAGCTGAGGGCAACATTTACCAGTTCTCTGATCTTGCCCACATTTCTTCTACAACTCAAATATCCATCCCCAAATGTGCATCTGTGCACTTTATCATTTGTTTTGGCAAATGAGGACACACCCACTCCTATTCCTGTGAACGACTGAAACCCTTTATAAGTTGTAGGGGTAGGGATAACAGTTACTGCTTTTATATTATAATACTCACCTTCATATAGATATTAATGCTCTTATGAATTCTTTAAATAAACTTATTTACATGACATTTTCAACACTAACAATGTCTATGAAGTAGACATTGTTAATACACCACTTATTAATTTTGAGACTAAGACATAGAAAGGTTGGCTTATCTATGATCAGAAATTTAACCCCAGCCATCTGGCTAATTCATACTCCTTCCTATACCTCAATCTACATTGCTTGGCTTTCAGCTAGCCAGGCAGGAAAGCTTGGACAGCTAAAAGCTTCTCAACTCCTTCATTTCTTAGTTCATGAAGAGAGCAGGGCTAGAATGCTAAGCTGTCCATCGCCAGGTTGTATGGAGAATTAAATGATACAGTGCATACATAGGGTTGAGCTCTAAGTGATGGATAATATTAGCTATGCTGCCTGTTGGTTTTCCAACTAGTTTCTATGTGATCGGTGCAAGTTACACAAAGGAGTAGATTGGTGAGGGGCATACCTCAGTGCCAGAAAGCCCACCCAAGGCCCCAGATCTTCTGTGGAGTTTTAGATTTAGAAAGAATAAATTCTAGCATGGCCTTTTCCTAAGAAACACTTGGATGGGGATCGCCCACACTTTCAATTCCCTAGGGGGTCAGAGAAAAAGCAATTATAATAAGAACAGATTAAACGCCTATTGTAGCAATTACACTGCTAAATTGGAAAGTCTCAGAAATATATAGAATGATCCATAGAATATTATAAGTTGTCAAAACCTCCTATATTTCCAAATCATATACTGCAGGAGGCAAGGGGAAACTACCCATTTAATCCTCTCCAGTGCTTCTGCCTGGTTTTCTCTTTATTACATTATGAGATTAAGCCAGTATCATTATCTCTTATTGTCACCTGAGTTGTCTAAGCCTTAGATGCTGCTAATGTAATGGTAATAACGGCTATAATTTGCACTTTTCGGGTGTATTAGACCTTGATTCTTTTTCCTAACAACCTTCTATATCCATCACTGATTTTTCTTGTAGATAATAAGCAACTTAATGGTTTTTATGAATGGATAATGCATTGATGTGAACTTAGAGTGCTAAAATCAACATAAAAAGATCCTTATAAGAACAACAACAGAAATAGCAATGTTAAAGTTAGATATTAAACATCAAATGTGTTTGTCATTTTGAAATGAGCATTAGAAATTTTGCAATATAAATCCTATTCTTTCACAAGCATTTTTAAACTACTATATTTTAAATTCAGGCCTCTATTTTAAATTTTTTAAAAAGATAGAAATAAATGCTAATTGCCTGATTTGATATTATATGCTGTTTACATGTCTTGGAATAGCATACTACCCCACAAATATACACAATTATTATCCATAGATTAAGAAGAAAAGAATCAACATATTTGTATAAGCAGTTATTATCCCATAGAATGTTGCCCCATTCCCTGTCACTGAAAACTGTTCTACCACATCAGGTTCTTAAGGGACTGTTTCACACATATTCTAAAAGGCTTTGTTTTCTTTAGCCAATTGGCCCCTAGAGATCCATCCTGGGTTACGAATGGTCATGGAATCAGACATCTTTCCTTGAACATCTTGAATGTATTTCTACGACCAACCAAACTTGTGCTGGTCTACCTCCTGTAGATCTTTAATCTTCACCACAGAACCCTACAAAGCTTTCTCCTTTCCCTTGCCTTTTTCCTGCCATGTCATTCATCCACATAATAAATACTTGTTGAGCACCAACTATGCACAAACACTGGGCACCATGATGAATGGGATATAGTGCTGCCCTCAGAGAACTTAAAATATAGTCATTTGTCAAGGCTGCCTTACCTCGTCAGTTATTTTTCTTTCATGAGTCTATGCCTTACACAAAGCAAAGGGTATAAATTAAAATTATTTTATTTTTGGTATGCACTTCACCTACCTAGTAGATACGTGAAACATCTTTGTTTGAATGAGTAATGTGGCTAACCATCAGGGAAGAATGATGTTGGGCAGTATTAACCATCGCCTGATGAAGAAGTCACACCTAGGAGGCATGTGTGAGACATTACATCATTCTACTAGGGGAGTTTCTGAGCACAGCTTTGAAAAGAGATACAATAGATCATCTCATTGCATTTGGCACAGAGCTCTTGAAAAACAATTCCAGCTATGGTCTGTCTGTCCACGTGGATTAAGACTCCACGAGGGTTAGAGCAAACAGACTTTCTTTTTTTTTTTAAACTTATTTTATTAGATATTTTCTTCATTTACATTTCAAAAGCTATCCCGAATGTCCCCTATACCCTCCCCGC
>NC_034594.1:41497161-41498691 GCF_900095145.1 Mus pahari
TTAAATCCGAGTCTTGCTTTTCGGGTGTGTTGGGGTATCCAGGACTGGCTGAGGTGGGAGTGCTGGGTTCTGATGATGGTGAGTGGTCTTGGTTTCTGTTAGTAAGATTCCTACATTTGCCTTTCGCCATCTGGCAATCTCTGGAGTTAGTTGTTATAGTTGTCTCTGGTTGGAGCTTGTTACTCCTGTGATTCTGTTAGCCTCTGTCAGCAGTCCTGGGAGTCCAGCTCTCCCCCTGAGTCTCAGTGGTCAGATGACTCTCTGCAGGCAAGCTCTCCTCTTGCAGGGAAGGTGCACAGAGGTCTGGCATTCAGACCTGCCTTCTGGTTGAAGATGTAGGCCCAAAACGGAGACTGTCCCAGAAGATGTGTCCCCTCTGCAGTTTGCACATTCACCTGGACAGACTAGTCTCTGAGGGACCCTGGACACAATAAGGCTTTCTCACCTGCTGTGATGGACAGAGCCTTGCCGGGTGGCCACCTTTCCTCTGGTGGGGAAGGTGCCCAGATGTCTGGAGCCTGAAACAGGGTCTGTCCCTGAAGCTGTGTTGCTTATGTCTGTCCCAGAATCTGTGTAACTTCTGCAGTCCACACTCTCACCAGTGCAGACTGGAGCCTGGGCGACCCGGAGCAAAGCAGTGAGAGCCCTCCTGGGCAGACACCTCTCCTCTGGCGGGGAAGGTGCCCGGATGTCTGGAGCCAGAAATGGGGTCTGTTGGAGAAGCTGTGTCACTTCTGCAGTCCGCCCTCTCACTGGTGCTAACAGGAGCCTGGGTGACCCGGAGCAAAGATGGCTCCCTTACCAGCTCAGGAGGTGAGAGCCCTCCCAGGCGGACACCTCTCCTCTGGCTGGATGTCTGGAGCCAGAAACTGGGTCTCAGGACACATTTCTTTGGAGATATCTTATGGTTCTTTGTTTTCCTTTAAAGGACTATGGTTCCAACTTATAACAGGCAACTGGTGAAGGTGTTTTATTTTAAAATAAACCCATGAGATCCACGGGAAAGTGGATCAGAGGTGGGACAATCCTGAAAACTGGATTTATTGGTATTTGAGCTGTACTCTCAAGATAGCCTCAAATGTAAACAATTAGAGAAATGGGAGGGAGTAAAATTTGCACATTAATTTCTGAACTTAATTCAAGGTCAACATAGTTTTACAAAATGAGGAATATTCATGGACAAACCTAGACCAAAGAATTGACTTCCCTTGATTCATATTTGATTGTTACTGTCTCTCTTCCTCTAAGGTGGATGGTGGGGAGGGGGGAGGGAGTGGGGAGCGATGAGAATGTACACAGATAGCACTGGCAAAGCCTGTAGCTTTTTACACATCCATTCCATGTATATACACATATGTAGACATGTGTACATACATGCTTAATATATATATATATATATATATATATATATATATATATATATATTAACATATACACACAAAGACCCATATATACACATGTGGACAGTATGCACACATAGTCATACATGCATGAACACATATATTTTATACACACACGTTTATACACCAT
>NC_034594.1:41498706-41525672 GCF_900095145.1 Mus pahari
ATATATATATATATATATATATATATATATATATATATATATCCACACACATTGTGTATGTATATGCTGAAACTAACTTCCTCACATGAACTTTGAAGCTTTAATAATCTGTACTCACACTCTGCCTTTCTCTGTCATTCCTGAAGAACTTGAAGGCTTAGCAAGAGGTGTTAAATGTGGGCGATTCCCACTAGTTGAGTATCCTCCCTGCCTCCCCAGGCCCCTTGCATAGGCAAAAATGAAAGAAGGAAAGGGGTAGAGAAGAAATGATGGAAAATCAAAGGGAAGTGGGAAGAGAGGGGGTGGATTGTGAGTCTGTAATCTCAGTAAGTCAAGAGAGGGAGGCATTGAGGATTTCAAGGCTGAGGAATTAAAACCTACCTGGGCTACACAGGGCAAGTTCAGAACCAGCCTGGGCAACTAGGGAGACTTTATCTCAAAATAATAAAAGGAAGGAATCAGAGAGAAGGAGAGGGAGGAAGGAACAAAATGGATAGAAGGAAGGAAGAAAAGAAAGAGGAAGGGAGGTAGGAAGCAAGGGGTAAGGAGGCAGCTGGTAGTCAAGTCAGGGTTAGCACATTTATCCAGCATGCAGGAGGCCATGGGTTTGTTTCCCAGTATGAGAGAGTGGAGAAAGTAGAAAGAAATCCTGGGACTTTGGGCTGGAGTTATCCAGGAGCCTGAAAGTCCTGAAGGTATAGCATGAAAGGGGACTTTAAAGCATGACATGTTTTTTTCCCTGATTTTATGTTATAATTATACTTTACAGTAAACAAAGACTGTTTTAACAATCGTTTTACTCCTTTTTGCATTTATGGGGTTGACATCCTTTTCTGATTCTCCCTGTGACCCACCCAGCATGAGAAGAATGTCACTGCCCACTTTTGCAGCTGAGGGAACTGAGGCTTGGAAAATGGAAGTCCCTTGGGTTTTAGCTATTGAGCACAGCACAGTTCTCCTTTGGTTTTAAACGAGAACAGCCATGCTCTCTTTTAACTTTTTATTCGAAATATCCCCATGTAATGAAAGTAACTGTGCTGTTAGTAATGAGTAACAATGAGCTAAAAAGTGGGAATTAAATTTGTAAAACCAAACAAAAATGTTCATTTCACAGAAGACCTTTGCAGAAGCGCATATTGCAGCAGAAAAAGAGGCGGGAGAGGGGAAGAGTAGAGGGGAAAGTTGGGGAAGGACAAAGGGAGGAGGGGAAGAAGGGGGCAGGGGAGAAGGGGGGTGAAAGACTTGTCATTTGAGCAAGTGACAGAAAACATAAAGAAGCCACTGGGGGAGTTCTCAATATGGTAGCTATAGGACATGTGACTTCTTAGCCTTTGGAATCTGTCAGGTCTCGGTCAAAGCCCTGGAAATAAAAGCTACACTGGGAGCCTGAGAGTTTAGCATGAAACAGGGATGTAGAAAATGCCCATGTTCCTGATTTTATGTTGCAATTATAGTATCTTAAATGGAGTAAATAAAGCATGTTTTAAAAGTCATTTTTACTCATCTCTTGGTTTTCTAGGGTATATAAGAGAGAATTTAAAAATCGGTGTGTGTTCTGCATAATCAACTGCAGCTTTTGGGCCTAGACTCCTGGTGAAGGGCTCTAGATCCCTACCAGGGAAACAGAGGCAGGGCCACAGCGGGTTCCATCCCTGACCCCTAGCCCCCTGCCCTTCAATCATATCAGACTCCTTAACCTACAACCAAAATGCTTCACAAGTCCAGTCTCCAAATACTCCCTACACACTCTGAAGACAAGGAGCACAGACTTTCTGTCCACTGTCACCAAACGCCATGTACTGACAGGAGAAGGTGACCAGACCTATTGCTGCCTCCATGGCAGTGCTATTCTGGTATGTCGGGAGTTCATTAAAGGTTTATTTGGAAGTGAAATTGTACCCCTTTCCTGAAGTTGCAGATACATATTTGTGAGAGAGAATGTCTTTTAAGTGTTCCTAATTGATAGCATGGAGGCAGAGTTACAGATGGTCTTTATTAGGAATTCTTTTTTCTTCTGGAAAATGTAGACCTCTTCCCCCTACCCCCTTAGCAACAGCGATCGAAGGATGATTGAATGGTCTCTTGTGGAAAAATGTATTTACCTATGTGAAGATCGGTTTCAACTCAGCACATTCTTCTTGTGAGCACATTCTACCGGTGAACTAACCGGTAACCTCTCAGGGTGTTGACATCTCTTCAGCTTATAAACTCTGTGTGTAAGTATGTGTGTGTGTGTGTGTGTGTGTGCGCGCGCACATGCTCATTGGTAGTTACATGTATTACATGTATTTGTTTATGAACTCAGAATCCAGAAACTCACTAGGAGAAAAGCCGTTAGAAGGATCTCTTTTAACTTTTGTTTTCTTAAAAATATTATGCCTGCTTGATTAACCCACACATATGTACACATACAAAGAAAATTGCACATGGTCACATACCTGTGTGCAAGATGAACTCAACCCAAAGGCGGTAGAATTGTTCTAAGGAAAAAGAACATAAGAGAACGACCTGAAGACACCATTGGTTTCCTTGCCACTAATTACAACCTAAGATAACAATGAAATGGCAAGGGGTATTTGTGTATGTCCTTATCAGAGCCTACTTGCAGCAACCCTAGATAGAGTGCAGTTTTTTAGTTACAAAACTGTCTCTGATTTTTGAAGCCTTGTAATTTTTCTTCCTCTATGATCTTTCTATCTGGTCCTAAAACAACAACAGCAACAACAACAACAACAACAAAGCCTGTTGATCTTGCCCTAATGAGTTTGCATGACCCATGGAAGGGGGGGGGGTTGCTCTTGTGTGCTAGAAATTGCTTATCACTAGTTCAATCCTTTCCGCAGCCTGTGAAATGTTACTCCATAGATCACACCACAGTGATGGATGCTCTGTAAGTGAGAACAAACTAGATCAGGTAATTTCTTCCTCATGTGCGTTTTACCTCAGGCAGATGTGCATACTTGGTGATATAACCTAATTGACACACACCTCCCTCAAACGTGGGCCCTACTCAGTTCTCCACGATCAAAAACGTAACAATTCTGCGTTGAAGTTACAGATGAAATGTTGATTTCTACCATCCTCTTAAAGGCTAGAGGATCAGACGTTTCAGAGAAGCAGCCTACAGCTTAAGTCTTTCTTCCTTTGTCTATCTCACTCTTCTTTCTCTTCTTCCCTCCCTTCTTTCTATCCTTCAGTTCCTCCTTCCAAAAACACCAATAGTATCAGATGCCATGGGTTCAAGATTTAAAACTATGAAGCTCCTTCGGATTTGCAGTCTACATAGTTTGCTTCCTATCTGAATATAAGCATTAACAGTCTTGCTACTTAGTCCCAGGCTCATATCTGCCTTATCTATGGGACATGGTGAAGTTTCAAGTCTGGACAACAAGTGTCTAACATGCTCACTGGCTTTCATTTGCTCCAAGGCCTACCACTATGGTGTCTGCAAGACCCTGCTCCCTGGACTGATGGTATTAGAAGCAGGATTCTCCAGCATGCTACTGTTCTCTTGAACTAGGGTGTGTTCAGCATAGACCATAGTCTTAAGTCCTGCGTGGCCTGTGGATCTTAGAGTGTGCATATCCTGCCCAGGTGCAGAAAGGAGCCTCAGGAGGAGAGGTGGCATTGGCATTGCCAAATGCCATTACAAGTCCAGTTTCTCTACCATGCCATGCTGCCATACCTGAGTCCTGTCACTTCTGGGGGAGCATACACATTTGTAACTAGTTCCTCCAAAGATATATCTGTGGTTTTATAAAACATGGTCAACAAGGTCTTCACCATCAGAATATGTACTAGCAGGTGATCCCCCAAATTTTATCTTCCTTCTAACATGAGTTCCTTAGATGTCCTTGGTTAGAAATATTTCCTAAGTACCAGTGTACACAGTTTTAGACAGTTTCACATGCATGTGGATCTGAGAGAAATCCAGGATGATCATCAGACCATTTGACTGTTGTCTTTCATCTGCAATGCCAAGGCTAAATATCTCTTGAGCCCTTCCCCTAAAGCCTATGAAAAAAACCTGCTCTACAGGGGCAAATCCACTGCTAATCCTTTTACTGGACCTGAGCTCTCTGATCTTGTTTTTCCAAAAATATTTACCCAATGCCCAATCATAGGCATATGAAACAGTACTTAGATTTCTTTGCCCTCTGTACCTGTATCTAAATTCCTTTTAAAAAGATAATCTGTGCAAGATTACTGTTCTTTATTCTCATGTAGGATACGGTTATGTCTAGTTGCACACTTCCTTAACCTAATGAATTTGGCACATATTAATTCACCGTTCTAGATGCCTATTCATTCACATTTTCTAGATATCTGTTATTCCCTAGAAATAGTTGCTGGTAAATGTAAAACAACAAACTGAACTCCATGTCCTTAATGACTGTATTTTTGGTAGAAAAATAAGTAATAACCAGGAGATTGTCCTGTAGTATGTAATGGCCATTAGGAAGGGGATGAAAAAATAAAGATTGCAAACCCTTTAGCTAGGACAAGAACAACCACCTAGGTAAACAGGATTATACTAGACCCAAAAGTGAGACCAGCTTGCTCTTTAGATGTGCTGCCACATCTCTAAGGAATATTTTTATATCTAGCTTTTTCTTCAGTGGAACATTTTCTTCTTTTCCTTTCTATTGTTGTCTTTTTTAAAACTAACCTAACAGTTTCTAACTTAACCTAAGAAAGTGTGTGTGTGTGTATGTGTGTGTGTGTGTGTATGTGTCTGTGGGTCTGTGTGAGTGTGTGAGCTCATACATGTATACAATATGTTTTGATTATATCCATACCACTTCCCCTGACAGATCATTCACACAATCATCTCCATCCAATTTCTTCTTCTTCTGTTGTTGTTATTGTTGTTGTTGTTGTTGTGCTGCCTATATATGTACATATGCATGGGTATAGGGCAGCCTGAGGGAGTTTAAGGGGCCTACCTACCAGGGGCCAAATCTCTGAAGATAAGTGGCTTTCTCTATCCAAGTATGCCACCAACTGACAACATGGCAGCTTTGAGTTCACGAACACTGTGTCATCTCTAGATGATACTGCCTTTCATCAGTCCTCATAGCCTCTTGCTCTTATGGTCTTTTTATCCCTTCTTCCACAATGTTCCTGGAGTGCTGGAGGTGGATGTCCCTTAGGGCTGAGCTCTCTGCAGTCGCTTACTCTCTGCTCTTTGACCAATCGTGAGTCTCTAAATTAACCCTCATCCACTGCAGAAAGAAGCTTCCCTCACAAGGACTGACAGCTGAAGTACTTTATGGATATAAAATAAGCATTTTTAAAAGTTTGGTACAGTGTCTATATCACAAAATAATGTGGTACCTTCTCCCTCCAGAGTCTACGATCTCCCTATCCACAGGCTCTTTGCAGTCCAAGGCATGAGTTCCTTCCTGAGAAGCAGGCCTGAAATCCAATCAGAGCACTGTTAGTTAACTCCATAACAAGCATGCCGCTATTACAGCAATCAACATTTCTTAAAAAGCGTTCATCATCATAGCTTCCTGGACTCACAACAAGGGGGTGCTCTTGATGACTCTTCTCCTCCAGCTTAATTCTCCATGTCCTGTGACCAAAGTGTATGGTGTCTTCAGCAGGACAGTCCCATACCACTGTCTGAGTACCTCATTTCTTTAGATACAATCTCTCACTGAACCTAGAGATTGTTGATGAGGCTGAGTCAGCTGGCCAGTGAGCTCCAGAGTTCCACTAGGTTCCAGCTCCTCGCATGGAGATTTTATAGATGTGAATGACTCCACGAGGTTGTTACAAGAAAACTGGGATGCAAACTCAGGTCTTCATCTTGTGTGGTAAACATTCTACCCACAAACCTATGTTCCCAGTTTTCCAAAATCACTTTTTAAAAAAGTCTTGTTTAGTTTCCCTGTGATGACATCAATCTTGGCCCAGATTATTCAAATATAAAAGAAATCAAACCACAAGCATGGTTCACAAACACAAACACCAGAAGCCCTTCAGCAAAGCAGCTTAGTGAAAACAGACCTGTGCAGAAGTGTCTTCGAGTCTGGAGGCTCATGAAGTAATTCTGACTATGGTCCCCAGTGTCAGCATGTTCTACCTTCTGTAGGCTTCTATGTGCTTTAAGTTTCTGAGTGAATGGAGAGACACTTCCTTATTCCCAAGGTGAGATGTTTCTGTAGGTTAGAAAGCATATGCACTTTCAAAAATGTTTTGGCAGCAGTTAAAGATTTCCTGGACTGAAAATCATTTATCAGGTAGAATGTTGTTAAAGTTGAAATGCCAAAGTTTATCTGCTCTGTGTTCTTGACTATTTGGTAGTTGTAGATTTTTTTTTTTTATGTCACTCCGATAAGACCACTACTACCTAATGATCTTTGGGGGATCTCCATAGTCAGTGTTCCATTTATGGGTCCAATTTTTAATCATATGATCACTTGAAACGGTTTTGCTATTACTTTCCATTTAAATATGGATCCTTTTTGTTGGTGCTTAAATAATATTCAATTAACAAACAAACAAACAAACAAACAGCCCATCCATTTGTAAATGAGCTTTAGGCACTATGCTAAGTGAACAAACAAAAGCAAAAAAAAAAAATTAAAAACAGCCAGGTTATGACATTCTAGTTCACATATTTGAGATATAATTACCAAGAGGATTTCTGACTCTTCCTAACCCTCAAATAACAAAGGGCTTTGTGGAGGAGTTTTCGACATGTAACACACCGTGAGGGGATGGGGAGGTCCTTCCACACAGTACAGCATCCTTCTACAGAGCTGTAAAGAAGGCTCTGTTGTGGAAACTTGGTCTTAAATCCTAACACTCCTCCCAGTTTGTGCTTAGAGATGTCGAACATTAATCTTTGGGTTGCTTTCCAGTTTTTTATCTGTTCCCATTCTTGGATATTGTTTTTCATTCCCAATTAAATTGTTAAACTCCAGTTACATGGAAAATGTTGTCATGGGAAAACTTAAATTTATTTACATCACATCTAGTTCTGGCAATAACAATGATATATAATGTGATGTTTCAAGATTTCTCACGTCATAATTTAAACAGCCTTGACCTTCACTGGGATTAAGCAACCAACTCAGAATAATCCATTTCACAATTTTGTATTTCCGTATTATCATAGTGCTAATCAGTTCATAGTAATTACTCCTGCCTAATTTACAAGAATTCTAAAAGGTTGTATCGTATAATATTCTACCACGGAATGTGCCTCTGATAAGGGACCAGCCATGAGAAAAACCTATCCAAGTGGGAATGGAGTCCTCCAGCCCCACCTACTAAGCAACTGATCTTTGTTAAACTGTAGTGCATTTCCAGATAGCTTTGTGTCCCCAAGGACATGGGGTAAAGCTGTGCAGCTGAACCAGCAATGGGCCTTTTCTTTATTTTGGTTATTGCACAAGGAAGCGGCCGTAACAAATTGAACAGGTGTTCCTGGAAAAATAATTCTGGAAAGAATCCAGGGGTTGAGGGGACCGGGATAGGATTTAATTAATGGTCCAGTGAAATGTGTACTACTCCAGACAGGGTGTCTCTGATAGCTCCTGCCACACTGCAAAATTTGGGAAATTAACTTGAATTTCATTGAATGTCATTTTGTTCTAAATGCTGTAGTGAAATAATTCAATCTGAAGCATCTCTTAAAAATAATTTTAAATTTATATAAGACAGTTTGAATTTGAACATCACTTTACTCTCCAAGAGTTACATTAAAGCCAGTGTTAATCTCTTACCACTGAAGAAAATAAAACCTTTGTGGTAACAGAGCCATCAACTCAGAACATGGTGAAAAAGATGAGATGTAATATTTTTGAAACAAGATCTGAAAATATAAAGTTTCGAGTTCATTGATTTTATTCACATTGTGTAAGTCCACAAAAAAAAGTTAATTTATAGGTCTTAGGTAGGATCTGAGGTGATTGGGCCTTTGAGTTGTAGTCCTTCGGGACATGTGCTCTGTGGGCCTAGGCAAAAAGCACCTCAGATTCATCTAATTAACATTTGCTGACAGGCTTTAGCCAGTTCCCCCAAATGGTTCACATGCAATTTAAAATCGAGACGTGTTAGTTTGGTTCGATGCAAAGTTAATTTTACTCAGTGGTCGGGCATGGCTGCCAAAAAAGAGTGAGTGAGCTCACAACCACAAGGGTCCCGAGGGAGGTGACAGTCACCCTTGTACTCTGAACCATTTAACAGCCATTGTGTTAAACTAAACCTGAAGAAGACACATCCTAGCCACTGCGCAGCACTTTGTAGGGCACCTCCGCTGGATGTCACAGGAGCAATAATTGAACAAACGGGTGCCATCTGAGCTGGAGAAGGCAGGCAGCAAACCCGGACAACTGGTCCAGAGGACTACTGCTTGGACTTCTGCGGGGAGGACTCCAACTGAGAAGCAGATGCGTCTTGCTAAATGTGAAGCTAAACTCAGAAACAAATGCATGCATCTTAAAACGAATTTCTCTTTGGCTCCAAGTTGTCACTATCCTTGGAGGTCTTCAAGTAGAGACCAAGAAGCTATTGACTACAAAGTTCCCTGCTGCGTTCTCTCCAAACACCCTGTGATACTTTTGAACCTTGTCATAATCCTGTTGTGTTTTTATCATCCCCAATTTAAAAAATATTCTTTGTCCCATCTGGGAAAGGGGCCGTGTCTGCTTGGCTCACTGCTCACTCCCCCCTCCCCCCCCCGAACTACCCCATCCTAGCACTACCCTCCCCAAGCACAGGATCACGGGAAATGTTTTTGATATGGATAAAAGAAGACTAAGCAGGGGGGATGGAAACCATATTTATTAGTATGTTCAGATAAATCTTACCAACTGTCTTAGGCAATCTTGTAGGCATTAGGAAGGTGTGGGCGCATAAAACAAATTACTGTTCCAGCTTTGAGCCTCACAAGTTCCAAGAACTACTGAGCAGGTCAGACATGAAAAGAACAAAAACCTGGCTGTCTTTACGAGAATAATGCATCCTTGAAGAACTGAATGCCTTTAAAATCTCTCCAAGACTAGCCAGACCAACGTGAAACATTTCGAAGTTGAAATGAAATAAAGACCTCACTTCTTTATCTCAAAACCACCTTGGGTCTGAAGTTAAATCTCTTCAGGTGTGATAAAGCTGGTGGAAAACTTAGACAAATTACCGAAATGCTGGAGACCACAAGACCCCAAATAGGAGCAATATGAGAGGGGGGCAAAATATACAGCTGCATTACTGGAGAATGTCTGAGACTCTGATCTGATTCTTATGTACTTTATTTTTGTGATTACTTTTGATTATAGCAAGGTTTTACTACTAAAATTTCTGCATGCAATATCAAAACTATTTTTCAATCTAAAAGAATTTACCTGAAATTTATCATTTTGCCTGAGTCACCATGTTCTTTGAACCTTATTCCATCCTGGCACTAACTTTTTCGTCTTATTGCTATGCATTATTGTTTTATAATACAAGTTGGTGGGAAAAAGAAAGAAAGAAGAAGAAGGAAAAAAAAAAAAAAACAGGCTTCATTTGATAGAAAATTGCTTTCCCCAATCTTTTCTGGAATCTCTTTTGTCTGTTACCCAGGCAATATCTATATTATTACTTTGTCTTCAAAAGCTTTTACCAATTTGCCAACACAAGATGACTAAATCTCTTTTCTTTTATCTGGATTTTCATTAGGAGGGAAACTCCCCAAATTCATTTCTCCCAGCTTTTTCTCACTGCTAATTCCCACATGTCTCAAGTATATTTATAATAAATACCCTCATTATGAGTTTAAGGGCATTCCGTTTTCTGTATGGCCTCAATTTCTTATGAAAACTATGCCAAATGACCAAGTGCCCTTCCCCCACAGGAAAGCCTTCCCATGGAATGTGGAATATCTTCTAATTGCCCTCAATGAATCAGCTTCGTGCTTGTTCTTATCTCTGGCACCTTCCCCGGCTTTCTGCTGATAGCCACTAACGTGCAGGCCAAGCATGAAGGGATGAAGACTGGCGTGACTCTCAAAAAGCCAGCCGGAGAGTGAAGTTTGTGAGCTGTTTCGATCCTTTACTTTCATGGTTCTGACATGATTTATCTTAACCAATTTGCCTTCAGACATGGCTTGCTATCTTTACCTTCAAACATATAACTCTGGATCCGCCAGGGCCACTTGGTCTCTTTCGATTGTTTCTTCTGCCTTACACATAGGTCCTGTGTCAAAACATCTTGTATTAATCAGCCCTCGGTGGTAACTTTAAGCAAGCAATATAAGCACTTTCCCTGACCATCTGTAAAATTAAGTAGTAACTACAAAGCAACTGACACATTCCTTATAAAAGCACGGGCCAGCCATCCTGGCCTGGCTCGCAGCTGTGGCGAACAGCATGCTTGTGTCTGTCTCCTGACCGTGTGTTTTCTTTTCTGTCCTTCTGCTCCTGCCTTCCCCACCACCCCCAATATCTTCCCTTTCTCTCCTTACCCCCAGACCTGACCCCACTCCTCACACCTGCTCTGGCCCCATATAATACAGGATGTTTTAATATACCATGTACATGGAAGAAAACGGAAATTGGAATTGCCAACTCTGAACTCGCTCTTTTCAGTGGGGAAAGAAGCTGAGCCCACAGCAAGGAGGCTGTGTTCTTTGTGGTGGCAGCAGAGTGGTTGGGGGTTAGGGAAATAACATTTAAGAAACAAAAGCTTCTAGCAGATATATGTTTGATCTTTGAGTGAGGGTACTGCTGGGCCTTATATATTTTAAACATGAGATACTAAGAAATCCAAACATTAGAGGTGGGAAATATTAGCTGGTTTTCATTTCGCTTACTTTTGTATTACATTTTATTTATTTATTTTGTGTGGCTGTGGAGAGGGTTGCTCATGTACCATGATGTTCATGAAGAGGCCAGTGGAGTTGTCCTGAGGGGTCCTATGGATCCTGGATGTCCAACTCAGATGGTTAAGCTTGCCAGGAGCCATCTTGCCAGCTCTGGTTTTGTTTTGTGTGGCACACAAAAGAGGACATAGAGTCCACAAAAGGTTCATAGCTCATATGAGCTTAATGAGTCCAAAAAGAGCTCATTGATAATGGGATGAAGGAGAGAGACAAACTCAGATTAAAGGACCTACTATGGGTATTCAGAAGTGAAGTAGGCATGACACCTGGGAGAATGATGGTTTACTGTAATGACTTAGTCCTACCCTCCACTTACTCACTGAAATGATACATTTATTTAACATAAGTTTTATATGACTCAGCAACTTTAGAAATGTAGACTCATATAAGGAGCCATGTGCATGTTATGCTGTTTGATCAAAGGTAGGTGGTCATAGGAAAGAATGGTTGGGCCAAAGCATTTGAATTGAGGGCACTTAAATGGGGGAATGCAAGGCGTGTCTAGATTCTTCTGTGTCCCTGTGTCCTCGGTGAAAGCATCCCTTCACTTTAGGGACACAGTGAGCATCTCATATGACCTGTCACGGCAGAAGGGCAACACTTTCCCGCATGTCTTACTTCAGGAGAGAAGCCAATAGAAGATCAGAGGTCGGAGAGACCTTCCTGCTTCAGCCATTTTCTTGGGTGGCAACTTACCATATTTTGGAGTATAGTGTCTAGATTCTACTAACTGAATATTTCATTTTTTATGTAGATGAGTGTTCTGTCTCTCTGTATCTGCATGACAGAAGAGGACATCAAACCCCATTTTGCATCATTTTGAGACACTGTGTGGTTGCTGGAAATTGAACTCAGGACGTCTAGGAGATCAATCAGTGTTCTTAACCACTGAACCATCTCTCTAGCCTCCCACTTACTTCTATGTATCAAGTGTCTCTCTCTCTCTCTCTCTCTCTCTCTCTCTCTCTCTCTCTCTCTCTCTCTCTCTCTCTCCTTTTCTCCCTCCCCATCACCCCCTTCTTCTCCTTCCTAGACTTCCCCTACCTCCCTTCTTCCCTCCCTTCATTCTCAGGAGCTTAGAGAACTCAAACCCCAAAAGCTCATCAGCACAGTAGAAAATGGGGGCTGAAATGAAACAGGGGATCAATGAAAATGTGGGATCCCTAGCTTCAGAATCCTGCTTCCTGAAGAGAACTCCTTCCCTGGAGAAGATGAGCAGTCAGAGAAGTGAGCGAAGCACATGACTAGTGGGAGCTGGCCCAATATTGCCCATGGACACCACCCATTGATAGTGAAGCTCATTCACCAACAAAAGCCACCAATGCAGGCAAAAACTCTACTACACCTTGCAGGAACGCATGTTTGTAAATTAAAGAGTAGTTATAGATGACGAGATATTTGAGGAAATCTCACATGAAATAGAAGAAAACTAAAACTAGATACATTAAGAAAAGGATTTCTAGACTCTAGCTCACATACAGAGTCCCTGCTTAGCTCTGCATTCAATAACCAGCATTGCAAAAATAACAGTAGTAATAATTACAGTGTTATCAGAAATTTTATCTTTGAAACAAGAACTATAGTCTATAACAAAAGAACATTGTGGATCAATAAAAAAAAAAATAGGATTAAAGATAGAGTGCAGAAAACAGGAGAAATGGGGGAAATGTGCACAATGGAATGGTAGAGACATGTCAAGGTCCTTAGGTGATATTCCCAAGATGGCCAACCTCTGATAGATAATTTGTATCAGAGAGTAGAAAGTGGAATAAAACAGAGCCCAGCCCAGTGAAGGGGAAGCCTAAATACTTTCTAAGCATCAAGAATGAAGGAAAGATTCTGAAAATGCTTTAGAAGAAAAGACAAATGATAGATCACATTAAAAGACTCGAGAGTAAACGTAGCGTTAGAACTCTCAAGTAGTATCAGAAACCTGAAGCTGGAGGTGAGATGGCTTCCCACTCTGTGGGAACAAATTTCACCTTAGACTCCTTTGAGACCAAATATCAATGACATAGAAAGGTTGTCTAGACACAAAAAAAATTAAAATTTCTCCTACAGGGATGGGACCAGGAAGGGATGAGATTAAAAGATGTCAGAGGCAGCAAGGGCCCCCCTGAAGGATGCAGAGGCAGTAGCTCTCCATGTACACCCCATGGGAGGGAGCAGAGGCCTGGTGGCTGAAGGCCAAGGCATTGAAGCAAGCCTCCCGAGGAACCTCACCCAAGGAGGGGAAGAACCATGACAGTGCAGGGCCTACGGGCATCTGGATGCAGTGGCAATAGTTGATAGTGTCCAAGAAAAATGAGTCTGCAGATATGAAGACGAAGCGAACTTCGTCTTAGTTAGGGTTTCCATCGCTGTGCTAAAACACTGTGACCAAAAGCAGCTTAGTGAGAGAAGACTTGACATGTCACATAGTCTGTCATCCAGGGAACTCAGAGCAGGAACCCTGAGGCAGGACCTTACTGATGTAGGGGTATGGTAGGCTTTTCCACCATAGCTTCTGGCTGCTTTTTTATAGCACCACCACCATCTCAAGAGTGGCACCACTCACAGGGAGGTGTGCCCTCACCTATAAATCACCAGTCAAGAAAATATCTCACAGGCTTGCCTGCAGGTGACTTTGGGAGGGGCATTATCTTGTTTGAGGTTCCCTTTTTGCAAATGACAATAGCTTATGGCAAGTTGACTTTAAAAACTAGCAAGCACACTGTAGGTAGAGCTGACTATTCATTTCAGGGCAGGAAAATGCACAGAAAAGGTATGGGCTCTGCAGTGAGTAGTATGCAGCGGGTGAAACAATATGTTCAATAGCAACGTTGGGAAAGCTGTGGAAGAGCTATCACATTGGACAGCAGACACAGGTGGGACACAATGGATCTCTGTCTGTCTGTCTGTCTCTCTCTCTCTCTGTCTGTCCATCTGTCTCTCTGCCTGTGGTGGTCAGACACTAATGGTTAAACTGTACTACCTTATATTCTCATTAAAAAGTTCATTCTCTAGAGGTTCAGGTATCACCTGAACAGTGTCAATACTGCTTCCCCCAGGAGCAGGTCTTAGAAAGGGATGGAGGCATACTGCCTTTAGAAAATTTTAACTTTGAAATTATGAGTTAATGGTGTGTGGTATTTTGATGAAGTAATTCTGTTTCAATCTTATATTCAAAACCTAAATGCAGACGCCTAGGTTTTTATAGAGAACCAGGTGCCTCACTTCTTTGGAGATATATTCTATCTAACGATATGGCCAGGCCAACACGTGTCTCCTCTGCCCTTCTGTAGTCTCTCCCTTGCCCCTTGCCTGCCTGCAGCTAAGTCATTGTGATCAGTCAGTCATTTGACTTGTGACAGAGTTAAGAAAGAGGGCGATAAGTCTATGTTCCTCCCTTTCTCAAGAGAGGAACAAATAAAAGAGAACACAATGACTGCTCCTTGACTGGTTTAAGCTCCCTTATTATCTGCATTTTCCTCCAGAGAACACACTGCAAGCTTGCAGACTCTGTTTGGTACACAAGCCAGCCTTCCTGTGATGTCTTTGTGTAGGGTGTTTTATAATTGACCAGGCTGAAGCTATTTCTTCGCCAGGTGACTGTCCCTGACTGTATCCTCACACCCTTTATCTTCTCCATGCTTCCTGTCTGTGTGCACCATGAGGACTGTCTGCTGGGTACTTCACCACCCTTTCCCCCTTCAGCTCACATGCCCTGGCCTGCTGCCTTGTAAATAAACCAGCATCCTGGTGGCTCACGCTCAGCCAGTGGCCTGCGGTGACTCTTGTGTATTTTTCTACTGTGGCCAAACATAGTGAATACATTTCCATCTTGTATTTATGCATGTGGGTTTTCCTCAACACATTTGCTTCTACTTACTTTCATTAAATTTCATAATCCTTGTTCAAAAACACTTCCCCCAGTGGGTCAAAGTAGGTTTTAAATTTCCTACTGCTGGCAAAGGTGCTGGTTACCCTTCTGACCGGACATAATTATCACACTTCACAATGTTGCTATTTTGTACTTCAAAATATTGGTTGAAATTATATAGACTCCAGAATGACTGTCCAATGAGCGTCCTAAGGTTAGCAGTGAACTATTGGAAAGGACAGTTTAAGCCACACACAAGCCTCTAGTGAAATCCCTACTTTAAGCAGTCATCAGCACGATTAAGTGTAATATGTAAATTATTAAGTAAACAAGTGTGAACCGACCTGTATAAGGGCACTCAGGACGGGGAGAGCACATGCTCTTGGTTACTGTGCTGCACCCAGAACTCTGGACATCTGGAAGAAGACGTACTATCATTTTGAGAGGGTCAGAGTCCAAAAGGAAAGTGGATCAGGGATAAGATAACCCTGAGGCTCTTTTCCTTGGACCTCTTCATAGGAATAGCATGAAAGTAGTGCCTGGAGGGAGAGTGTTTTATCAGATTCACACTTAGCTGAGGAACAAGCTAAATGGTTTACATTTCACTTAATGTCCTGGCAAACAGAGTACTATTTAAGCTATTTGTCACTATCTTCTTACATTAATATAATGCTCACTCCCCAGCCTGGTACCAATTTGTGCAATGTTATTTTTTTAGAGCAAAGGTTGGTTCCAAAGGTGGAAATGTGAGATGGAACATCAGTATTTGCCAGTTGCCTCCCATGGGAAACAGCAGCTGAGACAAAGTAGAAATCCAAGGTCTGCTGATGAGGAGGTTCCTCGGAGAGAGCAGGATTAGCCTGGGAGAGTCTTCTACCACAAGACCAATCTACAAAGTCTTGGCTGGCACAAAAAGAACTCCAGGGCAAAGCTGCAGGCTACAGGAGCCCATGCGGAGCAGAAATAACACCGCCAGACACTGATCAGCCAATCAGTCTCAAGAGAGCGACCTTGCGACAAGAGCCAAGGAGGATGCTGAGGGCACTGAGAGCTGGGGTTAGTCATGTCTGCACTCGGTGAAATTGCATGGCAAGCCATTCCATGGATTAAAAGCACAAGCTCTGGATTTCCCTCCTCTGCCTCAAACATCCTCCTTACCACCGATGGAGGAGTGATGGTTTGGCTACCCTTCTCTTCTCGTCTTCCACGTCTCATGAGTATATGAAAAGGGCACTCTGCTGTGTCAAAATCAGGAAGATGAAGCTCTTAGTACGTAGATAGCTCTTATGTGATGATGGAAGAAATAAGACCAAATGTGGAGGTCAGGATGGGGTAGACTAGAAATGATGACACAGCCAGGTGGTGGTGGCACACACCTTTAATCCCAGCACTGGGAGGCAGAGACAGGCAGATCTCTTGTGAGTTAGAGGGCAGCCTGGTCTACAGAATGAGTTCCAGGACAGCCAAAGGTACACAAAGACCTTCTCTCAAAATACAAAAAGAAAACAACACAAAATGAAAAACAAACTCAAAGAAGGAAGGAAGGAAGGAAGGAAGGAAGGAAGGAAGGAAGGAAGGAAGGAAAGAAGGAAGGAAGGAAAGAAGGAAGGAAGGAAGGAAAGAAGGAAGGAAAAGGGAAGGAAGAGGGGAAAGGAAAAGGGAAGGAAAAGAATTGGTGACCCTAACTAATTATGAAAGAACACTAGACTGACGAAGACTAAAGAACCACATGGGCCATGATTACCTAAAACATGACTTTCTCATTCATGCAAAATTATGATATTTTCCTAACTCAAAATTGTTAGATCCTAGACCTTTGAAAATAATTGGAAGGATAGATTGTGAGCCTCAGTCCTCCAAAATAAACTTTGGTTTTGAGAAACAGGCATCCTAATGTCTAGTTTTCCTAACACTGAGTCTTACCCTTCACTACTGTCCATTAACTGGTGGATTATAACAGTTGGGAGGACTCTTCTTTTAGAGAGGGTTAGACACAAAACAGTGAAGAGCAAACAATAATGGTAATCAGCATTCTTAGATGATGACCCCAAAGGACATGTTGAATTCTGGGAAATGAAAGCAAATTGAAAAGGGGAGTTCAGGTAAAGTAGGGAAAAATGCATATGGAGATAGAGGCAATCTTAGAATTGATATTGTACATATATTGGCCCATTACCCACTGCATTGAAAATCATAATGCGTTTATTACAACATTCACCAAATGATAGCTATCCCATACTATTGGCCTCTGCGGTCTTCATTAATAATGATGCCTGGAGTTTGGGAGCAGAAACATAGAATATAATATATGGAAAAATCTGCAGAAAATAAGAGATACTTCTTTTACACTGTTATATTAGCTGTTTGTTTAGAGATTGTGAAAAACATTGCATAAGCCATGTTGTAAGAAAACATTATGTAAATCTTACAAGGAGAACTCAGAAAATGAGAAGGGGAAACCAGTCTGGCCTGAACTGCCTTCCTGTGTTCTACACATCTACAGGCAACAGAAAGGTTTCATAGGCAGATGACAAATATTGTCCGATTTATTACTTGTTGTCAATCTATTGTTCAAATCATATTGTGTAAAGAAACCCACTTCTCTTCATGACCCAACTCACTGCAAGATAGGATTTTTAAAACCTAAACTTAAAAGTTTTTTTAAATGTGAATATTAATTATTCATTTATATTTAAGAATTTCTTCATTAGCATTTTCCAGAGATAAGAATTGAAGGTATAATTAACCTTTGAAATGAAAACTGAGGTTTAATTAAGATTCAGTAGTACTCCAATGCCTGACATCTTCCCAATCATGGAATAAAATATTATGAAAGATACGTTTCGGTCCCAAAGGAAGGAAATAGATTTCTCTCTCTCTCTCTCTCTCTCTCTCTCTCTCTCTCTCTCTCTCTCTCTCTCTCTCTCTCTCTCTCTCTCTCTCTCTCTCTCTCTCTAAGAGAATAAATTCCACTGTATCTCATGGGATTTTTATTTGATTATGTCACCTGATGGCATATGGACCTGTGTTTGTTCTCAAACTATGAGCACAAACACAGCCCCACCAAAAGTTCCCAGGCCAACACCAAGCAGCAGTGGGTTTGACATAATGTCTCTAGTCTGATGGCTCAGCTGGCCCTCCTTAGCTCTATGCCAACAACTTAGGTTTCCTTGGCTGGCTGGGTAGTCCTTGGGTGCCGCTGTTACATCAGAAAGCCCTGTGACTCTGCATTGGTTCATGCAGATTTGGATGTGGGCTGAGGGCACATCACAGGCAAACATGTGTTGAGCATTACTCTGTGAGTGTCCACTTTGAAGGGCCTCCCAGGTATATCGAGAATTTGGTATGATGAGGAGATGAATTCAATTCAGGGTCCTCAATCTTATTGCCAATCTTTTTCAATAAGGAACCATCTCCTTGGTGCGCACATCTGTGTTTGATAATGGGAGAGAATGTCTTTGATTAGACTTTCAGGGTAATCACTCAAAGGCAACTTTCTCCTCGGCTTTGCTGCATCTCATAAAGTTAGATTTTGCACATTAGTGATGCACTTGATTGCACTGAAATAATATTGGCTTTATGAGAGAGTATAATCTTGTTCAAAATATAACTCCTTCTTCCTCCCCAAAGTGCTGCTATTTTTGTGCCAAGTTCCCCTCCACCACGATGTTTATGAGCATTTCCCAAAATACTATTTTCTTTGCCTTTATTGTTGTTTTATAACCTTTAATCATGGTTTTTAAAAAATGGTACCTTAATAGCCGGAGGCAAAATCACAAGTGGTCTTCTCTAAATCTTTTTTTTTTAATTAATTTTTTTTTTTATAACCCTCACAGTTTTGAACAGAAAATGGTCTTGAGATTCTCCCCTAAAATATTTGCCTAAGGAGCTGGAGCGATGGCTCAGCAGTTAACAGCACTGGCTGTTCTTGTAGAGAAGCCAGGTTTCATTCCCAATACCCATATGACAGCTCCCCAACGTCTGTAACTCCAGTCCTAAGGGAGCCAATGCCCTCGTCTGGCCTCCCAGGCACCGGGCATGCACATGGTACACAGACATACATGCAAGCAAAACATCCATACACATAGAATAAGATAAAAAAAAGGCTAAAAACAAAATACTTGTTAAGTTTTCCACAATAATTTTTAATATTTCTAAGAATGAAAATCTCTGACCTCATGTGAAAAGATACATACACTCCATGTTTGTTTAATTTCTGCCTAGCATGTAGAAAATTTCTCTCTCATTTAGAAAACCATGCTCTTGGTCTCTTTTTCTCATTATTTATTTACACAGTCATGTATGCCAAAAATTAAGCATTTTGCCTCATTTGGCACTTAGTACTGTTTTTAAATTTTACAATTTATAAATTAAATTCATGCCAAGAACAATTTTCCTAAAATTTGTAGTCTCGATTCAGTCTTCAGTGTTTTGTCTTCAAAATGGAAAAAAAAGAAAAAGAAAAAGAAAAAGAAAAAGAAAAAGAAACTTTCCAGCTTTACCTGTTTTCAGGGTGACTATATCCTGGGATATTTTAAAATGCACTGTCGGCATGACAACTGCTGGTGAGACAGCGATTATTAAATCATTGTTCCCTCTCTTTGCTTTCCACCCCATTTATGATATAAAAGTAATAATATACCCATGGCACCTATGGTTTTAATGGTGTCATCCCTTCGGCTATAGTATCAGTTATCTTGTTTCCTTGCCCATCAGTGTAAATAAATTGAACTTAGCCTATGTCCTTTGGGAGGAAATGGGGCATGTTCAGAAACCTGCAAAAGGAGGCTAAGTGCCGGGGCTTCACCTGGTGGTTAGCGCCTGGTATCCGGTGCAGTTTGGACTACAGGGAGACAGACAGAGGAAAAAAAAAAAAAAAAAAAAAACAACCTACAGTGGAGACTGGGGAGCTTTCAAGAAATGGGAACCCATGTCCTCTGCTACCTTTGGAAATGGCATCCAAAAGGCCGCTGAATATAGGATGATGCTTACGCAGTCCTAGGAAGAGTGCTGTGGCGGGGGCATGAGTAGCATAAAGGAGGTTGGGCATGACCAATGCATGCTGGATGAGTGGGTGGAAGTCCCATATTGCACCCATTAATATGTACAATTAACATGCATTAACTTACACAGTCCAAAGAAAAACAAAGAATAGAGAATGCAGCTGACCAAATAATGGAGGCTCCCCAGAAGGGATTTCTGAGACTTTTCTGTGCAGTAGCTACACACCAGGAGCTCTAACCCAGGAGCAAGTGGAAGGGGGTAGGGAGATACTCCGTTTTCAGAGATGCATTCTGGTTCTTTCTCTGGTTTGAATTCTAATTTAGAACTTAAGAGTCGAGAAATGAGGAAGCAGGGTTGCCAACCTCTCCCAAGGTCATTAAGTTAAGTGAAATATAGGGCAGAAACAAAAGAACATGTTGGTTTTCAGAGGCCAGAGTCTTCCCTTCAAGGACATGATGGCTCTGCTGCTGTGTTTGTTTATATAGTGGCCTAGAGTCTTCCTGTCAAACTGCCTGCCTCCCAGGTGTGCATCTATTGCTGAGCTAAAGAAACACAACCAAAGCCAACTGCTCAAAAGAAAACCACTCTTTATGGAGTAGCGGGGCTCTTTCATAGCCTGAAATAGATGTAAAGGACATGGGGATGAATAGTCCTGCAGCTGACAGAGTCTGCTCGCTTTGCTCTCATTACAGATATCCACGAGAGCCGCAGATCTCAAGTGTACATAAAGATGGCTACGTAATTGAGCTTGATGCTTTTGTAGGGTTGGCATATTATAGGTTTCCCTTATAATGATAACAGAGTCTTACATCAAGTGGAGGAGGAGTGTATATTTAAACCATGTGTGAAGGAAGAAAAGAAGAAATAGGAGAGCTCTCCTTTGTGGTGTACAGTTATAGATTGTCTTTTGTGGATGGATATTTATTTCAGATTTTTGTGGTTTTTCGTGTCCTGAATTCTAGGGATGCTTGTAAATTGGTTTCAGATGGTAGCTGGTAAACCTGAAGGACTCAATTTTTAAGGTAATTAACTTCACAGTTCTAGGAGAGATCCGTGCCAGCCACAGTATGAAGTGACGTTGTATTTAGTTATCTAGAGATTATTAAATTGGGGGATACTTGTAGGTAAGCACAGTGTTTGTTCTGATTTGCCTCTGTAGCTCCTTCAGTTAAATATGTCACAAGAACATAAGAGTAGCCATTTTCTATCAGATACACAGTTAATATTTAGCCTCTGTTGTGGTACCTAGTACATGTCAAGTTCTTGTGATGTGAAGTGTCAAGGAGCACACAGCCCCAATTGCCCATAGCCTGGGGTTTTCCTCATCTCCCATTCTTCCATCCTCAGGAATGCTGCTAACTCTCTGAGCCAGGAGCCATCCCCTTTCCCTATCCAGCCTCTGACTAGTTCCCACAGCTGCTGGGTTTGTTTGGTTTTATTGCTCTCACGAGAACCAGTGCACATTTCATCATGGAATTGAAAAGACACCATTCTAGTTACATGCACAGCACTGTATGAAACGCAAAAGAAGAAATCAGTCTTCACCTTTCTATTTTTCAAGTCTCCCAAAACACATCAAGGCAAACATCACAATAGACTCTGCTTTCATATACATATATATATATATATATATATATATATATATATATATATATATATATATATATATATGCTACCGCTTGGCCATGATATGTTCCACAAATGGACCATCAAGGAGAGAAAGCAAAGCACCAGAGGAAGAAATGCAAAGGGAAAAATAAATACAAATGGAGATGGAGTGCCTGGACAAACACAAGGTTTATTATAGTGTGACCAGAAGATATCCCCAGCCGCAGTCCTACACTGGTCATGCTGCCCACCTTTCTGCTCTCATAATCCATAAGCAGTCTGGTGGAGTAAGATCTCATGGCACACTGTCATACTCTATCTACTTGGCATCCTTGGCTCCGGACTTGAACTTTGTGTGTGAAGACTGGGTCTCCATTGCACTAACAGGAAGCGTGCATTGGGGGCGAGTGTTCTGGGTATCTGATAACTCCCTCAAAGAGATGGCCTATCTTTGTAAGGCAAGAACACAAGGTTGTTAGTTGACGCAGATCAGGGATCATTTTTGTCAAAGAAAGAAGTTAAATGAAATAAAAATAAGTTTATAATTGGTAAATGCTATGATGGAAACTTTTGGTTGTGTGGACGAGACTAGGGTCTGCCTGGAGAGATGTGGTTGTTTACCTACCATCAAGCCAGCATTAAAATCAAATGACTGACTTAAAGCTCTGTGTTCTTTTCTCTCCAAATTTATAGCTTCTCATAGCATGCTAGTATTTCAGAAACAAAGCACATAACCAAAAAGTACCGAAATAACATCTTATGGGCAAAAAGAACTTTAGAGGATGCTAAGTGCTAAACACCATCTCATTTACTTTCAAGGTTATCTCAACAAGGCTAGGAAGGGAAATAGAGTTCTTGTTGAATAGGCCAGGAAGCTGGGCTTCCAAAGAGCTAAGTGAATTAGTCCTTTTAGAATTTACTTCTTCGTGAAAGTTCTTTCTCTTTCAAACTGCCTTCTGGTGCTACGACAGGAAATGATATCTCCAAAGAGTGTACAACCCAGAGACTGCAGAGATTTCCCATCTAAACAAATAGCATCACTGGGCAATGGATACTCATTAAATGGAGCTTGTCCTGCACTCCACTGGCAAGTAATCCTAGACCCAAACTTAGGGACTTTGGAATGAGCCATAGAAAGCACGGCTCTCTATCAGTATCAGGAAGCACTTGTGTGATTCGAAGCCACCTGAGAGCTTGATAGTGAGCATGTCTTGGTTTCCTTCTCAGTCATTTACCCACTCACCAGAAATTCAGACTAGCATGTGATGATATCCAGTGGGGTCTCTGGACAAGCTGTGGCTATCTATTCTTGCCCAGTGCCCAAGAGTCACTTCCCTTGCTGTCCCCTTATAAAGATTCCTTTTCTAAAATTTATTGGATATTTTATTTATTTACATTTCAAATGTTATCCCCTTTCCCAGTTTCCCCCAAGCAAACCCCCATCCCACCCCCCCTCTCCCTGCTTCAATGAGGATGCTCCCCCAACCACCCACCCACTCCTGCCTCCCTGCCCTGGCATTTCCCTACCCTGGAGCATTGAGCCTTCATAGGAGCAAGGGCAACTCCTCCCATTGATGCCCATCAAGGCCATCCTCTGCTAGATATGCAGCTGGAGACATGGGTCCATGGGAGCTCTGGGGGCTCTGGTTGGTTGATATTGCTGTTCTTCCTATGGGGTTGCAAACCCCTTCAGCTCCTTCAGTACTTTGTATTATGCCTCAGCTATATTTAGAGGTAGCTTAACTGATAATAATAATAATGATAATAATAACAACATTAATAAATAATAGAATTTCAGCCTTACACTTATTTGCATTTTATACATTTGATGATATAACTTAAGACAGTCATAGGAAAAATTTATGCGATTAGTTTAAATTGAATTTAGGTCCCTCGTAAAGATGTGCTGGGTGCACTCAAAAGAACATCCTTCCACTGAGAGTAAACAAGCAATTTGAGGAGCTAGTGTCTCTTCCCCAGGCTCAAACTATAAATATTATGTTTCTTCTCAGAGTAATAATTATATGGCTGTTTTCCATCACCGTGACACTATGCTCCTTTCTTTTCCAGACTTCTAGAATTTTGAATTTGAACCAACATATGTTTATTCACTCTTTCATTAATAAAACAAAGAGAAGTATTGAGTACCCATGAAACACACGGTACTGGGAGTGGAGGAACACGTTTTAGTAGTTAATCGTGGTATACAAGCAGTTCCCAGGGAGTCTCAGATGTACATGCTCGTGTTTGCTGGTGATGCTGATGTAGTTGAGGACAGGAATATGTCTTACACACTTTGGGTTGGGTGTTGGGCACAGAATAGACTGCATAAAACTTCTCGAGTGGAATTTACTTAGAAGATAAATTATAGCCTGGCTCGTACTCACTAAGAAACAAAGAGATGGCCAAACATGGTAACACATGCCTGTATCCAAAACTGAAGAAGGAAAATGAGAAGGATTGCCTGGGCTATATAGTAAACCCATGTCTAGAAATGCCAGGGGCCGAGGAGTGGCAGGGGAGGCAGAAGGATATCTCAGTGGGTAAAAGTACTTACCATGCCAACTTGACACCCTGAGTTCAGATACCCAGAATTCCTGTAAAAGCCAGATACAAAAGCACACGCACAATCCCAGCATGCACCCACAGCAGGGGTTCTCAACCTTTCTAGTGCTGAGACCCTTCAACACACTTCCTTGTGTTGTGTTGACCCCCCCCCACCATAAAATTATCTCTCGTTTCTACATTACAAAGGTAATTTCGCAACTGTTTTGAATTGTAATGCAAATATTTTTCAGGATGGGTGGATGATATGGGACCCTACAGGCTGAGAACTACTGACCTACATGGAGATGGGAGGCAGAAGCAGGAGACTTACCAGGAGCTTGGGAGGCAGCTAGCCTGCTGTGTGTTGCAGTAACAAGACAGACACTGCCTCAAGCCTGTCCTCTGACCACACACGTGTTGTCCATATGTATTCCTATAGTCTCCCACATGCGACCACATACACACATACATGTGGGCACAAGACTTTTCAAAGGAGATGGGGAATAAGGGGGAAAAGCAAAGAAAGAAGGAAAAGACAAAAAAGGAAAGACAGAGGAGGAAGGGGAAAGGGCTCAAAAGAGGAAGGGTTGTCAAGGGCCTAGGTGTGTGCCAATGGGGGTATGTGAATTTGCATGGGTGAGGGGAGCCAGAAGATTATTACAATATAGCCTAGGATAGGAGAGACGAGACATAGTCTTCTCATTAAACAGTGGAAAATAGAAGGGTGTGAAACAAGGACTTCAAAAGTTTACAATATGGATTTCTGAGTTAGAGGCCAGCCTGGTCTACAGAGTGAGTTCCAGGACAGCCAGGGCTCCATAGAGAAACCCTGTCTTGAAACAACAACAACAACAACAACAGAAAGAAAGAAAGAAAGAAAGAAAGAAAGAAAGAAAGAAAGAAAGAAAGAAAGAAAGAAAGAAAGAAAGAAAGAAAAGAAAAGAAAAGAAAAGAAAAGAAAAGAAAGAAAAATCAAAGAATGCACAAGAGTCTCCTGAAAAAGTCAAGGGTAGCGCTGAAGTCTAAATGTCACCAGGAAGGAGAACACGGCCTCTCCATGAGCAGTTAGAAAGAGGGAGGGGACAGTCAGGGCTTAATATTTGCCAAAGGCATAAGAAAGCCCTATGTTGATAAGGAAGCCCTAGATAACACTGGCTTTAGGAGAATCTAAGTAACTACTTGTCAATGCGCTCCTGCCTAACTCCTGACTCACCAAGCCACCCTGAGAAAGATAAAGATCTTTACACCCTGGCCCCACTGGCCAGTCTTCTAGGAAAGAAAAGGAGTGAGTTTGGTAGGACTTCGTCCTTTTCTGTGCTTAGCAACTTTCCTATTCTTTCTTTCTTTCTTTTTTTTTTTAAAGATTTATTTATTATTATGTCTAAGCACACTGTAGCTGTCTTCAGACACACCAGAAGAGGGCATCAGATCTCATTGTGGATGGTTGTGAACCACCATGTGGTTGCTGGGAATTGAACTCAAGACCTTGGGAAGAGTAGTCAGTGCTCTTAACCACTGAGCCATCTCTCCAACCCCAACTTTCCCATTCCAACCCCAACTTTCCTATTCTTATTTATCTCTCCTTAGTTTCTATAAACCATCTACAATGTATCCTGCTATTTCCAAAGTGCCCCTCTTCCTCTCTCCCCACCCGACTCCTTTAAAAGTGTGACTTTGGTCCGGTTTCTCTGCGCCTTCCAGCTCTCCCAGAGTGAATTTATTGCAGCACAGCAGTCAGGAATATTTCCTTCAGTGAGATGGGCTGAGATTCATTTAGGCCCAGAGACATGGACTCCTATAAAGCAGCTAGATGATCCCTTGTAGTTTTATCACCTCTCTGGGGTTTTGGCTCCTTCCTAATTTTGTGGCTTAGTCAGAAGATCATTCTCAGTGATAGGAAAGAGAGGAGCGTTTGGAATGCTAATGGTCGCTGTTGTCTGTCCTGTCATCTGCTAATACTGTAATATCTGCCCCCAGGGGGGTATGAATCATGCCTCCTGTTCACTCTAAATGTATGTTAACAATTCCTTTTATTGTCTCCTGCATTTTTTTTTTCTCAAGCCTGAGCTCACTCTCAGATTTAACCGCACCCAACACAACTGGTTTTACCTAGTCCTTTTGTGTTGGATTTGGATTATAAACTGATGTGTACAGTTCCTGTTTGATCATTATCTCCATTCCTCACCTTCCCAGGCACTGCAATCTAGCTCACCTATGTAGCCTCCACTTCTGCCTCAGGTTTTACTCTTCCATGTCTGTCTTCTCCCTCCCTTTCTTCTTATACTGTCTTGTCTTTTCCTTCCTTTTCTGTTTTATTTGCTTAGGCTCTCGTCTTGGAACTGTCTTGTTCTCTTCTCTGAGAGCGCAGAGATTTGTCTCCTCCAGATCTTGGGAAGTGCGGGTTGTAGACAGCTTTTACCATTTCAGGCCTACGGAGAACTGTGGGCTGAATGGTGATTAGTGGGTTTGTGATGTTTGGGAAAGACTCTATGTCAGATTGCTTTCCCTGAATCTTCCTCCCAATGTTGCCATCACTAACTTTGCTTTATTGGTTCAGGAAAAAAAAAAAATTCCCAATGCCTCCAACTTTAAATGGCCAAGCTTAAAAATTTACCTTTCTGCTTTTAGGAGAATGCAGCTTTAGAAAAATCATCAAGGTCTCTAAATAGCAGTATATGTTATCTTCACAATATAGCATGTAACATGTAAGAACATTAATGTCCAAGCTTTCTGGTGACCAGATCCTCTGCCACACATTTCCACTGAAACATACCACCTAATTTGCTTCAGTGTCTTCTGATTGATGTGTTTATAAAAAGATAAAGAGATGGGGGGGATATGTCCCATGGAGGTATAGTGAGGTATGGAGGAAGGTGGTGCCTCAGCAGGGCCTGAGGCATCCCTTCCCCCTGAGGGACCAGCCACGGGACTGTATAGTGTAGAAGAGAGTTGATTAAGGGCATGGGGAGAGGAGTTAAGAAGATAATAGAGGTAGAGAAAAGAACACACATACAGAGAGAGGGAGGGAGGGAGGGAGAGAGAGAGAGAGAGAGAGAGAGAGAGAGAGAGAGA
>NC_034594.1:41525729-41668326 GCF_900095145.1 Mus pahari
GAGGAGGAGGAGGAGGAGGAGGAGGAGGAGGAGAGGCCAGCCATGAACAAGAGGACAAGAGGACAGAGCAAGAGCAAGAGAACAGAGGAGGGGCCGAGCAGCCCCTTTTATAGTGGGTCAGGCATGCCTTGCTGTTGCCAGGTAACTGGGATGGAGCTTAGACAAAATGCTAACACTGACTGTATATGAAGAGCACTTCTTACTCATGGCTCTATGACATTTGTCTACTGCAAATCTTCTATTTAATGGTCCCTTCTAATCCATGTTCCTAATTCTTTTCTGCTCCACATTTACTTAAGGTGTTTGTGATATACCCATAATTAAAGTTATTAGGTAGCAATGTTATATGCTGCCAAGGAACAAACCCAAGGCCTTGCACATGCTAGCCGAGCTAGCTCTCACTACACGGTCTACCTTTAAACAGACAGATGTAGTTTAAAAAGATAGTATTGTGCTATTCCAAACTAGGATCATCAGAATGTCTTAATTTCTTTTTTCTTTGATTCAGCATTGTTTTTAATTTCAAGTCTACACAATTCCATGCCAATCTTATTTGTTCCTTTAATTTTACTTTGTATGTGTATCTACTCTATTTTATTGCTATAGCCCCAAATGATGGGAACTCATTAGCATCCAAACACACAATGACATTAAGAAACATCCTTTCGCACAACTTCTAAAGGACCTGAGAAATTTTCTCTGGCTTGGAATCATGGGGGGGGGGGAAACTAAAGAATAAATGAATCTTTAATTTTTTTATTATTTTGATGCTGTTAGGTTATATGCAAAAGTACATTTCTAACATGAACATTTTCCACGCACAAGGTCTTCATCAATACTTACTATCCAATTTTCATCAATCTAATTGCATGTCAAGCTGTATTTCACATACTTTTATATGGATTTCTTCCATTACCTGTATGTTTTGTGCATTCATATTGACTTGTTATAAATCTTAGAAGTTCCTGTTGTATTTATTATTTGTTTATCTCGTACATCTTTTCTTAGATTTCTTATTCTGTTAATTTTTTCCCTCATCACTTTGCAGTATCATCAGTTATGGTAGTCATATACTTAAGTACAAGACACTTCATTCTGCAGCAGTCAGGCTTTCCATAGAATTGCTATTAGACATGCTCATTGGGTATTTTTTGCATCCTGAGAAATATTTTATTTCTCCTTTCACTAGTTTTATTCATGGTTCCTTTACATATACTTTTCTCTATACAGTATAATAGTATCTTTAGGGTTTTTTATGGTATATCTTATGTGCCTTTTTAATATATCATGTGTGCCTTTCTTATCAATTGATTTTTAAGAGAATTCACTTATTATTGTTTATGTGTATGTGTGAGTGCCTGTATGTATGTGTGTATGCAACGTGTGTGCTTGGTGCTCTTGAAAGCCAGAAAAGGGCATCAAATCCCCATTACTAGAGTTACAGACAGTTGTGAGTTGCTCTGTTGGATGCAGGGATTTAAGAGCACCAAGTGCTCTTCACTTGTCTCTAGCCCCTCATTCTTTTCTTTCTTCTGATTCCTCCTCTGTTCTCTCTTCACTCCCAAACCTACGATCACTTTTACACTAAGAAAGTTATTTTGCCTTTGTCTCCTGAGTCAAGCATAACCCAAGTAGTTTTATTCCTGGTTCCACTTTTCTCTACACAGCATCTTAGTATCTTTAGGTTTTTATTCTTGGTGGTATATGTGATAACAATGCCTTTTTAATATGTCTTATGTGCCTTCCTAATTACGGATACAGGGAGGGGAGAAAGCCTCACAGGAAGTAAGCACATAAACCACACTGCAGTGTAATTTATCCATGTAAGTAAGATATTAATTGCTAAGCATAACTGGCTACTTGGTTTTCTTGTTTGCACATACACTTTTCTCTGAACATTGTCTTCCACAGTATATTTGGAAAGCTGCTTTAAAGTCAAGGTTCAGGCAACGAGAACGGGTGGTAGGAGGGTGATCTATGTCATCATGCATGGGGCTGGGGAGTGGAGCTACACTTACCTGCCAAATACGGACAAGGACAAAGACTCTCAGGTCTCCCAGAGCACTCTTTCTCTGCTCAGTGAGGGAGATGCACAGGCAGCCCCTTCCTCATCCACTCCCTTCTCCATCCCCACCCTATAGAGAGTTTAGCAGAATACTTCTGAAGCATCCCCACTTCTCATTTATCAATACCATTGATCAAGCCTAAACCCTCTTCTTACCGTGTCTTGATTCAATTGCTAGAGCCTGAGTTTCATCTTGATCCTTAAGATAACATCTTCAGATGGGCACGCTTTTCAGCAGCAGAGTTGGTTTCCAAAGATTCTTGTTGGAAACATACTGGCAACAATGAGAAAATGTCTCCAATGAGTCTGATCTTTTATATCAATTGTTTTCCTGGCTTGACACTCAAAATTGAGTCCCAGCATTAAATATAGGTATTATTATACAATTAATGTCAAGAAAAACAATAGCATGCTCTGTTTTCATTGTTGTGTTTCCATCATACTTACAGCTATTTATTTCTGTTGTTCAATCATAACTTTCTTTGACTTCATGTTCAATAGGTTCTGCAACAAATTTACAGTTAAATAGCATTCCATGTCTCCCCTCAATCGGTCATACTGCTCTAATTCAGGTAAACAGACAATGATGGAGTAAGTGGGGCAGAGAACATGCATTCTCTTCTTCTGAGAGCATCTTAAGACACGGCTCACAACTGAAAAAAAAGCCCATCTCTTCCCAGACTTGTTAGTTATAAATTTTATTACTCTTTAAAAATGGACCACCTACAGTGATTTAAAAGTTAAAAGATATATACACAAGTGTAGATTTCAATCATCCTGAACCACGTGACTTACATGTTATTGTTGATAGATTAAAAACAGAAACCCTTACTATTCACACATTCACACTTGAGACTTTCAACCTTGAAGGACCAGTTATGATTTTAAAGAGTAATCATGTTGAACAGTACACAGTTAGAAGTGCCTAGTTATAGCTAGGCACTTTATCTCCAGACCTGAAACACCGATTTTTCTGACCAGGATCCCATGTAGTTTCATCTAAAGAACCAGTAATAGAGTACCATGCATGATCCACAGAAATTTTCTGTAGTTTTCACTGGGAACATCAAGAATTCATCTGGATCTGCATCCTACCTTTTAAAGTCCTTTACTCTGGGATCGCTCTCTTAAGGAAAATGCCAGAGAGAGTTATACAACTTTAAGAATGTTGGTACCAAGGCACATTCTGAATAGAATGCACATGTTTTCTGCTCAGAAGAAATATGCATGGTCTGGGATCTTACTAAGGGGCATTCGGTACACATGGATGTGTCTTACATGCTCTCTGTTAAGGGAAAAGGAAAGGGTTCAGGATCAGCTTAGCATCCCAACAACTTCTTTTCTCCTGGTTGATAAGAAGAAGATTCAAGAAACAAAAGTTGGTGAATGGAGCCCCTCTTCTTGGTCTTGAAGCCAGTGCTGGCTCTTCACACTTCATGATAGTGACACCTAGGTAGTGGTGCTGACCAGCACCTGGTCTTAGTTCTACAAACTAGCCTGACTAGTAAATGAATGCTTTCCTCCAAGTGATCTAATAAATATAACAGAACCATCTCTTTCATTTTAATTGTCTCAGTACCTGTGAGTTCCATTTTTGCTCTTAGCTTATCAAAGTGCCCCACTTCATTATTAGCTCATACTAGCTAGCTGTATGTGGCATGAATTCTGTTAGATGGGTAAGAAGAGTTATTACAGAGTTTTGACACTGAAGAAGTGAAGAACATGGGAACTAATGGTTCCCTGCTATTACAGAGCACAGAAAAGAGAATCCAGTTCTCTGAACTTGAACCTTCCCACTTCACTTCTGCACCGAATTCCTGATGATGGAGCTGTTCTCTCAGAAAATGCTGATTCCCAAATCCTGGCCAGCCTAGATTGCCTGTCGGTGAAGTGGATGTCTATCCAATGTGAACACTGTAGCATCTGTACCCCTCCCTAAAGCTGTGATGCCTCAATTCCCCCAGGGATATACTCGTGGCAGCAGAGCACTTCAGGAAGGGTATGGTTACAATGCTGTGTTCTCTGCCAGCTCAGGCACAGGAAGCCAGCAGCAGCTAACAACGTGACATTCATTATGCTATGAGATTATCTTAAATCCAGATGGGGCCGCAGAGACTGGCAACCAGGAAAAAAAAATAACAGAATCAAAAAGCTATCAAACTTCCAGAACACGAGACAGTCCCCAGATCCAACAGCTCCAGTGGGATATCTGGATAGGAAGATGGGGGTATGGGAGGGTGTGGAGTAGAGGAGAGAGGGTCTTTCCAATTCATTTCACAGATTTCCTTAAACTGATCTCTATTTCACAATCTTTTCAAAAAAAAAAAAAGATTTTATATGATGACAACAATGAAGGAAACACAGCAAATTTAGAAATTTAGCGTAGTGCCTGACACTGTAAACCTGCAGCTAAAATATCTATTTGCAAAAAGCAAGGCAGAGTGACGCATTTAACTAAGACTAGGCACTGAAATTAGAATTCACCCTTGGAGAAGCATACATGCTAAAGCAGAGAAGCAAAATTCCTTTTTCCTAAGGAGCTTTTCCTCTCCTCTCTGCTGTCTGTGGTGTAAACACAGGGTAGATGCCAGGGACACATAGTAGCCTCAAGAAAACCAGCCATAGCATCATCACGAGGGAAGAAAGTATACTTTCGATTTGACCTTTGACTCCCAACACTGGTTGATATTCACTACTAGATCAACTACACTTCAGTCCAAACACCAAGACTCTGAAATCCCAGAAGTTGGTGATTTCCGGTATAAACTTCCTTGAGAACAGTTCACTCTCAGGATCTTCTCCTTGAATCCCTCTTTTGTTGGGCATGACGTAAATAAGAGACCTGGCATTCCCCAGTGTGCTGTTTTCTTTGTCCCCTATTGGAGCTCAGAAATGACATCTGAGTCCTCCTCATTGCTGGTGACAAACAGCATTTGTTTTGCATTTTGATGCAGTCAGGCTCTCAGGTGCCCGCCTGTCAAACAAGGTTGGAGTGGGTTGGTAAATTCCCCGACTTTAATCCTCTCCATCTTTCATTTGTGTGCAGGCTTAAGGCATTAGTCCTCTCAAGATCACAAAGACTCATTTTGCTCACAGCTCTTGAATATCATATTACAAGGCAAAGTATGATTTTTATTGTCAACTGGAGGATGCTTGACTGAAGAGCAGTGACGCCTCAAGAGGGGCCTCAAATTCCCTCCACACTTAACACTGGTAACAAACACACTTGACAGCTAGGTAAGAATGTCAAGTGGCTGTGGCTACAACGACCAAGGTTGCAATTAGTGTAATTACAATGCCTACTGACATAGAGTAATTTTGTAAGAAGGATGAAGGATGCTCACGCCACTCATAGTTTGCCTTTTTCACTAGAGGCATTCTGCAGACAATCCACACTGACCTGGCAAGGTTAGACCATTTTGAATCACTTTATAGATATAGACTCTTCTTTATTATTACATCTAGGATTGATTTTCTCGAATATTTCTTTTTCTTCCATAGTCTACAGGGGTTAGGGAGAACCAAGATCATTTATATAATACTTATCTTAATGATAGTTGGCTTCTATTAATATATCTTCTTTAAGGACTTAATCTTTGTGCCCAGGCATGCTAGAGACAATAGCAAACATTTGTCTTTTAGAGGGAAAAAGCATTCTAAACAAAATATGTTGATACCCATGTCATTTATAATTTTCCTCTTATTAATCACACTAATATATTTACAATGGGTTAAGATGAATAAATTAATAAACTCTGATTGAAGAACAATACCATTTGACACCTGAGACTCATGAGATGCTTATGTAATGCTGTTTGAAACAAGCTCTTTCCAATTGTTTCAAAGAAAACAGGGGTACAAATGAGCCATACAAACTGAGCCATGTAGCAGTTGGCCCTTATACTCAGTGTAAGGAAGTCAGTGACAAAATCAGGCAAAGCATCTGTCTGTCTGTCCAGCCATTCACCCTCCTTCCTTCTGGCTTGGTGTATGCTGGACCTCTGTGCAGGATTTAACCTTCTGGTTTTTTTCTTATTATATTCAATATAGGCAACATTAAAGTTAGTTTTATATTTATAACTATTCACACACTGATGGAAAAGTGGATCTCACCCATGAATTTCTCTTCTGGGATGCTACAACTTTATATTTTTTCTGAATATCCTCCATCAATGAGTAATTAGATGCTGACTGACCTTAGTCTGTTGTGAGGTGTTTCACTAGGCAGAGCTGAACAGTTTCCTAGCTCAGACGTAACACCAGCCTCTTGCTTGGTCCTCTCGGCGGACCAAGCTGTTATGGCAGCTTAGATTTCTGAAATGTCCTTTTCTGATGAGCTGAAAAGATTCTGTAATGCACTGTATTTTTCCTGTAGAGACCCAGAGGAATAGAAATGTCACAGGATGGCTGAGGGGCAGAGCACATGCCAGAATACCACTCTCTTAACTTGCAGGTCTTTGCTTTATCTTATCATGCTTTCTGTCTGTCAGATGACAGATGACACTCAAATCTCCTCTCTATCCTAAATTTACTTTTTTTGACCTGCGCTGTGACTGGACCTCAGGAGACAGAAGCAGCCAGGATATCCTGCGCTCAAATACAGCTGTGTGAATTCCATGACCTCTGGAGTTCTGTCTCTGCACCTAGGGCGCAAGGTGGCCCCAAGGCCACACACTTTCCTGCTAATACGTGGATGGGTGTTTTGTGACCAGGGTTGTTGGCAGCAATAACTGTACTGAGCTTTTAGTTCTTTTATGAATCCTCTCAGGAAGTGAGCAGAACCATTCCATAAGGGACCGGTAAGCTATGGGGAAGGCGGAAACCAGATTATACAAAACCAGCTTAAGGTCCGTCTTTCTTTATCTACCAACAGGCCTGCACCCTTATAATGTACCTCTGGGGTGAAAACAGTATTCTGGAAGGATATGTCCCACACTTCAAGCTTTTATGCCCTGTGTTCTCATTTATGATTATTCAGAACTCTGTATAACTTGTAAAATGTATAGACTGTTAAAAAGAGCAGAGCAAAAATAAATGTAACTTGAAAATTAATCATTTAACATCAGTGATCTTTAAAGCTGGAGATGACAGGGTTACTTAGTTAGGAAGAATAAGCACCAACAGGTAGTGCAGGAATCCCCTGCTACTGCTGTCTGTGTAATGAATTATCCTGATGGGCTGGGGAGTGGATGGAAATCATTTTAAACTAAAGCATGCAGGATTTAAATGAGATAAAAGAAAGAATTTCCTGACAATATAGTTCTTAAAACCTGAAATGGGTTATCAAGAGCACTTTTAGAATCCCCTTATCTTTGAGACCTTTAAAAACAGCTAGATTCCCATCTGTCTAGAATGGTTGAGAACAGGCGCCCTACCAGCCCTTCTGATTAGATTATCTTTTAAGTTTCTTTCCAGCCTATGATAAACAAAGAGATCTGGAAGTGTCAGTTAAGGCCAGAGTGTAAACATTACAGCAAGTCCACCATTCTCCTACCTGTGAGCAGCTGATGGTAGAGACACTGTGTGCTTGCTAGTCCTCAGACCGGCATAGAGGGTTGAGAGCCCATGGATCTCCAAGGACCATGAATGCAAGCAGTTGTACTGATGATGTAGAGCTCTTGAGTTTATGTGGTCAAGTCTGTTGATCCTTTAACTTTTTTTTTTTAATTTTAATTTATTTTAAATTTTCAGAGTTGAAATTGTAGTGTTACAAAATGATTTATAAATGATAAGGATGACCACTGTGGTGTTTATTGCTTGCCATTAGGGACAAAAGTGGAAAGCTTGTAAATATTCAGCACAAGGGTGATACAGTGTAATAGAGTTGCTAATATTTTATAATTTTGAAGATCATTTAATTACCTAGAGAAATGCTCTCACTGAGGGAGAAGGAACATAATAGCTAATATCCATGGTATGACTTATAATGTCTTCATTTGAGAACATGAAAGAATGAGAATGGAAATACCAATACTCCCAGCAGGATATAGAAGGTACGATAACAAGAGATTTTTATATTTTTATACTGCTACTGTTTTCAGCTGTAATTTTTATTGTATATGGGAGTGTGTCATGCTGTCAGATTTTAAGTTAAAAAGTGAAATAAATTCAAATCTAAAGTGAATTATCTCATCTCGAGAGTTAAAAAACTAGCATCCATCATTGCTGGGCCTAACTTTACATTCTCTCTATAATATTTCTTTCTGAAAGAATTTCTGAGCCGGGCGGTGGTGGCGCACGCCTTTAATCCCAGCACTCGGGAAGCAGAGGCAGCCGGATTTCTGAGTTCGAGGCCAGCCTGGTCTACAGATTGAGTTCCAGGACAGCCAGGGCTACCCAGAGAAACCCTGTCTCGAAAAACCAAAAAAAAAAAAAAAAAAGATTTTCTGTTGTGTATGTGTATGTGCACGTGTGCTCTGTGTGTATGAGAGAGAGAGAGAGAGAGAGAGAGAGAGAGAGAGAGAGAGAGAGAGAGAGAGAGAAACCCTGTGTGTGTGTCTTTGCTTTCTACCTTGCTTAAGACAGAGCCTCTTGTCTCACCACTGCCTAACCCAGGGTAGCTTGTTTCTGAGCTTTTTCCAGGCTCTCCTGTCTTTGCCTACACCTTTCCTTAGAAGAGCAGGCATGGTACAGGTCCTGCTGTGACTGTCCTTTATGTTGGTTTGGGGGGTCAGTGTTGAGCCAGAAGCACTTTACCTAGAGAGCTAGCTCCCAATCCTCCTCCCAAATAGCCTGTCTGTAGACTGCAACACCCTTAGACCTGTTACTGTCCTTGGAGAGGCACTATATCTGGTTTGTAATTCAAAGTATATACCAGTTATCATTGGATAAAAAAAAAACCCAAGCTCTCATATTAAAATCTCCCCCTAACTCTCCCCTGTGACAGGTCTCCCTCCTGCATCAGAGTCACAAGTCGGGATGCTTCCTTGCCAACCTTCAGTCCCCTCTCCTGCCGAAGCACTCTTAAAATGTGATCTCCGATGTTGTTAAGTTTGATGGGAATCTTGCATGTTTCAAGTGTAGATAGTGCTTTATCTACTCAACACTTGCTCTCTCTTCTGTGACTGCAGGAAAGATTGGGCGGCTTAAAACCACTGCAGCTCATGCAGTCAGCCCCGGCACCTAGGGTGCTGCAATGTGCGTGGCCTATGTTGAAAATGACCATGAATAAATTGTGAGCTTGTGTTTCAGTGCAAGTGGAGCCCTACCCATAGTCGTGGCTGTAGTCCACCACACTCCTTTACTTACACCCTGAATTCAGGCGGTTACTACCTTATTGATGCTCGAGTTCTGGGCTCCTGTCAGAGTTTCTGCACCTATCTATTCCAGGGCTCTGTAGTCCAGCCAGCCACAACAGTAATCCCCCAACCGCACCCACCACCCACTGGTCCCATCACCATCCTTAATGGTGTCAGCATCACTCACAGAATGAGGTATAAGACCTTTCCCTGTTTCTGCTGTTAACATGTATGAACTGTACAAATTAGTGGGGTTCATTGATACTTCTGTGAGATTTGGTTAGGTGATCTCCGAGTCCCCACATCCTGTTTACTCTCCAATGGTGGACTTTCCTCCTTCAACCAGGAACTATCCCTTAAAACTGGCAGAAGAAAACTTTTTTCTTCTCTCTTTTCAGAACCCAGATCATATTCCCCATTCTACTCTGTCCTGGGAAGGATTCTTCTGATTGTTCATTAAGGTCTGAGTACTTCCACATCCCCCATTGCAGACAATCCCAATACATATTCATTTGTTAAACTTTCTCCGTGAATAACAAGTTCTTTAGAAGCCTAACTTTTGCTATCCTCCTTACCTTGTGCATAATCTAACAGATACTAACTGACAAAACTCTTCTGTTAAATTAGCACGTTGGCTAATAAAGTGGCCTAGTATTAGACAAAAGATATGTTTTTAAAATAAACAGGGAGGCATGTATATAGCTTAAAAAAATAACATTATTATATCAGTGGTATTCCCACCTATTTTTATGATAGTACTAGCAAGAAATGGGATGAATCTGAAGGTCATTCAACAAACAGAAAGAAAAATGTGATATTTATACAATGGAGCCCTAAAAGTAAATAAAATCCTGTTATTTATAGTCACGTGAATGCTCACAGAGGATATTCTAAGTCAAGCACAGAAAACAAATGCCATGTGACATCACTCATGGTCACACTGAAACACTAATGTCATGAGGAAAAAAAAAAAGGAGTTCCCAATGGCGATTACATGGAGGTGGTGGAGTGCTGGTCAGGGGATGCATGTCGCAATGGTATAGTACTAAGGTCAGAGGTTGTGTGCACCATGGTGACTGTAGTTCTTGATGACTTACTGCTTACTTGAAGGACTCTGGCAGGGTACACATTAAGTCCCCATTACCACAAAAATGGTAACTCTGCTAATTAGCTAGATATAAGCAACCCACGATGTCTGCATTCGGCAAATCTCCAAACTGTTCGCAATGGGCAGGCTTAATCTGCCAATTAATTGAAGGCTACAAAACAAAAACAAGTAATGGTTGGGCTGCAGTCATTAGCTCTCAACAGATCACACCACGTTTCTCTCCTTGGCCTGGGGTCCCTCCTAGAGATTTTGTCCCTAGAGCCACTACCTCCTGGCCCGCTCCCAAGAACATCTTTTCCTCAATGCCCCAAGGAAATGCTTTCACAATGACATGGGGACCCTTGCAAACAAGGGAAGGGTCCCCTGAGAGAAAAGGGCGGAAGATCCTTAGTTGTTTTCCCCTGCTCTTTATCTGTCCTAATGATGTGTGTGATCCCTACAACAGTCACAAGCCGTTTTCTAGAAGAGCAGCTCCCAGACAAATCAATTTTGTTTAAAACGAGAGGTCACTACCAGGCAAGCCAGTCCCACCAAGTAATAGCATGAGGAACCCAACTCCCCCTCTGCTGCAGCCACTGTCACCGGAAGAAGAGCTCATGAGTGTGCTAACAGACATGGACAGGGGTGGATGTAATCAAAGAGGATAGCAGAGTCCTTTGCAGCAAACAACCACAGTGACATTTTCAGACAGTTAGACACTCTTTCTCTGTGTTGCCATTTGGTGAACACATGCCCTGGACCAGCACAGGAAATGGGTGCCTTTCTGGAGGACAGGAAGAGCAGCTATACAGAGCAGGGGCAGCCAGGGTGAAGGCAGCAATGGTTCTCCCTGTGTGTATAGTTCACCTCCAAGCAAGGGTGCCCGGAGGAAACACCTCATCCTGGCCTCCCTTCACCTACTAAGAATTGCTGCTCGATTGAAGAGGAGAACCTGCAACTTGAAAGCTGAATTTAAGCTGTTTCTTAAGAATTTCTAAAAGTACAGACAGATGACAGTGGCACTTTTAACTTTATGACAAAGAATGCTTAAAGTGTCATACCAGTTACTTACTGAAGTCTGCTGCTGGAGTGGGTGGTAAGGTGATGTTTGTATTGGGTGTGGGCGCCAACCACTTAAAAAATAATTATGCCTGTGTGTGGTTTGCTCTTTGTTGCTTCTGGCTGTGGGTGGTCTGCGGTCCATATTTCTTATGTATGTCATTTCAACCGCGGTACCTCTAGTGGGGGCAGTGTGGACACCTTGCGAGTCAGCAACCACTGCTCGGTAGCACCACACTTGGTAGCCCACAATATCCCTAGTCGCAGATCGGAGGCCTTCATCCTTAGAATAAAGTCCTCACAGAGAGCAGGAATTTGTCCAGTTGTTCTTACAGCTCAGCTTTGCGAGAAATGAATATGCTGCTCTAACTGGTCTAACATGTCGTCCTTTGGAAACAGCAGTGAAGTCACCAAGAGTCAGCCTTCATCTCAGTGTGGCGTATTATTTTTGTTTTGTTTGTAACCAGTTCTAGGGAGTGAACCCAGAGCCTCATGTATGGCAAGCATGAATTCTACTCCTGAGTTGAATCCTCAGCACTATCTACATACATAGAAGTATGCAAACATATTCTATACAAGGGCACTGTATCTGCTAAACACAGTGGTAGGCAGACTCTGCCGAGTTTTAAACTTAATATCCAGAGCCCCAATGCACTGCCCTCAGTGTTTGTGTCTCCTGACTCTTGGTTGTGCAGTACAAGATTACCATCAGAGAATGGAGGTTCTCCTGGACTGTGTGCATGCTTTTCCACTCTACAGTGAGCATCTGGAGAAAATAGCCTCTGGTCTAAGCCCTAGCCTTTGGCTTCTTTCCTTTGGTGATCCTGGTGATCATTTTCTCAAATGCTTAACCCATGGGTGGGGCATTGCTAAGATGTAATCCGGGGCTCTTTTATATAGTTCACGCGACAAGGTATACACATCCATGATGTTCACATGTACCGCATGTAGTTTTAATAACACGCTTCCTCCTTTGACTGGAACTGCGGCCCGTGCTCCCGGCTTAGCTCCAATCTATCGAGACCAACCCCCAACCCCGGAAAGCAAGGAGTTGCTGCCCATGCTCCACCAGCTACTTCTTCCTCCCAGCCAGCTTTGCCAAGCCACCATCAACCGACCCATCTTCTCTCCTTCTCCTGCCCACCTTGGCTCCGTGGAAGAAAAACACTAAACAGCTTTATTATTTTACAACTAACAGATCGCACAACTGCTGGGCACTGAAATCTCCTGCCCTAACCTTATCAGCTAGCCTATTTCAGCCATCTGCCACCCAAGCTCTTACATGGTTTGTTGCTTGCCTTCCATTCCAAAGCCTGGCCAGAAGACCTCCTCTTTTCCTGAGTCTCCTCCCTTCTTCCTGGGACCTGGAAGTTCCACCTTTACCCTTTTGCCCAGCAATTGGCTTCTGGCTTCTTTATTGACCAAATCAAGAACCAATTAGGGAAACAGCACCTCTTCCTACACGTTTGCAGTAATGCAACCATCCCCATCATCGTTCCCTAAAGAAATCAAGGACCCCTTAGTCATTCTTCATTTCTCTGATTCTCTTCTCATCCTCAAATGATAACTAATCTACTTCTTACATCTATATAAATACCTATTCTATACATCTCACATACCTACAATTACATAGCATTAGTCTTTTATGATTTACTTAGCATATTGTTTCAAGGTCCATTCATGGTTTATCAGTAATATATGTGTATGTGTGTGTAGTAATATATAATAGATATATACATATGCATATATATATGTAATATATATGCATGTATATATAAGTAATATATGGCTGGGTAGTGGTGGGACATGCCAGCACTTGGGAAGCAGAGGCAGGTGGATTTCTGAGTTCAAGGCCATCCTGGTCTACAGAGTGAGTTCCAGGATAGCCAGAGCTATACAGAGAAACCCTGTCTCGAAAAACAACAACAACAACAACAACAACAACAAAAGTTTTATATATATATATATATATATATATATATANATATATATATATATATATATATATATATATATATATATATATAATTATGTATCAGTATTTCACTCCATCCACTCCATCTTATTGGTAAATATTCCACTGCCTACAGTTAGTATTTGTCCATCAGTTGATACACATTTGGTATAGTTGAACTTTGTGGCTACTATGAATAATACTATAGCACACCAATTTTCTCAGTGGACTTATGCTTTTATTTTGTTATATATAAAGCCTGAATGATGTCTCTGTGTTATGCTATAGTTCTGTTTAACATTTTGAAGATCTGCCATGGCTGTTGTTCCCCAGGAGCTGAGCCTTTTGACCTTGTGTGGAGCACTATCTCAGTGTGGTTTTCATTTGTGTCTCCCTGATATCCAAATCCTGGATTCTTATTTCTTATCCTTATTGGAGTTTTGTGTATCTTCCTTGGTGAAATGGCTCTTCATATCCCAGATCTTTGACTTTTAAGACATAATTTTCTAAATGGATCCAATTAAAAGTAAGAAACTAGAAATGTGATGGGGAAGGATAGAACTGAGCTCTTTTAAAGTACCTTCCGTCTCGATGCTCGCATGTATTGAATGACAGTGCACATTTCTTAAACATACTAGATACTTTTTAATTAAAATAGCCACAATACAAGCATCTTTGGAAATGTGAGGAGAAAAGATACCCTATTCTCCACAATCCATAACTATAAAACAATTTTAATTTAATTATATTCCCATCAGCAATGCTAATTTCACATAATCCTTCTTTCTGACTCTATGGAATAAGATGATAACACAGACAATTTTTGACATCTTTATAGCCTTTGCTTCCAGGATTTTTAAGGGCTGCATAATACTCCTGGCAGGAACAACAGACTGTACTTCAAAGATGACAGTCTGTGTAGAAAGACTGATAAGATTATAACAAAGAGAAGAAAATTAGCAGAAACATTTTGGAGTAGAATCCCTTCTAGGTTCCCAAAGTCTATACAGTCCATTATGCATGAGCATAAAAGTGATTAACAGTTTTCTTCAATATTCAGATACTTTTATCAATATGGTAAATTCAATGTCACATAAAATTTTAATGGCCTGTTATGCTAATTAGCCATACGTAGTAAATGTTGACATAGGTAACCGCATAATGTGGCTAGAGATGCCATACAGAATGCTCCAAGTTGTCTTGTGATGCTGAAAGTAATGGATGCTCTACTCTCCTGGACTGTTGTCTTCCCCACAAAGAACTGTTTGCACATGTGTATTAAAAGTATTCCTTTATACACAGTGTGCAAATCAAGTGAAACAAGGCGTAAAGAGTGTGGATAATTTAGAAAAGTGTCCGGATTCCAAGAACCATGAAGACAAGAGCCTTGTTCATTCACTCCCTTCCTAGGAGAGTGTCAGGAAATGACACTGAAAAACTGGGTTGGGGGCCAAGGGGCGGAACCTTAGAGGCCAGAGTCTGGAGCGCACGCACTTGTTTCTAGAAGCAGTAGGAAATCAGAGGACTGTGTCAGCAAGGTGTCATGTGCACCAAGTTACAACTGCTTGGAAGGACCATGAACAAGGACCAAACTAGGATAGAGGCCTGGAGCAGGGATGAGAGAAGAGAGTGAGGGGCCAGAAGTCCCTGGCAACAGTAAGGAACTGAGAGAGAAAGAACTCCCACATTTGTAATTTAAGATATTGATTATACACTGTGCTATGTGTCACATTCACAAGGAGTCAGCTGGAAACGGAGGACAACAGTCACTCGTGACCTCACTATGTTAGAAAAGTTCACAAAATGAAACCAGACATTTGGAATAACGGCTCCTGGAATACTCTCTGTGGGTTGGGCACTTTCCCAAAAATGTTAGCATCTATTATCTCATTTAACTTTCCATAGCCCTTTGATACATTTTCTATAATTATCTCTACTTCAAGATGAGAAACCACAGTTGGAGAACTGAGTAATGTAGAAGGCCACCAGATAATCGGAGACAGCTGCAGATCAAAGCAGGCAGAGGCCACAGCCCCAGCCCAGCCTCACCCCACTAAGTAATGGGTAGATGAGTACTCGGGAGCTGAGAAACAGAAGAGGCAAGTGTTGATGTCCCTTCCAAGCTTTGGTGGGGCGACACCCAAGAAAGGACAGGAAATATCTGGGCAGTAGTGATGTCTGAGGAGGGGGGCAGGGGGTCCAGGCAAACCAGTAGTAACAGTCACTGCCGACATGAGATACTGCTGCCCAGTGGAGAGAGGGACTGTGAGCATACAGTTAGAAACTGGCCTAAAACTGGGCAGGGGGTGGGGGGAATCTGTAAATGAAATCAGGGAAAGGTACATGAAAGCATAGAATTATAAGGAAAATCGCCCTGGGCAGTTCCAAGGCAGTGGAAAATAAAGCAGAGACTGGATCTAAGAGAGGAGGAGGAATAGAGGAGGGCCGGGGGGGGGGGGGGGAGGAAGAGGAGGAAGAGGAGGAAGGGGGGGGGGGGGGGGGGGGGGGGGGGGGGGGGCAGGCCAAGCCTACCAGTCTACATGAGCCAAGGACATGGCTTCTAAAAGTGGAAAACTTCTAAAAGCATGCAAAGGGGGTGGGGGTGGGGCTCTGTTTGTTTTCTTTATCTTGTTGTTTTGTTTCGGTTTCTAATGAAACTGAAAAACAATCTCTTTAAATAGAAAACCAAAAGGAAAAAAAATATGCTGGAAAAACCTTCAGGCCCAAATACTCCCCAGTCTACCAAGAGTTCGGACAGTCACTGGTGTTGATGGAGCCCTAACCTGATGCCTTGTCCTATGAAAGGCCTGGGTAACAGGAAGAAAACGCAGCTCTCTTCTACGAGGCCACAGAAAAACCAAGCTTCTGTTAAAATGTAGGTTAAAAAGTGTTATTAACCAAGGAGAGTTTACAGAATGCAGAGTAGCCAGCCCACTTACACAGCGCGTCTGTCTGTAGTCGCCTGCAAACCTGTGCTTCCCCTGAGCCTCTGGGAACACATAGATTCCCATTCAGCACTCTGACTTTAGAAATTCTGGTTTACAGTTGGGATAGGCACTAGGGTCATTTTCCATGGAGCTCTTTGTGATCACAGAAGCCTGGACAATATTAACCATAGGGTATAATTGCCATGATTAGGACCTAGGTCAAAGGAAGAGTCGAGAAGCAAGGACTAGCAGTGGGCAGGGACAACAAAGTCACAAAGAATGGGAAGGAATTCTCCAGGGCCATGTGCACAGGCGTGAGATATTGTACCTCTGACTGGACAGGCCCAGGGTGCTGTCCAATGGCTTCCTACCTCATCTTTCACAGAGGACATTAAGAGTCCACAGAATTGGCGTCCTTTTTCTCAGGTTTTGTATTAAGGCCAGGAATCACAATGCTGTCATCTAATTTTGAAGTTAAAATATGCCCAGAAATCGCCACCCTACTCTTCCCTCCTGAAAACTGTTCACATCTGCCAGCAGACATCTGAATCCTTCAGTGTGAGCATTAGAGAGGAAGAACACAGCACACTCAGGATTAGCAGATCTCCCAGTGCCCCAGGACAGAAGGTTCAAATCCTCTAACACCCATTATCTCCTTCCACCACAGTGTATCCTCCTGTCTGTGTAAGCCACTGGTCCTAGAGTCATGATTCAAACCAAGAGATTTGAACTGACTGGATACCTAGGTACTGGTACCTGGGTACCTATCATCAGCTGCCTCCCTAAATAGAAGAGAAAGAAAGAAATGTTCCTTTGTTTGTTGCTGTTTCACAAAAGAAGTCCTCATATTGCTGGGCTCCAGTCCTGCATTACCATGGGAAACCTTCAAGGTCTGGAAACAGATGCTACAAAAATACATCTGAGGGGGCAGGGGTAGGGGTGGGGAGGACAACAACGAAGACGGGAGTGTGAAAGGGCCAAGTACTGATTCTCATAGACTCTGATTGAAAAATTGTAGTGAATTTGAAGCATATGAGCAGTGGTTGTTCTCGAAGGCTCCACAATACATCAAGTTCACTACAAATCCACTAAACCATCTCTGGTTTTGCTTCAAAATCCTGCCACCCCCAAAAATGTTGGACGCAGTCAAACACATGGCTGTGATTTATAGGCACCATCCTGACAGGCATACAGGTCTCCCTCCCTCGGCTTCATGGGCTTGGCCTCCAGTGAACCTGAGCATTTGAAAAACATTATTAAGTGAGATCTCTGCACGTGCGCAGAGTCTGAAGGGCTGAGTTCTGAAACACCAGAGCTCATGGTGACTGAGAAGCCTAGAGTTAGAGTTTGATTTTAACAGGCATACGGCAAGGAGAAAACAACAGCAACTGTCTTATATTGCTACTTTATAATATAACTCAGTAAGTGCCTTCTATATCATCCCAAATCCCTTCATAACATCGGCTTAATTCTTTACCTACAGTGCATGAGCCTAATAATTAACATAGGAAAAAATGGCAACATCCCGGAACCCTATGATGATACAAGTTAGCAGATATTAGAGTGAAATGCCAATCTACTTCAATCCTCTTATTTAAAAATTACGTCTGGATGTGCATTTGCCTATGGCATATCATATACAGAAGACTCAAAATTAAATTTTCAAAATGACAACTTCTGTTAAGCGTTGCCTTTCTTCAATTCTTACTACTCAAAATCTAGTTATGCAAAACAGATCTGCTAATTACAGATGGCCTGAAGTAGAAATTTCCTTGAAGGGCCGTGTTCTGAGTACCAAGTGTCAAAGTGTCTGAGGAACAAAAGACACCGGGTCATGGCTTATGGAAGTCCACACTGGCTCCTTCCCACCCTCCACTTTTGCTGAGGACCTTTGGGGTTGGCCCAGAAGGCTGTAGATTAATTTTGCTTTCCTCAGGAACAGCCCAGGAATTATCATTTTTTTCTAAAGCTGACTTAGTTGATTTTGCTTCATTACAAAAACAAAGACATTGGATCCAGGATTCGACTCCTTGGGTATCGTTGGCTACAGACCACCTCCACAGATAGAACTTGGAGACAGAGATGATATCGATATTTATATAGACTAACCTGTGCGTGGACTCTCATATATTTACTGATGCTGAAATTAGTCTAGGTTGATACCTTTGATTCTAATCAAACATTATGGTTTTCCTTTTTCTTATTTGACCTTCTTCATCATGCACTGGGATGGTTAATTCTCTTCTATGATATAGTTCCTGATTTGTTCAGGGTCAGCATATTCCAAAATTATTTCACAGTTGCCAGCCCATGATCTTGTACTAAACAGGGAGCAGTATTTACGTATAGTTCTTGTTGCCCTTAGGCCTGTCATGTCCAGCCAGAACACTGTTTTTCAATGTTTCTGTTAGAACTTTCCCATAGCTGTTCAGTTATTTGTAACTGTTAGTTATTTGTAAGATATTTAATTATAGCTGTATTCCTGTTTGCTTTCCACATACACATATACCTTGTGGGTTAATTTTAATACATATAGTAAATACTCTTTGTTGTATGCAGCCTCATGGGTTTTAACAAGTGCTGATAGTCATGTATCCATAGTCATGCTACAAAACATTTCCATAAACCTAAATACCCTTTCACTGTCCGTGCCTCTGGTAAATGTCTCTATCCATTTATCTCTCCCAGTGTCATAGATGGATGGTCAAGGGCTCTGGTTTCTTTCATTAGCCACATACATTGGAGCCTCTTCTGTGTTGTTTTGCGAGTGGCATTCTCTGCATGGACATTTGTTTATCCCTTATCACATGCTCTGTGATCCTTACCTATAATGTTTATTTTCATGAGATTGCCCACTGGATCAATGCTTGTTTGAGCGCTCCTTGGGACTCTGAATTTGTGGCTTCCAGCACAGTATATATCTCGATTCAGCTTATTTACTATGGGTATCTGTGACAACCGTCATCCTTTCGGATTCCAAGGAGGATGACGGTGACCTCTTAATTATCTCTGGTAAGATTGACAGAGAGACTATGAATAATTGACGTCTTTGCATAATCCACAAGTTTTATGATAGCGACTTCTTCTTCCCCCAAGTACTTAAAGGTAACAAAATTGACTCCTTTTAAGTTTTATATCTCTTCTCTTCCTTTCCTTATCCTCTGGTAGCAGCACTAATGAGTCCTCAGGTGGCTATAAAAATGGAAAGACAGAGAACAGGGGAGGCAGTGGCTGTGGGTAATCTACATAGTAGATGAAAAGCTCTGACTCTCTGAGAATTGATTGCAAGCTAGTAAACCAGGTTGAGGAGGGATTATGGGTCTTTATATATGACCTTGACACTGGATTGGTGTGTGTTGGATTCATTCTTGAGACTCCAAAATTGTGATTTAAAAGTATTTTTAATCATTCTTTAGCTCAGCAAACTTCTCGCCTCAGTGATAAGCTTACAGTCAGTCCTGAATATCTACCCAAAATATCCTTAATACATCCCCACTGAGAAATATTAGTCCTCAGATCCATCCCCATTTGTCTATGAGTGTCTCATTACAAACCTCAGGTAAATTTGTGGCAGAGGCTTAAGTATTAAATCAGGAATTGGTACCTTCCATCCATGGATAGACAGCATGAATAGTCTCTGGAGAATCTGAGACTTTTTAGAAGTTACTAATGTAAGCATACTTCCCAGGAGAGTGAACAAGAATTTCAATACAACTTCAAAAATGTAAAATTAACAGAACTAAGACCTATAACCAGCAAGACCAACTGTAACCCCTCTAACATCAGCATTATAACTCTGGAGACCTACCTTCCTGTCTCTTATGTTCTTAGGGCTCTTCTGCCAGAGTCCAGAGCCTTCACCACACTAAAAGTTTTTTGAAAGAAAGTGTTATACCTCATTATTCTTCCAGATCTTAATGTAGAACTTCTTATATAATAAATACCTGATAAATATTTCTTGAATTAATGATTTTTACGCAACTGATAGAACGTTTTAGTCTATTAACTCAACATCAACAATAACAAAAATCTGATCCCCTTGTGTTGCTTATGAGGTAATAATTTAATCAGCATGTAGAAATTCATAAAGCATTGTCATATATCAGACAGTGATTGGATAAACCACCTATATGCTAATGAGTATATGCAACATTTTTTTTCTAGTTGTTTTATGACTGCAGCTTGAATCCTCCTTACCTACTTGGCTACAAATTGTTTAACAATGAATCTGTTGCCCTCTCTGTTGAAGACCTCAGGGAACATGAATTTGACTGACTTTAAAACTCATTACACAGTATGAAATAGTGACAAAATGTTTTATTTCATGGAGTTAAGTCTAAACTACAAAACTGTATTATACAGAACTGGTACTATCCTGGCTTATCTGACTTTTACATTTCTGTGGAGGGCTTTCTGAAAAAAAAAATATTATGAGTAATTTGTGTGTTTGGAATTTTAAAAATGTATACTTGGTCCGAGCTTTGGAATCATTGTACAATTCTGCCTCACCTATAAAGTACCCCACAATCACAGCCCGTCTGACTATCGGCTTACTATGTCGTGGGCACCATGAAAGTTGCTCATCCTTCTCCAGGGTGTGTTGATCTGATATCCCTGTTTCCTAGCTATTGTGTAAGCAATTAAATATCTGACCATGAATTAAAATACACATGTGTTTATACATTTATACTTAGCAACACAACATTTGCAAACTGGGATCTGTCAGATTCAATTTGGGTCATCGATCACTTACATTTGGGCCACAGACTATTATTTTTTTGAAGGAAATCCGAACAAAATTAAAATTCAAAACATTCTACAAAAGTAAGCCAATTTTGCCAACTTTATTTTCCCCATATTTTTAAAGCTGGTAGAAATAACTGGCTCAGGTAAATCTCAAAAACTTGCTGGAATCTCTACCACACTTTCATATTTTCTAAAAATTACTTCTAAAACTCTAGATTTACAGTTCTCTGGTATCATAAAATCTGGACTAATGTCCTGCCTTTCTCGTCTTTCACCTGTGAAAATTCTACTGTTAGTCCACATGCGTTCAACAAAGCTGGCATTGAGGTGCTTTTCTGGGGCAAATGATGGATTTATGCTGCTCTGCCCACATATTCTTGGCGAGTGCCCTTTTGACCACTGGCATGCATGTGTAAAACTGTCAGGGACTGGGAATAGAGGCTGTGGTTATGGAGTCAGTCCAAGTTAACTGGTCCACACAAGGGAGTCAACCCGTGACCCTGACCCCATTACCACAGTGTTCTAACCAATTGAGCTAAATAATCGACGGATTGTTTCTTGGTGGGCTGATCTGATCAGATGGCATATAATAAGGGCCTGCCTGCAGACAAGGGTGAGATGTCAGTAAAAGAGACCTTAAGATAATGGGAAAGTTATCAAACACCCCCTTTAGGTACCATATTATAGTGGCCCAGTACACACTCAAGAATACTTTGTCATTATAACTCTTATTTCTGGGCAGTTACAGCTTTAAGGAAAAAAAAGGGGGGGACTTTATGGAAAGGATTCTTTTTCAAGGCTTCAGAATTACTGGTTAATAATTGGTGGCATATGTACAAACCACTGTGAAACAAAGCTGAGAGAGAGGCAGTTGGGATGAATCAAGGGATTCAAGTCTTTGTTCTTTGTTTGGTCCAAATATCAGTGTGTCCTTAGGTGGGTCACTTGACTCTCTGAGCTTTTGGGGGATTAGATATATTATCAAGGATCCCTGCAGCTCTAGGAGTTTGGTTTTTTAATAACTCCACAAAATTTGGAACCGCTAAAAACGTTTTTGCACACAAATCTCTGACACCTAAAATTTCAAGTGGAATATTTTCACTGAGGCAGATAATTAAATAAACATGATTTTTAAAAGCATCTGTTGAAAATTTTATATTTAAGGTGGTTGGAAAAAAGGCTCAGCAGTTATGAGCACTGTCTGCTCTGGCAGAGGACCTGAGTTTGGTTCTTAGAATACACACAGTGGCTCATAACAGTCTGTAACTTCTTTTCCCGTAGATCCAACACCCTCTTCTGGCCTAGAGAAGCACAAATCATGTATATGGTAATAAAGTCAAATAAATCTTTAAAAATTATTTTTGATATATATAAATACCTGCATAAAATCAATATAATATGTATATTTCTCAAGAAAAACAATGCATGTGTCCCTATATAAGTAAATAGGCTGTACGTTTGTGTGTTGCATGCTGGGTTCTTAATGGCATTTTATATTTTGAGTTGCTTATGAAATTGCCTTAAACATTTTGTCTTACAGTCATTGTTCTTAGAGAGATCAGTGTTTCTTTTTGGAGGTGCTCATGCACCTCTTGATTTGAGCTTCATGACTCTGGGCCACTCTTCTCCTGTTAACCTGATACATTTATGAAACAAGTCTGCTTAGAATTCTACTACCAGATTGTACATTTTGCTGGTTCTCTCTCTGTTCCTCAAATCTGACTTTTACACTCAAATCTGACTTTTACAGAACTGAGATAATGGTCGGATTTATTGTTCTTTTATCTAAACTGACTCTTCCATCGCTGAATTGACCGGATTAGAGAGCTCCCAGACAGAGCTCAGTAGGACAGGTCCTAGACAGAGGTAGGATCAGTGTAAAATGAATGAGGCCAGCTTAGTTACACTTGGAAAAGATATATTGGCTTGGCTTTCCAAATAACCTTCCGAAATGAGAAGCACAAATACCGTGGGCTCCCACAGAATCAAATATGACTAATGTTTGTGAATAAGATTAGCTATTGGAAGTCGCTTCAATATTAGGCAGGGAAGTTTAGAAAGACTACAAACATGGAAGAGCAGAAGCATTAAATCCAAAGCTAATAGTACTGGTTATAGATGCTCCACTTAACAGTCGTCCTTCCATCATCTGAGTGATCCGGCCAATGTGTCCTGCACTGGCCATCAAGAGCCATTCAGAAACGAAGGCTAATGGAGTGTAAACTCCTTTGCCACCTGCATAAGCACACAGGTGGGCAAAAGGTGTAGTTCTTACTACCATCCTTTTATGTGATCAGGTTACAAATACATCTGATGGTTTTAAAATTGACTCAGAGGTAGAGGATTGAAGGGATGGAAAGTAACCCATATCTTAAAAAATACATCTGTAACCCCTTGGAATGTTTGACTCTCAACCCAGACCTTTGGTTTACTTAATTACATGCTTTATTGGACTGGGCATTTCATCACAAACACATGCCATCTCTACCACAGCTTTCTTTTGTCATTCCCCGAGCACACAGGCAGCCATTTTGTACTGTAGAACAACATCAGGAATCTGCAGGAATTATTCATCTGTGGTATTGAAGAAAGGAAAAATTAGCCATTGCTACAGGAAGGGGAGGGACAAGAAAACATACTTACAAAGCAGAATAGTAGTTTCACAGTCTAGTGGACAAGCAAATAGAAGCCTGATGCTTGGGACAGACTATAAATCAATCTCTGGTTCTGCTGGCCAAATTGTAAATCATCACTGTGCTAAGTCACCAAGCATTTCCAGGCGAAAGCACACTATTGTGGTTGTGCATTATTTGCAATTCTTTGTGAAGTACTGGTGATTGCAAAAGTTTGTCAGAAATGCAATTGTCACTGTTATCTAATCCTTGGTGTCGATTCTTTAGTGATGTTACATGGGTGGGGAACAGAAGTATATCCATTCCTATAAAATTAGAGTCCCATAGGCAATCTATCCCTATGGAAAATTATTGCCTGCGGCCCTCTGGACAAAGAGAAGCATCATCAATCTCTCTGTGGCCTTCAGTCATTGCCATTCTGGGCCACACTCCCTCCCCCATCATGGGATCATGGAGAATACCCACAATATTTATTGTGCTAACTAATTAATCAATTATTGAGTGATCAGTAACTCTGTTTGGAATATTTACTCTTTACATCTTCTCATAGATACAAAATCTCTAAGCTCACAGTGAAACTATGGAAATTATGGAGACAGGTGTTTTGTAAACTTTGAAAAATGGGGAGGGGCTGGAGAAATGACTCAGTGGTTAAGAGCACTGGCGGTTAACCCAGAGGACTGGGATTCAGCTCCCAGCACCCTCGAGTTGCTGATGTTTTGCAACCATCAGTAACTCTAGTTCCAGGGGGTCTGACATCCTTTTCTAGCCTCCATGGGATGGTTTACATGTACATGGGCACACATGCACCGTGAAATACTCATACACATAAAATATAATTAAACTTTTTTTTTAAAATGTGGGGCTGGAGAGATTGCTCAGTGGTTAGAAACACTGGCTGCTCTTCCAGAGGTTCTGAGTTCAATTCCCAGTAACCACATGGTGGCACACAACCATCTGTAATAGGATCTTATGCCCTCTTCTGATGTAGCTTAAAAAAAAAAAAATGAATGGTGAATCTTGTAGGCAACACAGGTTTGACATGTTTCCTGAGACTTACATCACTCCAGACCTACAAGAGTCAAAATATCATGTAGAATCTCATTCAGAAATTCCAAACATAAATAGTTTTCTTTCTCTTAGTCGAGTCATAGTCAAGAGTCAATTCCAATTTTTAGCTTATGAATAAGGAGTTTATAAAATACAAAAATAGATATAACTTCAAATCTAACTTTAAAAACTTAAAAATCACAATTCATTGCTTTATAAACTAAGTTAGGGCATTTTAAAAATTTACCCAATTTTCCCAAAAATCCCTCTCCTATAAAAGAGTACAGATAGTGCTGTTTTGGGATTCTGATAAAGAAAGTATGAAACCTAAAGACAAATGCAAGCTAGACAGCACAGTGTCTACCTCATGCCACATATACATATTTGAGACTTAAGTCTGAGGGGACTCTAGTATTCACAAAATCAGAAGCCAAAGGTACTAGTGAGTGATTTCTATAGATGGTATCTCTCACTTTAATCATCTTTGTGAGGGCTTTGGTTTTAAATTCATGCTACTCTTTGGCCTACCATTTCTGAAATAGGGGTATTTGGAGAACAGGGAAGTACTGGTCCTCATGAGCTCCAACTTGCAGGGACTTTGTGCCCTCATGGCACCAAGGCAGTCAAGGAGTCATTACTTTTGGGAGATAAGCATCCATTGGTCCATCTCGTCTTTTTGAGGTTGGAGACATGGTATTTGTAGCTAGCTTGCTGTCGTATCTAACTTAAGTTAGATAGGGAATTGTGGTTTGGGGGGATGTTTTTGACACTGAAAGCTTGAAGATTGGTTGGCTGAGTTAGGGAGAGCCCTTTGATCCTTCTTTTGAAATAGAGAATGTGAAGAAATGATGTAAGATTTTCCCTGATAACCCGACTCCATCTTTTACTGTGCACACATTACAAAGGAAGACAGTAGGAATTGTGTTTAACTAATACACTTATATTCCCTGCACCTCATGCAAGACCTGGCAAAATGAGGTACTTACTCCTCATGTGCTTGTTGGATGAAAACATCAGAACTGTGTTTGTTTTGTTTCCCAAACCCTTTAGGATTCTCTTGTGAAAGACCAGCCCCTTTCCTTGACTAGTTCATATGTGAAGGGTGGTCGAAAATAGTGCCCTAGTTTATATATGTTGGGTCATATCAGCAAGAGCCATCCTCATCTCCACACTTCCTTCCTGAATCCATTCTCCATCCAGTCCTGACTAAAGATAAATATACCTACACAAGCTTGTTTGGTCAGCAAAATGTTATGTTCCCCATCAACGCACTAACTAGAAGTTCTAATGAATGGTGATCTCTCAGAAAATAGCCCAAAATATTCTACAGTATTCAAAATTGTCTTTTATTCTCAGAAAAAAAAGTAGTATTTTAAACCAAAGTTAAGGAGAGCTTTCACCCTTTAAGAAAAGTTTCAAACTTAGTATCACTTATTACGCTGCAGCATAATCACTCATTGTGTGAGGCTCTCCCCAGCTCTATCCTGCATTAATTACTTAGCTTCCTTTGTATTTATATAATAAATGTGAGACAAAAAAATCCACATCATCTTAGATTTTTTTATGGCACAATGGAAAAGTTTCCCTCCTCCAGGATGGGGAGGGAAATCTGAAATGTTCTCATTGTCTTTTCAAGGAAGGTTTTATATATTAAAAGGAAGAGGGATATGAAAATTCTCATATATGCCATGAAGAAGGTTTAGAAGATACAGAACATAAAAGAATATTAGATGAGCAATAGTTAACACTGTATGTTCTTAATTTTAAACTTCAGATAAATATGATTTCAGTTTTCACCCTAATGCACTAATTCTTTGTCATGCAACCAATTAATTCCATAGGCTAGAGAAAAGATGCTAATTTGGGTTTCAAAGTGATAATTTCTTTTTGTTTAATCAGAGTTATAATGTCAAGTTTTGCTCCCTTTAGATTGGGTCTGGAGCTCTATCACTGATCCTTTTTTAGTCTATGTGAAGAAAATCTACCCTTCTTCTTAGCATCTGAAGACAGGGTAGCAACATTCAGGATTCCCTTTAAAGTGGCCCTTCATAAAGTCATAGTCACTGTTTTCAAACTGTCCATTTGTTCTTTACTCCCAAGTTAGGCACTGTCAACTGTTCCTCCTAACAAGAAATCATAAGCAAATTATATGCATGTCAACTCCTGCTACTGGGCTCTTGGTTGTGTCTACATTTGACATAAGGCTTGCGGATAAAGCCTCCAGCTTATATAAACCTTTGTAAGCATTTCTCCCAGAATTTAGGTTCTTTAACAAGAGTTAGCTTTTCTCTTCCCAGGCAGGGCTGAGCTGTGCTGACCCCACAGGCCTGTGCCTGGCAGCTTCAGCGTCCTTTCCGTCTGCAGGATGGACCTGTGGTCAGAGTGCACTGCACTTGAACAGGTTGGGCCTGGGAAGGCTAGCATGGGTGAGTGGCCACTGGCAGCCAACAGAGAAAGGTTATGGATCCGGTAGGACTGGCTCTCAAAACAGGCTCTCTTTCCTGAGCTTTTGGGTTTGGCAAAGGAAATAGAGAAAACTGGAAGGAAGGCAGAAGAAAGCATAATCAGACACATGAGAATGGAATCTCTACCGTTGAAAGACATCTGACTTCCTGCCACATGACGTGTTTGAATTGGGGTTCAGGTTTGGGAAACAGGCAGGAGTGTACTTTCTCAAGTGGTCTTCAGAGAAGCCCAGAGATCCAGCTAAAAATGAGGAAAAGGAAGAAGGCATGTGCACACTCCTCCACTTTAAAATAAGTAAACATTTAATAAACAGAAAAGCCTTTCTAACTATTAAGAGAACATTAAAATGCAAAAAGATCTATTTCTTTAATGCATTCCTTTAATGTTAAATGTATTTCCCAGAAATCCTAAGTGTTTAGTCTGAGTCACTGAGACTCCTGCCTACCATGTCTTGAAACCAGTGAGAGTGTATGAAAGCAATTAATCAAAGTTCACTGCGCTCCTGAAGAGCATTTGCTTCTGGAAAGCATATAGAAAGAGAGGAGCTAAAGCCCAGGGTGGCAGTGACGGCTAATAAGCTGTGTAGAGTCCCTCAGTGGATCGGAAGATCAGATCTTATTAGTATCTTTATCTTTCTTGCTCGTTCATTCATGCTCATTTTCATTTAATTTTAATTTCTGGCCTCCTTCTCACAAATCGCTCTTTTTCTCCTTTTATTTAACCTTTAAGTGCTGAGTTAATAACCTCGGAGTCTAGTTTGTGCTCCTTACAAAACTGATCAGCAACCATACTAATGTGCGGTTGACATATCCCTCCGCTGTTTCCTGGGAATCCGCCTTCCCCAGGCTCCGGTTGCGTTTGTGTTCAGGAATGTTGGTTATTGGTGATATGTGTTTGCTTTGCTTCCCGAACCCATTAGGATTTTCTTAACGTATTCAATGTTTCCAAACATGTCTCCTTTTCTAGCCCCTCAAAATGGGGAAAGCAAATTAGCTCAAGGGTTCCCAGCAGCTGAGCGAAGCCAGAGCGCCGAGAGAGCCTCTGCCCCGAAGCTGTCTGATCCACTTAGGGAGCAATCCTACAGTGGTGAAAGACCTCCCTGATTTTTAAGCCTAAAAATAAACAACAACATATTTGGGATCTGAAGACTCCCTGCTTTGGAATGAAAGTTGCTGCGATGCCCTCCTTTCCTCCTACCTCATTTAACAGACACACCCCTGCAGTAAGTGACACCTCAGAGAAAAAAGGAGATGCTTAAACTTGGGCCTGGGACTTAGCCTTAAGGGTAGAAGTAAATGTATTCATGGACTTAAACGTGTTTGTTGTTTTAACACAACTTGTCAACCTCTTAGAAACCTAAAGGAATACCTGAGAGGAATATCTAAACATCTCTAGAATTAGTGTTTTGATTTCAAATCTTAATTTCAAGATTTCAATTGCCCTTCTATCTTAAGATTAATAAAATAGATGTGCTTGCGTGCAGGCATGTAGGCTCTTTCTGGATGAGATTATAGGCATGCTCCACCATACCTGCCTGGGTGTGTGTGTAGGTGTTAGGCATCCAAATTCAGGTTCCCGTGCTTGAATGGCAAGCACTTTAACAACTGAGCCATCTTCCCAACTCAAGAAAGATTTTACATTGTTTTTCTTTAGCTATTAAAATATCAACTCAGTCAGCTTTTACTTGTGTGGACATCCTAGAAAACCAATCCCTACCTGTTTCTGCATGGCATAAACTAGGCAAATAGACTTTAAAGACAGTTTTTATGTTCTGAAAAGAACTCTGGGATTAATAGTATTCTATCTTTCCCCTCAAGAGTCACAGTCATTAGTAAGATTTCTTGGACTGCTTTTCATGGCTGTAACAAAAATACTCAAGGCTAGGTAATTTCTAAAGAATGAGGTTTCTTTAGATTACAGCTTTGGAGACCCAAAGGGCATGCCAATGGCATGTATTGGCCTTGTACTGTATCATATCATGGAAGGAGAAATGGGAAATAGTGTGAATGTGGGGAGAAAGAGAGAACAAACACAGACCACCCTCTGTAACCGTCTGTTATCATGGTAATGTGTTCAATCCCCTGAGGCCCATCCTTTTCACAAGAGGAGTAACCCCCACTCTTAAAAAAGACACTAGTCTGTTTATGATATGGCACCTCAGTGACCTAATTAACTTGCACTAGGTACACCACTTCTGAAGGCTCCCACCAACTCTAAACATCAACACAGTGGGAACTGTGTTCCAGCATCTGAATCTTTCTGGGACAAACCATGTCCAGTCCATAAACCCAACACAGCAGTATCCATGGGACGCCCAAATCAAATTCCAATATTTTCTTTTTAATCGAGATTGCCTTGTAACAAACAAAAGAATGAATCCATTCATTATTCTTTTCATAATATTAACATAAAAGTAGGTAATGGCTCCTAGGTGGCCAAAACAATAGGGGCGGGGACTAATTGGTCAATTTTCACTGAATTTTTATCAGTTTCATTAACTCTCCAGCACAATGGAAACTATGTGAGCTAAATGAGCTAAGACCTTTGTGACATAAATTTTAGAGGGAAGCAATAGCTGAAAAAGTGCACAAAACCCTGTGAGATTTTAACACATGGGAGTTTTCATCAGCATACACATATGCTAATTTAGAGCCCATTTTGGAATAAATCAGACAACAGAAACCTTTTATGGGTGGATTTCAGAATAGACTGAAATGGAGATAGTAGTCAAAGGCCCATGAACTTCTTTGCCCCCATTCTTAGCTTGAGCTTTTTCAAACTGTATAATTTATAAAATGAAGAGAAAATATCAGGCATAGTTTGAAAACAGCTAGTTATGGGGAAGAGGGACCATTATCCAAATTCAGAAAACATAATGACTGTGAAGTTTGTGTTTTAAACTTCTGACATTGATCCATGAGTTTCTAATTGTAGTATCATGGATGACCAGCTTCTGTAGCCTTTTCTAAAATATCATTGCTGCCCGCAAATATCTCCTTATTGCAGCAGGAAAAGCTATATTTTTGGCTCCCTTTGGATCCATAATTGTATCTGATTGAGGACAAAGCATCAGAATATTGTTTTTGCCTAACGTTTTTAGTCCTCGTTCCAGACTGCCATCATGGACTATGTGGTCAGTGGAGGCACAAGACAGCAACTGCATAAACTCCTCAGTAAGTTCCAGGAGAAACTATGAACAGAACTTGGTGGTATTAATATGTGAATTAAATGAGGGAGGAGACATGGAAAATACCAGGGTGAGAGTCATACCCACTGTGAAAATAATCCATTGTTCAGGTGTTCAGAGTCTGGGAAGAATTTGAAAATTTCCATTATCTAGAAGCCATGAGGAAAGAACTGAAGACAGAGATAACTAGCAAAACCCATATTATAATCTTTACTATACGGGAAGCAATGCACTAAATCCTTGGTGAAATTTAAATAATCAGAGGTAAAAGTATACAATAGAGAGGAAGACATCAGAAAGAATCCTAGGACGACAATGGCAAGACCTAGAGGATGCTGCTATATTGCCTGAGTAGGGAACTTCCAGAATCCATGTGGAAAGGTAGAAGGTGGTAATGTTAGAATCACACATCCGTGCATCTGTTCATGGATGCGCATCCACTACATGTCAAACCCAGGAGGCTCCTAACTTTGACATGGTGACATGATGCTGTCAGTGGGTTGGGCCTCATTCCTAACTATCCTGGTCTGATGTGGTCCATAGGTCATAGCTTGGACATGCCTCCTACTTTGCAAAGGGAGTGAACAACCAATATTATCTTTCAGGAAAATAGCTACCCTTTCTCAACACAGCTAACGGAACCAAGGATTTATATTTTATGGCTCAAAATTCCATTTCTCTCATACATATTATGTCCTAGTACCTGATAAATTACCTCTGAACACCTCTGCATACTCATTCTTAACTCTGTAATCAGATCAATTTCTTCTCCAACTTCTGCTTTCTGAGGTTCCACCCTTAACCTGGGCCTCATCTTTCTAGGGCACCTTTATATTCCTGCTGTCTCCCCTTACCAAGAATGCTAATTCTCATGCCCCGATGTGAACAACAGCATTGGGCACAACAAAAAAAATGGGGTTGAGCCCATATGGCATTGATGGTTGAGCAGCGGAATCAAATCTGATATGTGAATATTATTTGACCTTTGTTTATTTATTTTAAGTATTTCTATTATATTTATCCATTTGTGCATGCATGTGAGTATGCTTGTATATGTGTGTAAATGTGTGACACCCACATATATATAAGTCAGAGGACAAATTATGGAAGTGAGAACTCTTCTGTCATGTGTGTCCCAGGGCTTGAACTCAGGTCATCAAGCTTCCTGGCAAGAACCTTTACCAGCTGAGGAATCTCGACAGCCCTACTTAGCATTTAAAGAGAGTGAGAGTCTCTTGCATTCTACAACACAGATGAATCTTAAGAAACTTGTGCAAACTGAAATAAGACCCACACAAAAGGACAAGTATAGTATGATCCTGCTTCTATGTAGTACCTAAAATAATCATGAGTCACGTTTAGAGCCACAGAATGTAAGATGGTGACCACAAACTGGAAGAGAGAACAGGGCATTGTCATTCCTGAATGGAGGGTTTCACTTTGGATAGTAGAAAATTGGAAGAGGGAGGGTGGGAACAGTAGCCCAACAAGATGCGTGTACTTAGTGTACTTAGTGTGTATTCCGAAGCAGGGGAGGTGAAGTGTCATGCTTTGTACACAGTAAAAAAGAAAGCAAGAGGGAAAGCAATATAGAAAAAGCCCATTCTCTTCTCTTCTCTCCTCCGTCTCCAGCTTGCCCTTCCTCTGTTTTCTTCTTTCTCGTTTGTTTTCTACAGGCAAGCCAAATTTCCCCACTATAAATCCAACTGAAAACTCCTTTTTCTACATCCTCCTGCACATGAGCTCCCACCCTGCCATCTCAGCTTCCCAAGATTGCTGACTAGGCTCTCAATGCCATAGCCTGCTCTGACGGGTGCTTTCCACTGTCCCTTCCCCAGGCTGGGAACACCTGTCAGTTGACACCTCGCTGGACTGCTAAATAGCATCCCCACCTGTTGACTGTGTTCTCCCCCTCCAGTCAGTGTAGACACTTTTACAGACACACTTTCCCAATAGTCTTCCTTTATCTGTTTTGTTTTGTTTTGTTTTTTTAATCTGTTCATCTGCCTCTGTCCTCTATAAAACCTTTAGATGCTGCCATTCCTCAGACTTGGTACTGGGGCCGTTTGCTGAGGCTTCTTGACAGTGTACCAAATTCATGTTCAGGGCCAGCAATAGGGCTCAGCATATAAAGTGCTTGCTATCAAGCCTGATGCCTTGAGTTTAATCCCCAGATCCTGTATGGTACAAAGAGAGACGCAGCTCCCACACACTGTCCTTTGACGTTTGCATGCACATTATGCATGTACACCCTACATATCATTATGTGCAGGCATGCACTAGATTTTAAAAATAAATATAGAGGAAATAAATGCACTTTAAACCTGAACTTCCACTCCCTCTCCATTGCCTTGACAGTTCCAAGTCGCTGTCATCTCTCAGCGTCCACTTCTCTAGCCAAGCCACGCGCCACCGTGACTCCCGCCGTCACCCCAGAGCAGCCTAACTCCTGTGCCTGCTCTGCTGTTGCCTTGCTGCTTCTTACTTCATCACCCAGGATGGTCGTGAAGATACCCCTCACAGATCGGTCAAAAGGGTGTGGCAGGTCCTCTGTATCTCCTCCACCACCTCTTCCAATCCATCGTTTTTCTCACCAGTGCACGTGCCCCTTGTTACTAAAGATTGCCCTCCCCTGGCTCCTGGACTCCACTCCAGGCTCCTGTCTTCAGCCATTGCTCTTCTACCCACATCCCATGAGAGTGAGTCTCAGCTCCAGCCACCCTTTTTCCTGACCAGAAAGGACCTGCCTCACAGTCTCTGTGTGTGCTACATCCAAGACTTTCCTTCTATTCTGCTTACTAAACCTCCTAAATGTATTGTCTCAGAAAATAGCATTTCTGCACCTGAGCATGCTCTAGCTGATCAAGTCCCTATCAGCATCTCTCCTAACATCCTCTCTAACACCCTTCACAGCTTGAGATTGTCCACTTAAGCTTGATTTAGGAAAGCCCTCTGTCTTAGGAGGCCATCTCCATGTGGTCAGTGAGTAGTTTTGTATCATAGACTGATATGAACCTATATCATATGTTTATAAGAGTATCACACACATAGTAGGTGCGTAATAAATATTTTACAGGAATAAGTGAAAGGAAGGAATGTAGAAAAGGGAGAGGGAAGAAAAAAGAGGAAGAAAGGAAGAAAGAAAGAGATAGAAAAGAAAAGAAAAAAGGAAAAGAAAGTAAGGGAGGGAGCGACTGAAGTTTCTCACAAAGCTGTTCCGTGTAACCTCTAAAGAAACGAGCAGGGTCAGTTGTTTGAAGCAAACTTATTCATGAAAATGTAAATTTGCACAAAGAATATGTTGAAAGGTGATTTTTCCACTTTACAAAATGATCCATCATGGGATTCTTTAAACAGACTACCTGGGTACACGGAAAATAAAATTTTATTGATCGAAACCATATGTGTGCTCAGAATTTTTCAGCCAAGAGTCTTTTCTACAAAGCCAGGCTAACATATAAGCAGTTTCCTTGAGGCACCTGGCCCACAATGGCCAACTCTCAGATTTCTAAGGCAACAGATAGAGAAGCTGGGAATGCAAAGTCTTTTCCAAACCTCCACCATGCAAAGCAGTGATCCCAGCCAGTCCAGAACCCCGTGACCGTTCTCACAAAATAGCTAAAGGGGAGATGAGCATCACAAACTCTTCTTTCTGTGTCCTGGATAAGATGCTGTGAAATGGCCTCCCACAGGGATGCTGTGGAAAGGAAATAGCAAATTGATGCTTTCCTCCTCGTGGCTCAAGGCCTGCTGCTCGCTCTGCCACTGCAGAGGGAGTCACGTGACTGCAGAGCTGGGCCGAGAAATCAGCGTAGGTAAAATGCAGCTCGCTTTGTGAGTTTTGGTTTCTTCATTTAGACAAGGTGATGCCCTTCTTCGTACCATTATTCCCTAATTCTGTCCCCAAACCACCCATCCGATCCACCCTGTGAATCAGATGATCTATAAACCTTCACTCTAGTGAGAGGATTGTTGTAGCTATGTCTACCTTTCACCTTGGGTAGAAAACGTAAAGAGAATGGACTTTGAATAAAATATTTGTAATAGTTGTGGAAAACTGGCTGGCTTAATGGGCAGTTCTTGATAAAAGAGAAAAGAAAAGAAAATACTCTGCAGAAGTTAAAACTAACAGTAAAACATACTTTGTTGTGGTGGGAACCAAGCAGTCTGTTAGGAACTGTCGGTTGAGTGAAATAGTTTAGATACCAAAGAAAAACTATGCCTGGGGTACGTTGAGAATCATGAAGGTAAACAGGGACTAGGCTACTTTTACCCTTCAAACACAAGGCTGCTTTTATCTCAGAAAATGTGAAACCTCCAAATTTTTAATAAAATACAGGATGTGGGTGGAGGGGAGCAAGCTTATAGTTTTGGCAACATTCAGCTCTCATTGACTTGCTAAGGCATCTTTTCTACCCCAGCTCCCCAAAGCTTTGAATTTTTCTGTCCAAATGTTATTATATTCAATAGCATCTCGACAGAAGGATTCTTTATCTACGTGATGTACGAAGATACTGACTTCTCCTGTGAATTCATTTAGAGTAAAAATGATCCCTTAGCCTCTTCTGAATACTGTCTAGAAAGCTACAGAATCTATTCACAGAAATCTTATTTAGATGTCTCCTGCTCTGTAGGTTACAGTGGGGTCCTGAATATATCAGCAAATCTGAATTACATTTGAAAGTTGACGTTCTTATATTTTTGTCTGCATTTTTGGGGTTGTTTCCTAGTTCCTTCTATAAAATGATACCAGGTCATACCTTCAGTGAAGAACAGGAATGAATTGAGAAATGGAACAGAATAGGAAAATAGAGGAGGGATGAAAATGTAGAGAATAAGTCAGTGGAGCACTGAACCACAAATGGGACATCTATCTCATACCACCTGCATAAGGTCAGGGAACACTGTGGGAGAGGAGGCAGAATAACTGTAGGAGCCACAAGCTGGGCAGGACTGGAATGAGACAGCACCTTCTGAGAATAACTGGACCACTGAGCTCACGCACTGACAACATCTGTGGTTGCTTACATAAGACCTGAACAAAATCAAGACAGGCAATATTCTAGTGTGAAGGGACAGGGGTCTGTAAGCCTGCACCCCTACCTGAGGACCTGAATCTATGGACAGTTGATGGTTTCTAGGGGAGAGACAGTTTTCTGGAAGAGTGTGGCTCCTGGTTGGATTGCCACCTATTAATACATGAAAAGCACAAATTAGTATCAAGGACTTAAAACAAGTAAATGTGAAAGAGTAATTTTTATTCTCCTGAGTGATTGTTGTCTCTGAGGCTTACCGCTCTGTCTGCTAACCTAATGCTAGTCCTGGAAGCGTCTAGCCTCTATACAATCTTATCTAGGCCTAGAATGTTGTTAGTCTCTGAGACTTAACTGCTCAATAATTCACTCCTTCCAGTTCTTTCTGATCTCTGGCTGACTGATTCAACTCAGCTGTTCTGGCTCAAACTCCTCTCCAAGCTGCCTGATTCAATCTAGCTTCTCTCAGTTTCTTACTGAATGGCTCTGCTTGGCCTCGTATACGAATCTTCTGACTCCTTCTCATTCTCTGGTCTGTTCTGTGTTCACCTGTGTCTAGCTTGTCTTCTCTGAGACATGTCTCTGTAAAACCGCCTCCTCCTCCTCTGCTCTGCACTGCCTCTATGCAGCTTCCTTTTCCTCTCTCTTCTCTTGAGAGTTAGACGTATCCTACTTTGTCGTCTCTTTCTCTGATTTGTCTCTTTGTCTGCCACTCAACTAGACATCACTTTCAAACATGCATGCTTCCTTTTACAAACTAACTTTGTCTTCACTTTTTCTGATTAAAGGTATCTGCTAAGGGCTGAGCCACACCACAACTATAAACAGGATTGTTTCTTTCTTTCTTTTTTTCAGCAAATAACACAATATCAAGGTTCACAGTGTAATTAAATATCCTGCAACAGAGAGAGAGAGAGAGAGAGAGAGAGAGAGAGAGAGAGAGAGAGAGAGAGAACATGAAGCTCACTGATAGGGATGTAGGGGATCTGGAAAATATTAGAGGGGGCAGTTGGGAGTAAATATGATCAAAATACATTGTATAAAGTACAAAAGTGTGTGTGTGTGTCTGTGTGTGTGTGTGTGTCTGTGTGTGTGTCTGTGTGTGTGTAAGACCTTAGAGCTAACTAATTGAAGCTGACAATTGACCAAAGTTCCAGGAAGAACTGAACATGGTAAGAAAAATATAATAGTAGATGATGATGGGTAAGGGGAGTTTGTGAGAAAAGACTGGTTAACTAAACCTGTAAGCTGAAAAGTGGGGAGAAGAACCAAGACTAGTTGACATTTCTGCAGACTATCCCATGCTAGCAGCAGGCTTACTAACCTGAGCCATGAGCCTTGCAGGTGTGATGTTCTGTTACTCTTTGTTAACAACATCTTCCATGACTGAAACACAGTCCAAGAGGAATTCCAAAGAAGACTTAAACAAGAGCTCATTTTGTGAATTTTTAAAAATTTAATATTCTAGTCAGAGAGAATATAAGGCCACCTTCAAATTTTATGTCACATCTTCACATAAAGAAATTCTGTCAGGATCTCTTTGTGTGTGTATCAGGAGGGAAGGGAACAAAAGATAACCCAGGCACAACTAATTTGTAAGAATCCCCAAGTTGTAAATAGGTAGCTAGATGGATGGATAGATGGATGGTTGGATGGATGTATACATGGACAGATGGATAGACAGATGGACAAGCAGACAGACATATAATATGGGAGCTAACATAAATGGTTAAAATTTGCTACTGTTTAATAAAAGGGGGAATAAATACTTAAAGGTTTATGAAGAACCTATGTGCATCGTGGAGAGATTCCTCTTGATCATTTCATTCATGTCACCTGTCACATTAAGGTCGGGATGGGTCCAGTAATAGTTCAGCCACAGCCACAGCCTTATTTCATTTCAAGTGTGCTGGTTTCATTTTTCTACACATGCTGAGGAAATGTGATGCTCTGGTAATGTACCATGGTTGCTGCTATGTACATTTAGCTACAGATGGAACAGATGTGCTAAGCACGCTAACCTAGAGCAATTTGGGAATTGGGGGCTGTATTGTAGGATAAATGTGACCTGGAAGAAAGAGAATAGCACACAGTGTAGACAAGTTCTGATCCCAACCCTGGACAGAACCAGTGGGATTTGTGTGTCAGAAACACCCACCACCCTGCCCCATTTCCCTTGGAGCTTTTGAGTCAAAGGAACACATTAAAATGAGACTTCAGTAAGGTCCTTTGTTACCTGTAATTACGTTATCTCATGTGTTTTACCTTAAAGTGTGGCAATGGACTGTAGTTCCAGAGGGTCTCATTAGAAAATTGTTCAGTTTTTAGTTACAAATGAATAATAATCATTCTGTTTTTTAAATTCTTCATTGAATTAATAGTCAAAATTATTCACTTTTAATCGCATAATGTTATACCTGATACAAAATGAGCATGTAAATGAAAAGATGAAAGAAAGGAGAGAAAAAAGATTCAGCAACTGTGTTATTTTCCTGCTTTTGTAATCTTATTTTACTTGTGATTTATGCCAGTGTTCTTGTGTTCTTTAGAAATAAAGAATTACAGAAGGCTGAGCACATGTCATCTATATCTTACATTTGCCAAAGAAAACGTGTAGGTTGTGAACTTTGTCCTTGCCTTCTAGATTCGGAAAGAAGAAAGATGATAAGATCGGGAAGTCTGAACAGAAAGGTACACAGAAGTCTGGGCACCCGGAGGAAGAAGAGCTGGAAAGAATGAAAGAAGAAAGAGAGAGGTAAGGAAAACTCAGAGCCCTCCCTTTACAGACCTTGGAATCTGTGTTTAAGTTACCAACTTCCAATAATCAACTGGAGGGATTTTAATTTAAGAAGCATACCGGAGAACTGGGGCCTCCCTGACAAAGCAACCCACCTTGCCGGGGAACCTTTATCATATTTCTAAGAAGAAATCATAGCAGAATCTTCCTCTTGTCAGAACCTATAGTCCCATTCTATGTCTCTCCCAGTTCTGACTCCTTCGGTGCATATTTTCCCATGGCTTAAAGAATGATTTTTTTTCCCCCCTGCTAATCCAAAGGTCATTTTTATATTGATGTTTAGAACTCTCAAGTTCCCCTAGTCTGTTCCTCATTTTTGACAGCCTGCTACATGCCTTTCCTAATTATATTCCACTAACTCCATTTGGTCATGTAATTTGAGTGCATGTCCCCCTGTCCTCCATTTTTCAAAAGCTACTGTCTTTTATTAGGCTATCAGCTGAAAACATGCTGCCCATCTGCAGAAGGGCCAGTTTCATAGACGGCCGGTAATGGCGGTTCATGAGGCCGAACGCTCCTGCTGGAGGAGCATTGTGTTCCATCTGGACTAGAGTGGTCCTTCATACATCTTTGATGTTCACTCTGGCACTCCCCCCACATAGATGGAAAAATGTCCGATTTTAAAACATGCAATTGAATACTCCTATGTCTCCTGAAAATTCTTTACCTCCTGAACAAACTGAAGCTCAGAGAAAGACTAAGACGAGACAGGGCTGGATCTAACTTTATGTATTTGTGTTTTCTCAGGGGAAGTAAAATATATCTAGTTTTTCACTTGTTATTGGCTAAGTTTATCCTCCTGGGTTTTGTGTGTTTGTTTTAGTGTCCAGTCTTATATCTTTCACTGTAGCATATGCACTAAGAAAAACACATCTATTCATTGTGTTTTCTAGAGCACAGCAGTCTAAAATATCTCTGGTTAACCTTTTACCCCATCCTGCACACAATATTGATGGAGAAGGCTGACTTTACAATAAGAGGAGAGATACTATTTAGTTCTTTCTCACTTCTGGGAAGTTGATAAGCTCTGCTTCCAGGGTCACCAGAACAGTTAAAAGGAAATCAAATGTTACATTGATGTTGATGATTCACCTGACAGAGCTCCCCTAAAGACAAGACGGGTCACCCCATCACAGGCCAGGATGCAGAAATCCTGAGATGTAAATGTAATTCCAGCACAGACTTTAATGCATGCACTGGCACAGACATCTGCACTATAAGCCTGCATCATAGACCTTTGCAGGTCCCCTGACTTCATTTATTGAGACTGCCCCCATGCCTCATCTTTGGGAATCTGAGCTGTTTTCAAGAATGCAGACTGGACATTTTTTGCAGTTCATTGCTTGCTCGAGACAGGGGTAAAATCTCCCAGTAGCGAGTGGACTGTGTGCCAGCTAGAAAATTGATAACTCATAAAATAAGGTGGGCTGCCTTTAAGCAAGAGTTCATTTCCTTTCTGGTTTTGCCTTTAGGAAGCAGGTGCCTGCGGGAGTTTCGTTGTTAAAAGCAAAGCTGTAAATTTGCCTCAGCTGACTATACAGGCTTCAGGTCCAATATTCTTAAAATATGTCTGGTGAAAATATTGAAAGGGCTGTACTATTAGCCTGCACTTAAGCTACCCTGCACACATGAACACATAAAACAGATCCAATATGGGTTTCCTACAGATAACCATGTCTCAATCAGGTGCTGAAGAAGAAGGTGAAAGAACTGATTTTAGGGTTGGGTGTTATAGAATTAATGGCCAGGCATTTCAACACTCACAGATTGAGGACCACAGAGGGTGGAGGTCGAGGCTGACCGTGTAGTGTTGTTCCCAACCCTGGAGTACTGGATTTTTTGGCTGTCCATCATCCATAGGGAACCAATTTATAGCTCTCATGGATCTCAGCAAGTTTGCCATTCATTATGGAGAGTGGCCATGGAGGAAAAATAAAAATAAAAAATATTGATAAATGTTATTATTGTCCCTTTTGCTTGATATAATCAAAATTTATTTCCTTGAAATGAGTCAAGCTATCTTGTTGCATATTAATTCTGTCATAGTTCTTGTGCATGTAGTGGTTTTCCACTAGCCATTTTCAAACCATTTAAAGCCATTAAATAAAGTACATAGTATACAGCATTGGAAATAGCCGCTTATCAGAACCAATTTTGAAGTTTTCAGGAATTTTGTGCGCTAGTTTGGCCATTAGTTCTTTGAAATGGGTACACCAATATTATAAATTACTTTTAAAAATGGATTTTTTTGAGAAGTTGGTTTACTAACACACTAATGAAAGTCTAAATCAACTTCCTTCACTGTACAACCAAAAAGATATTACCAAAAAATGCAGACAGGAAAAAATAATATGTGGTTTAAACCATGAAATACAGCCTGTGTGTCACCTGTGTCCTACTGAATCACTAGAAGGATTTGCTAAAACTGAAGATCCCTGAGCCCCACCCCATTCTGAAGAATCAAATCTTGGGAGCTGCCATCCAGGGATCATTGTTTAACATTGAACAGATAAATCTGAGGTGACTCTCCAGCTTCCTCAGCCCTGAGAAACACTGTCATGGAGGAATAGGATGCAGTTAGAACATCAGGCCTTCTTAGTTTATGAAATATCATGCGCAGACAGTTTCCCTATTAAGGCCAAGTGGTCCAGACTACAGATACCATCACGTTTCTTCAGGAGCCCTCTCTGAAGCATCCTGCCTAGCTGAGGTACTCTTCCATGGACATGTGAAGAGTCCTTCTCAGCGCACCCAGCCCAGGATGAGTCAGAGGCTCTAGAGCTATGGTTCTCAACTTTCCTAATGCTACAGCCCTTTAATCCAGTCCTTATGTTGTGGTGATCCATAACCATTAAATTATTTCATTGCTACTTCATGACTGGAATTGTGATACTATTATGAATAATAATATCTGCTTTCAAAACTTGTTTCCTTGAAATGAGTCAAACTATCTTATTGTTTACTAATTCTGTCCTAGGGGACCCCTGTGTAAGAGTCCATCAATCCTCCAAAGGGTCATGACCCACAGGTTGAAAACCACTGCTCTAGAATTATCGCCCTGTACCACAGGGGTAGGGAAAAATCATAAACTCATGAAAAACATCTTGGGAAATATTAAATACATAATTCTGTACCAATCCCATGGCCATTATTAGTAGTTTTGTAATCTGTTTTCTATACCTACCTATCCTTTGGAAACTTGATATCCATGCTGCCGAGATAACATAGTTCTGGTCTCACATCACCATCTTCCAATACTTCCCCGTGCCATTTATATTTTTAACACATGTCATCCTGATCACTGCTGACTACTTTGTGTGATTAGCATACTTATATTACTTGTCTTCCATTTTTGAATGGTTATCTGCCTAAGTATTTTTTACTGTTCCAGACGGTACCTTGATTAGTATCATTAGGTACAAAGTCCTTATAGATTACCTCTTAAATCACACAAATCTTGTGGAATCTTCAATATCTTTGTCCTAGTATTAATCTAACCCTGGTTCTAAACTTTAGGATGATATGATTCCCTTCCACGTATTGATCATATTATTTTTATTGTTATTCATATATTTTTGTAGATGAGGCACAATATAATTCCTGTTAAAGGAGTGATTAGTGCTGTATGTGAAACTTTACCTAGAACTAGCTACACCATGAAAATGTTAACAAAGCTGTATAATAGGTAGAATTGCTCATAGAAACACAGAGTCTGCAATGCTGTCAATGAGAAGAGGAGGAAGTTTTGTATGTGTAGAGACATTTCTAATTGTCATTAGTACAAAAGATGGTAGAGAACTAGCTTTTGCTGCCTTTTACCGGGTAGAAATCTCTAACCATCCTACAATCTACAAGACTTTCTTCCTCTGTAAGAATAAATTATTCAATCCAAATGTCAATAGTGCAGGGTTGAGACCCTTTCTAATCACAGGAATTTACGAAGTGTAAGAGAAACTTCCCAAATATCAGTAATTAGTTATATTATCTCATAGTATCCTGTGGATAATGCAGAGAAAGACTCAGTTTGCCAGATGACGTAACTCTAGAAGGATTATTGGTTTTTGAGAAATTGTGCCTAAACATTACCAGTGAACATTGCATCTATATAAGCATGCAAGAATGGTTTTCCTTGAACACTTATTTTAATGCTGTCCTGCTGAGTACTAACATTAGTGATGGTGGCCTGCTGATTAGCCATGAGTGCCAAGTATTGAAGAGGCTGACAAGTGTGTGCTGGCAGAGGCATCTGGAACAATGAGGGGAATCAAACATAAAGAAGTTAATAGGAATAAATGTAAAGTCTTACATTCAGGCCCAGGAATGAGCTGTACAAACACAGGATGTGGAAGGTTTGACTTAATACCGAATATATGAAATTTTTGCCTGATGGTTTTAGTTGAGGGTAAGTGTAGCATGAGACAACATGGGGATGTGCCTGCCAAAACTTAATCCATTCTGGGCTGCGTTACTGGAAGTTCATGTACAAAATGAAGAAACAATAATTCCTATTTCACATGGCTCACATCACACCTGGTATAGCCTGAAACTTTGTCTCACATAGAGAATGGGACCCTCTACACTGAAGTCTGCATTTCTGAAAAGCACTGAAGGGCCTGGAGAGGCAGAGCTTGGACTTTAGCTAGCTTCAGATACGAGAGGATGTATTTATTTACAACACCATTTGCATCCTATTCTACTTCATCTATTTGTTAACCTGTTATTTATCTACTTCAAGATACTAGTAGAGCATTATCTTAAGGGAGGCGTTCTTCAGCTTAATAAAATGAAGTACCCTAAATATTAGAATGCACTATGAAACAGTGAGTTTGTTGACACTTGAAATGTCTAATAAGAAGCCAATGACTAGATTTAGAAAAGATTAGTTCATCAAGTAAATATTAGAATTTTATTAACCTCAATCACTGATGTATTCCTTCCATGTCTTAATTATATGCACACATATTCAAATAAATAAAATATCAGTTCTTACAAATGAAATACACCAAGACATATACCGACTAAAATAATTGCAAGGATCATTAATGCTACATTTTCTTTATATGGTCTCTAGGGTATCTTCCAGATGTTAGACTCTGAGAAATATCCAAGTACAGAAGAATTCACACTGAACTTCTAGAGCAAGCTCTCCTGGACTTGCCAAAGTACTGACTCATGTAGTGTATATAACACTCTTCTTGGGGTATGCAAGGCCAAGTTTCTCACTCATGATTGTGTAGTGGGATTTTCTCATCCCCTATTCGATTTCCTGAGTTTATGATGTGTCCCCTTTTGACCCAAGTCAAACGGTCCATGGCAATGAAACCCTGCATTAAATAAACTCATCATTTTTGTTCATGCTTCAGTGACATGGGCCATAATAAAACATTAGTTTCAAAGGTCTTTATTCACTGCTAGATGATGAACTCAATATAATATGCAAAGATTATTTGTCCTGGCTAAATTAAATTAGCATTTCCCACACATTCAGATTATGTAAATTAGTATCATGAGCTGACAGCAAGATTGTTTTAACATGTCATTAGTTTTAGTTGTTTAATTCTAAGAACTAAGCTTGTAATCTTTTCTAAAGTATGATTTAAAAAATAAAAAGTCTTAGGCCTGTAATGTAGTTAAATACTTGTCTTCTTAGTACCTTCTCAAGATAGGTAAAGAAAGGCTAGAGAAAAAGACACCCCCTAGACATGCCATTCCCCTTTTACTTAGGATTATTATATTGACTAACATATCTCCTTTGACACCAAAGACTGATTTCCATTAAAGTCCCATATTATTGACCCAGAAATGAAAATTCACTAAGTGCAACCTCTTACTGAAACTAGAACAAAAAAAAATTAATAACATGAAATTTAGTTATTCCAAGACCTTCCATCCCATGGATACCAGTCAAGGTTTGCTTCGCAGGGAGGCCATTTGTCACATTAATGAAAAATCACATGTTTGGATCGTATCAAAACCTGAGTGTATAACTGAAGACACTGGGGGACCACAGTGTGTCCAGCTTCAGCACTGAGAAGCCTGGAAACATATGCGGCTCATTCTCAGCCACAGACCTAGACAGAATGCCAGTGAGGGTGAAGCTAAGATTGAGGAAAATTAATCGGTCTCGGTGTCTGGATTCAAGATTCTTGGTTTTCTTTCATTTCAGTATGCCTTCCAAGAACTGCAGAGGCTTCTCCCTCACCTTATCGGCTGGGCTGCTTGTCTTCCCTTAGTTTGAATCAATACATGTGTTTTTGATATTTGGCAAACCAAGATTTAATTATGCAGCTGCAAATTCCCCACATAAACGAAATGTATCTGAGAGATAGAAAAACATTCAGAAACCATTTTATAGTTTGAGAATTCAAGTGGGTGAAAATCTATTCCCAACCTCTTCGTATTTGATTTAATTATGGGGGACTTTTATGTTACTGGAAATTGAAATGAAAACCAGAATAAGAGTACAGTTATTCCAACATTTGTTCATGATTTTTTTGTAAAAAGAAGATAGATGAACATTATAGACTGAGAAGGTAGTACATTGTAAATTAATATTTTAGCTGTAACTCACATACTGACTCCACTCTGAATCCCACATAGAGCAACAAATGAATTGACAGGGTTTTGCCACTATTTTACTCTAAAAAGGAGTAGATGTTTTATTAAAGAAACCAGAAGGTTGATTTCTTTAATTTGCCAAGTGACTCTTGATAATTAATTATTTACTGAACTTAATCTTTGGCACAATTTAAACTGTTGAAAACACCCATGTTTTGGCATGGTTACATACAAATGATTAATTCAGCATGGTTTGACTTGTCAATGAATACCCCTGTCTTTTGCAGTAGAATTTGCTGGGTCCCGTGGTTTGGGCAAAATAAAATGTTGGAATGATTCCCAGTTTTAATAGTCCCAATTTATTATTACCACTGAACCCTGATCAGATCATGGACTGGATTAGATCCCAGTTTTTCAAAATACCCCAATTTATGACTCCTTTAGAATTCTGTTTTTTTTTTTGTTTTTTTTTTTTTAATGTATTTGAATGGGACTTTGGTTGGCTAGAAAAGACCTGGTTAATTACTTGTAGATTCTTATTGGATCCTCCCACTCTGTAGAAGTTGTGAAAAACATACTAGATAGCGTTTCTCAGGACAAAGTCATGTTCTCCTTTTACGCTGACAGGAGGAAGTGATCAAGTTGCTGGTTTTCATAGTACTAAGCGTCTGCAGTAACTGGGAAGCGGCTGTGTTGTATGGCATTGATTACAGTTGGGCTATGGTAGAGGTAAGAGAGTGAAAACGGAGGCAACACACAGACGATGGAGACATGGGCACAACTCATGATCACCCTTTATTCAATGGCAGTCTCTCAGGATTGCCCCCCATTTACAGGGGCAAAGTGTAAGACCCAGGAGTGCTGTGGGTGGGTTAATACCTGTACTTTCATCTTATGACTGTAATACATATCTTCTTAGAAATGCTGATGGTCACCAACAAAACTTGGCGCATTACAGTATTCTTATAGACAAGTGATGGGCACACCTACATCCACTTGCCACGCCAGCATTTTTTATGAGCCAAAATCCTTTTATGGAGTTTGAATCAATGTTAGAAGTGCTGTATTAGCAACCACTTGTCAGCTGAGCTGGATTAATACATAGAATGAATCACTGGACTGGCACGCTTTCCAACAGTCATTTAGGGAAGCATCTATAAAGCATACCTCTTGAGCCTTGTTTTAAAAGAGTACTTCTGTATGAATATACCCTGAAGTAGCATAGCACATTAGTATATGCGATCGTAGCACTGTTGGAATCTATTCTAAGGAAGGCTCTAAACTATTCAGAGTGGTTCTCAGAAATGTTTAGAATATATGATCTAATTTTTTAAATGGGAAAAGGTTCAGTTGATACAGAACACTGGTTTTAATATATACATATAAAATAAAATATATTTGCTATTATCAGAAAACTAGTAACTCACTAAATGTTATGTCAATAGAGAGTTATATTTTAGTATAGATTGTGTCTAGCAATAGAACATTTTCTGTGAAAACTTTGAGGAGTATAACTGTTAGAAAGCCATTTAAATACTAGAATTTACATCTAAGGATCCAATGTTATATTTTTACGGTAGAGAATAAACCACTTTTAGGAATGTATTCATATCCCCCCCCTAACTTCTTACCATGATATGAAATGGTAATAACAAATATTTTACTTGGGGAAAATGCTTTTTAATTGCTAAGAGCTTTAGAAGAATTTTTTTTTCCAAAAATTCAGAAATAAGTAAAAGGCTAGTGATTCCAGAACATTTAATGTAGATCTATTTGGAACTGTGGTAGTAAACTTACTAAAAGTACTCTAAATATGCAGATTATCAAATTTTTTTTAGAGATCAAAGAACATTCTAGAATGCTGTCTCGACATCTTTTCTTATTTGGACACATTTTATATTGTATCCTGCTTTGGAAAGCCTCTATGACAGCACATTCACTCTGTAAAGCAAGGTCAGGTAATGTCTGCACCATTGGCAAACTTGCCTAGTTGTTCAACTGTTCACCTTATTGTCTCCTAGAACCTGCCTCCTCGCACCCCGTCAGCACATCCTTTATCTAGAAACTATGACCAAGGCCTGAAAGTATAGTAAGACAATGTGGATAATGTTTTCCCATATTTCTTAAGAAACTGAACATCTCTGGGTGCCCTCCACTTGGGATGTTTTTACCTTCAAGGTGTCATAATACTTCAAGTTGTCAGAGTTTGGACAGGTGCTGTTGGAATTTATGAAGCAGAAAGCAAGGACACTTCTCAACATCCTACAACATGGGGGCAGGGGGCAACCCTCTTCAACAAAAGTAATTATCCAGCCCAGATTGTCAGTTGTACCAAGGTCAAGAAGCCATATGGAAAATACATAGATAATATATAGATGTTCAATATAGGAGAAATATACTCTAAATATTTAAAACCCTGTTAGATAAATATATAGTATACATATACCGATATAGGCAGACATATACTCCAGATACTTAAGACCTCTGCAGTTGAACCTGAGACCATATGTTTTGAAAGCTTTTCACAAGTGATTTTTTTTTTATTATAGCCACATTTCTAACCAAATCAACCTACCTATGGCCTAGAGGACACATATGGCCAAATGGAAAGATTATGAGGCCCACAAGTGGTGGGTGGGGCATTGGTGATAGACTGACTCAGTATATACACACTGCCATACTACCAAACTGCCACGGTCTTTAAGATTCTCATCTGGTAAGTGAGAAATCTGTCTCTCTGATTGTCAGGAAAATGAAAAGTGGTGTTTATGAAGCAAGCACCTGGTTCACTCTGGGCGCTCGGTGTCATTTCCCGACCTGCTTTGGGAATTAAAGCTCCCACTTACCCACTCAGTAGCCTTTGGAGCCTGGAATGCTCTGAGCCTCACCATCTGTGAAAGTTACTGAATTGGATCCTGTTACAATGAAGAAGGCCAACTTGAGTGCAGACTTCGCCCAGCTGGGAGTGATGCCAGATACTTCCATTCAAGAAGCATCACCTCATTTCTTATTGATCACCGGTTGTAGTGAGCTTGGCATAGGGGCGGCAGCACAGTAGCAAGGGAGTATGGTCGGCAGCCAGAGCTTGGCAGTGTGGACACAAATGGTGGGAGTTACTGCCAGCTCCTCCAAGTTCACAGGGTGTGTAGCTGCAGGAATCACTTGTAACCACAGCCATTAAGCCCGTACAACCCTCACATTTGCATTTCTCTTATATGTGTTGCATTAAGAAGCACTGGTTTACTCTGGTCTGCTAACATTTTGGAACTAGTCTTTGGTGGAAACGGAGGATAGCGTACCCCCCTTCCATTCTCTCTCACCCATCTGGCTTTGCCCTCTACAATTTTACCATGCATTTAATGTGGCTTCAGAACATTTTTTAAAAATAATAATAATAATCTGACTCTCTTCCAGACTCAAAAATTCCTTTTGTGCTCTGCTTGGTGCCTATGGCATCTGAAAACCCGAGGAAGATAGAGTCCTTTGAGCTATGGTCTAAAGGGTTACTTCACTGACAGGTCACTTTTAAGGAACAGCAACAGTAATAACAGTGGGTTGTTTAGAAAAACATTTTATGTATGCATGTGCCATGTATGCATGTTCCTGGAGGAACTTAACAACTACATAATTATTTGTCAAGTCATGGCTTTTTAAAAGTATTTCTCCCCAATGTGTATGAGTGTTTGCCTGAGTGGATGCCAGTGCACCAAGTACATCCATGCCCACAAGGCACCAGGTCCTCTGTAACTTGAGTTACAGATGGCCTTGAGATGTCACATAGTGCTGGGAATTAAACCCTGGTCCTCTGGAAGAGCATTCAGTGTTCTCAACCACTGAGCCCCAAATCATAATATCTTAAGGCAAAGATATGGATTAAGGTGTCTGGGTCCACAATAACAGTTGAGTGTCCCTTAGCTGAAATATTTGGATCCAGATGTGTTACAGATGCTGGAGTTCTCTGGGTTTTGGACTATTCACACAGACATTGCCAGTTAAGCATTCCTAGTCTGCAAATATGAAATGTTCCAAAATTTAAGAGTTATGAACATCATGTGAGTCTACAAAAACAGTTTGGATTTGAGAACACTTTGGATTTTATGTTAGAGATGCTCCACCTGTTACTATGAGTGACCAAAATCACTCCTTCCGCAGAAACTTTCAATGTCTGCCTAGTGAAGCAGCCCAATCATGTTGGCTTAATGTGCCTGTACAGCATCCTGACTTTATAATCAAAATTTCTATTTCTGAACCATATAAGCTTATGCTTCTTGATATTTTATTACCCCAAGAAAGCTAAATCCTCCCTCCCTCCCTCCTTCTTTCCTCTCTCCTCCTTCTTCCCTCTCTCTCTCTCCCTTACCCCCTCCCATCCTTCCTGAAGGAACAAACAAAGGATGAAAAAGTTTCAGAAAAATATGTGTAAGCTTGTAGTTGGTGTAGGGAAGAGGCAGGCTTAGAACCCAACTATCAGATACTGGCGCTCATTGTCATCCGAGGCAAGCTCATGGCTCATTGAGCATCCATTTCGGGAGATTCATTTAGGGTGGCATCTAATCATCAGAGCACTATTGATCTTTAGAGTTCCTATACAATTCATATGATAAAGCACTTAGAACTGTGCTTCAGATTTGCACTCAGTTGGCACACATTGTTATTATCAATATTGCCTTTTCTATGCATGTTTGTAATCTCAAGTATACCTTATTTATCACTAGATTTCAGTTGCCCTGGGGTTAGGACCTTACCTTAGCCATTCTTTTAATTCTGTCACTATTCAATATGCTATATTTCATAGTTGTTGTTGTTAAATAGTTTTTAACTGATGGATGGATGGATGGATGGATGGATGGATGGATGGATGGATGGAGATATAAAACCATAAAACTCTAAGTTTAATTTTTTTCAAGTGATTGATTGATTATAAGGAGCTCAGATATAGAATAGGCTGAACAAATGATAGATAAAGCCATCTAGTTTAGGGAAGTAAGACTTTGCAGAGGCTATGAAATGTCAAGAAATGCAAGTTCTTTTGTAGTTGGTAGTAGGTCATTAAATCAGTGAAGCATAGTGGCCAGTCCATTAGGATCCTCTAAACTAGATCCTCAAAGACAAGACCAGAAAAATGAATGAAGTGCATCTACTTTATAAACTAGCAAAAAGCCATAGGATCAGAGAGCCATGTTTGTGGCTTTGTCTGTTCTGTTGTTTTACTTGTTCGGTTTGGTTGGTTTTGTTTGTTTAAATTTGACTCTCAATCCCATCCTCTTTCACTTGCTTAGATGCAACCAGTTGATATTTCTTTCAGAAACATTCATTTCAATATTTTGAAGTGAAATACTGCTTTTGATTTTGATGGTATGGAAGAGAAAGAGAAAGAGAAACACTGTCCTTGGCTTAATCTCTGTCAAAGAAGGATTGTGGTATATTTTGAGCTGAAACACTCTGGATTCATGGCACCAGTGAGCAAGCATGAATAACTGGAACAGCAGTGTAGTAACCACATCACAGATAGCTGCTCTCTCAGGGAGGCAATACTACAGAGCTCCAAGAACAAACATGGTAGACAATATTATTGTCTAAATTATTCCTTATTATGTCCTACAAATTGCAAGCCCTAGCTGCCTTAAAAGTTGAAAACAATATCAGAATTTTAATGTTGATCATGTAATTTTAAAAGTACATGAAATACTAATAATCAGTGAGGACATAGTAACCATGTAGTAAAATAAATTGCTAAAATATCTCACCTATTTTTGAAAGCATTTTGTTCTGCTTAGAACTTGCACCAACTAGCACCAGTTTTAAAAAGCAAATAGACGAGTTGATGAGAACTAGCTTAGACAAATCATATTTAAAATAATAATGAATTCCATTATTGACAGAATCAACAACTAATTAAAAATACTATCAGGGAAGATGTAAGAGATGGCGAGTTTCCAATACAGACTGACACCAAGGCCACTGACATAATTGATATTTGCTCGACACCTAAGGTGTTTTGCAATCTCTAATTGAAGCTGGGATAGCCAGAGATACTTCCAAGTGTGGAATCTCTCTCTCTCTCTCTCTCTCTCTCTCTCTATCTCTCTCTCTCTCACACACACATAATTATATATTTTCAGAGACACACATAAATATATGATATTTTCAGAACAAATCATGCCTCTTTTCAAAAAAGTGTATGTTTTCAGCTGAGCAACCATTAAAGTTATTTTAATGGGCTGAGTTTGTTTAATAAAAAAAAATCCACTGCATCATGATAATGTATGATGTAATTCATATGTTTTTGATCTGGCTGTACTGGGTGCAATAAAGTCAAGATGGATAATTTATGAGTTAGACATACAAATTTCAGAGTTTCATATTGTAATAAATGCATATTGAAAAGGATCTGCAATAGTCAGATGATTAAATATTCTTCCTTTTAAATAGAAGGACATACCTTTAATGAAATGTGTCATTATTATGGTTTACTACTTTTGTTAGTATTAAATACAAACTAATTGTATACCTGTGCAAATTTTTTCAATACAGCAAACTAAAAGATTGATATAATAATTTTTCCAGCCCTAATAATCAGTTGTATTGCCAAAAAGTATAAATTTGTCCTAGGAGTTTCAAAGGATGGACAAGCATAGTCTGACAAAGAAATGTATAATATAAGAACAAGATCATTTTACAAAATAAATCACACAGAAGTGGGTAGTTAAATGTTGAGAAAACATAACTCTTCATCTTTCCAGCAAACACACTTCAGAGCCAACAAAACAAGAGTTTATGCTAAACCACACCTTGCCTAAAATGTGCACATAACACAAAGTAAAAATAGATGCCTCAGTGGGTTCTATAGACTCTTCTTGTCTGCCATTACAGCTCTTAGGAGGCAGAAGCAGGAAGATCATAGGCTTGTCATCAGCCTGGGCCATATAACAAGACTTTGTTTTGAAAACAAAAAAGGCCAATGCCATTCATGATCAGTTCATACTATGTAATGAAATAAGTAAGAAGAAATACATATAACCTTAATTAAGGTGATCATGTGACCCTAGTTGGCAATTTCAGACATTTGCATGCATGCTGTTTTTATTCAAAAAAGTTTGAGATTCTCTGAGTTAAGAAAATGTTTTATAAAGTGAAATGAAAAAAAACAAATATACTATGGAACAATCAGAAATTTAAGATCTCAAAGAATTGTNTAATATGTTTTAGCACATAGGAATCAGACAGGGACTGTAAGGGAAACATGCGTGGTGAATTTTATGCCTTACCAGAGCATTTGAAAACATAAAACATCATAGTCATGACTATGATTATATTTAAATCTTCATTTTACATTGCCTACTAAGCAGGAATTCCTAGTGAAGGAATGTGAAAAACTGTTTCAAGCATATCCTAAGAAGTTATTATATTTTAGTTTAGTATGATATTCTGAGGACATCACTTTGGTCTGAAGAGCTCTTGACTCTGAAAGTCTTTCTTTCTTGTAAGAATATTTGTTCATGCTGAGGCCATGAGTGTGACAGATGAGCAGCTGGTGTGGAAGGAAATTTGGTGATATTCTGAAGTCAGTACAGCAGGCTGGCTCAGATACTTAAGACAGTACACTAAGAAAGGTAATATTCGGAGCATGGGTGAATTTCAAAATTGGTTAAGTACCCGCTGAGGTGCAATTATTGTAAAGGATGCTTAGGAATCAAGTTTTGTTTATTCTGTTTGTATTGATGCTTATGGAAGAGTTTAAGTAGCCCAAAAGCGTATCACCAACCCTAGGTGAATTTTATTTTCTAAATGATTTTTGCTGCATACATGCATTTATTTATTGGTTTGATTAATTATTTGTTTGAGACCTTACTTATTCTCAGAGTCTGCTTGAGAAGAGAAAGAGGTCACAGGAGTGATTGTCCTCAGATGCTAAGGTGGGGTGTGTGTGTGTGTGTGGGGGTGGTCTGTGGTTATGGCACGCATCTCTGCACTTTCCCTAGGACAGATCCCTGCCTGGCTCCAATGCGCTGAAACCTTGCTTGGAGGATAATCACAGCCTCTTTCTCCTTTTGCTGTAGTGCAAGAGTGTTTCTTTTTTCTTTTTTTTTCAATTTTTATTAGGTATTTACTTCATTTACATTTTAAATGCTATCCCCAAAGTCCCCTATACCCTCCCCATCTGCTCCCCTACCCACCCACTCCCCCTTCTTGGCCCTGGTGTTCCCCTGTACTGGGGCATATACAGTTTGCAAGACCAAGGGGCCTCTCTTCCCAATGATGGCTGACTAGACCATCTTCTGCTACATATGCAGCTAGAGACACAAGCTCTGTGGGTGCTGGTTAGTTCATATTGTTGTTCCACCTATAGGGATGTAGACCCCTTCAGTTCCTTGGGTACTTTCTGCTTGTGGACGTTGTACATCGTGGTGCGCACTAGGCTCCGCACCACGATGTACAACGTCCACAAGCAGCTTCAATGAGTTAGAAAGAGCAATTTGCAAATTCATCTGGAATAACAAAAAACCTAGGATAGCAAAAACTCTTCTCAATGATAGAAGAATCTCTGGGGGAATCACTATGTCTGACCCAAAACTGTACTACAGAGCAACTGTGATTAAAAACTGCATGGTACTGGTATAGTGACAGACAGGTAGACCAATGGAATAGAATTGAAGACCCAGAAATGAACCCACACACCTATGGTCACTTGATCTTTGACAAGGGAGCTAAAACCATCCAGTGGAAAAAAGATAGCATTTTCAACAAATGGTCCTGGCACAACTGGCAGTTATCATGTAGAAGAATGAGAATTGATACATTCTTATCTCCTTGTACTAAGGTCAAGTCTAAGTGGATCAAAGAACTCCACATAAAACCAGAGACACTGAAACATATAGAGGAGAAAGTGGATAAAAGCCTCGAAGATATGGGCACAGGGGAAAAAATTCCTGAATAGAACTGTAAAGGCTTGTGCTGTAAGATTGAGAATTGACAAATGGGACCTCATAAAATTGCAAATCTTCTGTTAGGCAAAAGACACTGTCAATAAGACAAAAAGGCCACCAACAGATTGGGAAAGGAACTTTACCAATCCTAAATCAGATAGGGGACTAATATCCATTATATATAAAGAACTCAAGAAGACGAACTCCAGAAAACCAAATAACCCCATTAAAAAATGGGGGACAGAACTAAACAAAGAATCCTCAACTGAGGAATATCAAATGGCTGAGAAACACCTGAAAAAATGTTCATCGTCCTTAATCATCAGGGAAATGCAAATCAAAACAACCTTAAGATTCCACCTCACACCAGTCAGAATGGCTAAGATCAAAAATTCAGGTGACAGCAGATGCTGGCAAGGATGTGGAGAAAAAGGAACACTCCTCCACTTTTGGTGGGACTGCAAGCTTGTAAAACCACTCTGGAAATCAGTCTGGCGGTTCCTCAGAAAATTGGACATACTACTACCGGAGGATCCAGCAATACCTCTCCTGGGCATATATCCAGAAGATGTTCCAACTGGTAATAAGAAAACATGCTCCACTATGTTCATAGCAGCCTTATTTATAATAGCCAGAAGCTGGAAAGAACCGCAAGAGTGTTTCTAAATCTGCTGTGTGCAGAGCCATTCCAAGTGCCATTCATGCAGGGCTGGCTCTGCAAGCTCACTAGCTCCTGAGGCTTCATACCGAGTCGCCAGTGGATCTGTGTTCATCTCAATCTAGCAAGCCATTTCTTTCTAACCAACAATTCACCTTTGATACCATTAGGTATTCTCTTGGTCTCCTAAAACCCCCTTCCTTTTCTCATTTATTTTTGTTTGTTTGCTGTTTGGTTTTGCATTTCTCATAGGCAAGATTATCTTTATTTTGCCATTTCTGGTGAATCATTCTCAGTTTATTCCTAAAAGCATGTAAGAAAGATTTGAAGTTGAGAGTGTAGCTCAGTGATGGAACAAGGCCCAATTTTCAGTATCCAATGGTTAGAAGGAAAGAGGGAGGATGGAAAACAAGAGAGGGATGGGAGGTGGAAGAGATAGAGAAGGGGAAGAGGAAGAAACGAAGGGAGGGAGGGAGGGTGGGAGGAAGAGAAAGAGGAAGGAAAGAAGGAAACAAGGAAGGAAATAAATAAAATTATTCTTAAAAATTCAGGGGTTTTTTGGTCATTGGGAGAACTAACATATACATATGTTAGTTGCACTTGCAATTTTTATAAGTTATCTTTGGCCTAAACTCTTCAGTAATTAATTATGATACTGTTAATTGTCAACTTGACAAATCCAGAATCACCTTGGAGATGGGCCTCTGAGCATGGCTGGGGGTGATGGGTATGCTGATTCTCTTAAGTGAGATGATAAGACTTGCCCACTATGAGTAGCACCATTCCCTACATAGCAGACTATGTAAGAGTAGAGAGAGCCAGCTGAGCATACATGTATCCATCCATTGCCTTCTGCTTCTCTCTTGTGGATGCAATGTAATAAAATGTGTCAGAACCTGCTGCTGTGACTTCAAACACAGTGATGGAATATATTCTTGAGGCAACCATTAATCGAGCAGCGAGGCATTTGGGGTAAAGAGTAAGGTAAATAAAGTGTAAGCTTTTTCCTCACATTCATAGGTAAGAGAAAGGGTAGATCACAAAGAATTTCATAATGGTAAAGCTAAACTGCAATGCAATGTATATTGGGGTTTGAAACTGTTATATGATCACAGAGAAGGCAGCCACAAAAAAAATAAATAAAATTAAAATAAAAATAGCACCATAGCTGGGACAATAGAGCAGACCTTCTTTATCATCCAATATTTCTAGGCACTTGCAACAAAGTCATTAAATTCAATTATAAAGTACAACTTAACTGTGCAGCAAATTAAAAGAGATTTTTTTTAAAATTTAAGATCTTAATCCCATCAATAATACATGATATTTCTGCTAACTAGAGAGCAATGTAAGACTCAGCGAAATTTTTATTTGAAATCTAAGGGATTTTCTAAGCCATCAGAGTGTTTCTGTATGGTTTCTCTAAAGTTGGCAGGATGTAGTTGAGAGGCTTAGAGCAAAGCTTCCTGGAAAAAAATAATAATAATAGATATCTGAGTCAAGCAAGTGAACGTGGATTATAAAATACATTTCTGAAGATTTTTTTTCTGTAAACCATGTCGAGAATGTAATTTACCTGTAAACTATAATTTTAGTACTTTGCAAAGCTCTATTCAGAATAGATCTGAATATAGATGTAGATATAGGTAGAAAGGTTGATTATATGTCATCTAATTATATTATCCCATGTGTTACATGTGTATTGTGCTGTTAGAACATAATCAAAGACATAGCAAACAAAATAAGCTCTAATAATAATTAATTATAATTAAATAAAGAAGCCAACCAGGGTGACCACGGTCAACTTATTATGCCTCACACATTGTCATGGGTTTAAGGATCCTAACTAGACTGTCTACCAGAGAGTGTGTTTTCACAGTGTACACCCTCCACACATGCTTTCTTAACTTTTTCTAATTAACAGTTATATCCAGACTTCATTAATCCGGACTCAGTTAGCCAGATTGCATATGATGATGGTTTGACTTAAGCCTTTTCGGTGTTACAGCATTGTGAAGGCAGTAGACATCCAGCCACAGCTCCCAGTGGACTATTCTTCCCCAGCATCAGCAGTCAGTACTCTGCAGTGCTCTGTGTTGTTAAGTTATGATGTTCAGTAGGTTCAGAATATTCACCACCAGACGTTCAACTTACTGCAGTTTTGACATGTGCTAGGTTGATCAGGATGTAAACTTATAGTAAGTCAAGGAATATAGTTAATTTATCATTGCTTCAATCATTACACCAGAAAGGGGAGAGAGAGAGAGAGAAGAATCAAGAAAGAATAAGATCTGTTCCCCAGGGCAAAGCACATGGTGGACACTCAGGAAATGATCTAGAGGATGGAGTCCTCAGCTGATCTCCAGTTCCATTGTCACTTCCCAGTATCCCAAGTAGTATGAGGTGAGAGCTGGAGATGCACAATGCGGCCTTCAAGAAAGATCTGCTCCTCAATGTGGGAAAAAAAAAATCTATTCAGTGAGTTCCATTAAGGCAAGTTAAAGGATTAATATATTTTAGAAAGATCTGCAGCCAAGAGATTCAAACCAAAAGCATTTACCGCTTTACTCTCTGTCAAGCAGAAAATTCAATTAACCGCCCCACACCTGGTCCCCTGAGCATTCTGGCCAACTCAGGCTGTGTAGTATTTATTAAAAGTATCTGTGCTCTGCCTAAGGTTCTAAGTAAAGCTGTGAAGGAGATGAAAGAAGCTGTGTGTACACTTTCAGGAGGGACTGACTGGTTGTGTGGGCATGTGAAGCCTGCCTAAGTGTCTCTCTTACTGCTACCTGCATCAGACCTTCGTGATGGCTGCTGTCCCTGGTGACAACTGGTACATGCTTAAAATAGTTTTTGTCATGTTTAAGTTGATTTAGTCTTCCCCCTCTGAGTTTGATGCTATTATAGTTCTTACTTACAGAGGAGAGAGGCTACATGATTTGCTCATGGACACAAAATTAGAAGGGAGCTTGGATTCCATACTGTCTGACCACCCCACCCCCCCATCCTGTCTCTCCATTTCTGAAGCAGCGGGGGTTTGCATATGTGTTGGCAGCTGTGGTCATCTCTGCAGAAAGCTGGGCTTCAGTGGCACTGCATGGGTGAGGATAGTGCCTCCCATGAAGATCTTAAAGCAGAAATATAAATGTAAATTTTGCTCATTAAAACCATAATTAATTTATTGAAAGTGAATTGTTATTATTTCAGGGACGAATGCATATCAGAATATGCTGATTATTTTAATGAACCAAGAGCCTCTTCTGGGATCCTTCCAGGGCATTATTTGCAAGCAGGTCACTGCAGATTTTCTGAGGGGGGAATAAAAGGATTGCTGCTCATTTTCAAGTTTTGCTTTATTAAAAATGCAAAGAGAAATACGTGCTGTATAATGTATTTGGAGGGAGGCTAAGTAGACATCTTTGTTTAGGAAATGGCCTGACAGCCTCTCTTAAACCCACAATTCTCCCCCCAGAGTTGTGGTTTCTGGCATCACAGACATGAGCATCAGAGGTAGCTTGCATAGCTGTGACACCCATGGCCTCACTGGAACTGTTAGGATGACCATGGGGTAGTCATTCAGTCCTTTCCTCATACCTCATTTTCAAAATCAGTTATGCTGGTCTTGAGGAAAGGTATACTCTGGGCCAATTCCTTCCACGGGCTTTGCCTCCCTGCCGTTTAGTTGGCCTCCTGTGTTTCTTTCTGCTTGTATTCCCCTCCATATTTTGGAACTACATCTCCAGTCTCTTCTTGATCTGTTGTATCCAACTCATCTTCCCTCAGTTCCCATTACCACCTTCCAGGCACTGTACTATAGACATTCTATAAAGGGATAAAGTAAATGACACCTCTGCTTATATGGTAAGTAAGAAAGAGAAGTCAAGTATAAATACATAATGTGAGCCACGTGATTGGAAGCAATGGGACTTGGCATGGTGTCTGCTACAAAGAGACTCAGATTCGCTCTCAGTATGACAGTCACAAAAGGGGCAGAAACAACAGCAAGTACTCATCAAGCCTGGGCCAAGAAGGCTATACAACTGGAGCTTAATAATTAAGTAAAACAAGACTGCTAACTGAAGTCACAGAGGAGACAAGTGGCTGTGTACCTCATAGCAAGGGCTTAGATCTTATGTAAGTGATGGAGGAAGAGTGGAAGTTTCTTAAGCATAGCAGTACTTAATAAGAGATCCACTCAAGCTGCTATTTAAACCATGGATGCTCCTTGAATTGAGAGAGCTAACCACACATCTCTTCCCTTTAAAATGTGTGTGTCTTTACTGATATTAGGTCTGACCTAAATGAGCTCTAAACCTCAGGTAGGAATTAGAGAGGTGAAGGGAAGGAAGGGATGTTTACCTACATCTTAAAATCCAGACCTTTGCAGTACCATGCTAATAACCACAATAAACAATGTCAGGCCTTCCTTCACCCAACACTTGACAGACACATTTGCAATTTAGAATTCCAGGAAGAGGTGAACCCACCCTTTTCCAGTAGGAAGAGATGTCCTGTGTTAGATACAACAAAATCTTACCAAGGTCCACATCATAGACTAAGGATTAAGGAAGCGACTTGTTGAGGATTTGATTTGTGCTGAAATGGGAATTCGCACATCCCCTGCAGGTCCCTCCCTGCCAACAGTTAGGTTTTTTTAGTGGTCAGTAAAGAGCCAGCAGCCTAGGGTTAGGCAGGGGGACAGAGGCATAACTTTTAGGATTCCCCATCAAGTAACACAGGAGAGGGAGAGAAGGGATTCTGCCATAAGAGGAGTGTATGATGGACCATGGGAGGGCTGCCCAGAAGGAAACAGGGCAGCAAAGATAAAATAAAGATTTAGAAAGTGTTAACTCAGGAATACCAGAGGGGAGTCTGTACTAGTGTAGGAGGTTTGGAGTGCCCAACCATTGAGGTAGTTAAGGCAAATAAAATAAAAAGTTTGAGTATGCGTGCCTTTCATTGGTGAATCCAAAACTCTTGGGCAGGTGCAGAGCCATGCGTGCCTACCGGGAGCATGGCTTAGAGGGGCCCTTTAAATATGTATAGCAACAGCAGCTGAGTAAATGAACCCTAGATGGGCAGAACTGAGAACCAGCAGTCGAAGTATCTACCTAGCACACCATCACTAGGACTTGTATATAAAACAGAAATTATATCTCCTGTACAGATATCCACCATGTCCATCAAAATACCAACATACCCTTACTGTAATTCTCAGTACGATATGCATGTACTATAAGATCATTCACAAAGCCTCCTTTATGCCCTATACATTCCAGTGTACTTGAATCTTTTTCCTTCAGTCACTGGAAATGAATGGGCTCGTTCCTTGTTTCCTAATTGCTAGTCAGCTCTCTGATAGAAGTGCTGTGGGCAGCAGGCGTTGTCTGGGTTAGCTTGTTAGACTGTCTCTGGTGGGGGACACTGGTGATGTAAGGGGCTGTTGGCTTTCTCGGTGACCTGACCTCAGTATGTGCATGTGTCACCAGGAAGGAAATCCAATGGTAGGGCTTATAGGGCTTCTCCCTTTAAGCTTAGACTGCTCTTAACAGAGACTGTCGTTATCCTGTCAGAAGTAGTTTATGAACTGGATGGTATACCCACTTCTTCTCCCATTTGACACTTAAGCGTTCCCTATCCTCTCCAGCTAGGCGAGCACAATTGCTAACGCAGTAAACACTCGACAAGGACTAGGTTCAGCAAAACGGGTTAGCGTACCACATGTTTATGGAGTGTTCCAGTATGGTCTCTCAAGGACAAAAATTTTCTCACCTATTTAAAATCTCCTGTATAAATAGGAAAAGATGATATACCCTGTTTCGTTTCACACTTCCCACAGAGCAGGAAGACTGGCTTTTCTTTTCTTTGTTTTTGTTCCTTTTTTTTTTTTTTTAATTATTGGTTATTTTATTTACTTACATATTGAATGTTATCCCCCTTCCCAGTTTCCCCTCCACAAGCTCCCCCCACCCTCTCCCCCTCCCCCTGCCTCGATGAGGGTGCTCCCCAACCTGCCCAGCCACTCCTGCCTCAGCCCCTAGCATTCCCTTTCCTGGGGTCATCAAGCCTCCACAGGACCAAGGGGCTCGCGTCCCAGTGATTCCCAATAAGGGCACACATCTGCTACATATCTAGCTGGATGCTTGGGTCCCCCCATGTGTATTCTTTGGTTGGGAGTTTAGTCCTTGTGAGCTTTGGAGGCGTCCAGTTGGTTGATATTGTTCTTCCTATGGGGTTGCAAGCCCCTTCAGCTCCTACAGTTCTTGCCCTAACTTCTCCATTGGGGTCCCCAAGCTCAGTCTGATGTTTGGCTGGGTACATCCTCATATGTATTGGTCAGGCTCCGACAGAGCCTCTCAGGGGACAGCTATACCAGTCTCCTGTCAGTAAGCACTTCCTGGCATCAGCAATAGTGTCTGGGTTTGGTGTCTGCAGATAGGATGGATCCCTAAGTGGAGCAGTCTCTGGATGGCCTTTCCTTCAGTCTCTGCTCTACTCTTTGCCCCTGCATTTCCTTTTGACAGGAGGAATTCTGGATTAATATTTTTGAGGTGGGTGGTCCTATCCTTCAAACGGGGGCCATGACTATCCACTGGATATGCTCTCCACAGTTTTTCTCTCCCCTTTGTTGGGTATTTCACCTAATGTCCTCCCTGTTGGGTCCTGGTAAATTCTTGGGTCTCTGACATCTGGGGCTTTCTAGTGGCTGCCACCAGCCCCCCTCCCCAACTGCTACACACCTACTTTCAAATCCCTGACCCTCTGTACTTCTCCCCCATCTCTTCCCATATCTGAACTGCCCCCCCTTTCCCTCCCCCTCCTTTCTCCTTCCCAGATCCCTCTCCCCCTCTACTTCCCAGAGATTACTTTCTTGCCTTTTCTGAGAAGGACTGTAGCATCCACACTTTGGTGTGGTCTTCTTTCTTCTTGGGTTTCATATGGTCTTTGATTGAATCATGGGTATTCTGAGTTTTTTGACTAATATCCACTTATCAGTGAGTACATACCATGTGTGTTCTTTTGTGACTGGGTTACCTCAAGCAGGATATTTTCAAGTTCCATCCATTTGCCTGCGAATTTCATGAAGTCATTGTTTTTAATAGCTGAGTAGTACTCCATTGTGTAAATGTACCACATTTTTTATACCCATTCCTCTATTGAGGAACATCTGGGTTGTTTCCAGCTTCTGGATATTATAAATAAAGCTGCCATGAACATAGTGGAGTACGGGTCCTTGTTATATGTTGGAGCATCTTTTGGGTATGTGCCCAGGAGTGGTATAGCTGGGTCCCTGAGGTGTCCTTCACCTGTGAACTGGGTGCAAATGTCAGATATTGAGAGTCTGGATCTCTACCCACTTGGCTACTGGCAAGTTGTATATCTGAAGCAGGCTTGCAAGCCCGTATGCTACCTCACAGCACAGGAAACAGAAGAGCATATGCTGGGTAGATGACTACATTCTCATGCTTCAGCACATTTTCACATGAGTAAGCATTTAACAACAAAGGTCAGAACATGGCCATGAGAGCGCCCACCAGGTGTGAAATTCCAGGTGACAAAATAGAAGGAAAGGGAGGCTCACAGAGAAAGGAAAGGATATGAAGCTAGTTTCCTCTTATTCTCTGTAATTTTCCTGTTTCCTCTCCAGGAAGTTTGTGTAGACCTCAGTATCCAGGGCAGTCCACATGAGAGGTTTATCTTCACTCTTTTCCATATGATGGCATACCACCATGTCAAAGGTCTCTCATTTGTTTTTCAAATAGAACCCTTGGCTGTTCCTAGGACTAAAAAGTGCTATGCCACAGAAAAATGTAATATAAAAGAAAAGAAACACCTTATTATTCCTGCTGCTTCTCAGAGTGCTACAAATAGAGGCCACACACAAATGGGGGAAAGTATGAAGAATAGAGACCATTTCTTGCCACACACAAATGTCAATGACAATAAGAATAAACCACATCAACGAGTTATGAATTTTCTTCAACCAGCTGAGCTTGCTCAAGGGCAGGTTCTTATAGCTCTTTCTTCTGTGTTGCTTTGGCCAGCAGCCTGGGAGCATCTTTTAATGTCATCAGTGCTTAATGATACCATTTGTGGGGGTACTATCTATAGGATTTCTATAAGGGAAGCATGCATTATTAGAGAATGTTATAAGAAGACTGCAGGCAGTTTCTCTCTACCCCCATCCCTCTTTGGGGCTAATTTTCCAAGGAAAGCTAAAGATGTTTACTAAGCATTTCTGGGAAATTTATCCACATTATGAGAATACAAATTACAGGAACTCAATGCATTAGCAATGGCGAAAGTTTAATGGGTCTGGGAAAGGTATAAATTTAGGGAAAATGTAAATTGCTTAACGGGAGAGCCATCACTGTGTGGCAGTTCTCCTGAGGTTGTAGTATTTAGTACCCATATGAAGGAGTAAAGAATCTTGCCATTTGACATTGAAAAAAAAAAAGATAACTGTTAGAAATTGTCTGTGACTATCAATCATGATTGTAGAATATGCAATCGGCTCTATCAAATAGATAACAACATTCCCCATGGGAAATTTGGCTGGGCCATCTAGGATATAGAAATCCTTTCTGTTATCTCAGCTGGGCAAAGAACCAGTTAAACAACCTAGACCCTTGTGAGTTAGAGTGTTTTCAGGTCATGTCTGACTTGACCAGCTTCTCAAACGTTTGTTTTGCCTGGTTTCATGACCATTTCACAATTGGGAGGGTTAGGTATATTTCCTCACCTTTTGAGCTTTAGGAACACTGAGATATTTCAAGAATAATATCTGGAGCTGACAACATGTGGCATTCAGGGTAAAAGCATGAGAACCTGAGCTTGAATCCCTAGAGTGTCGTGAAGTCAGACATGGTCATGCACACACCTGCAACCCCACCTTTGTGGGGAACAAAGACAAGAGGACAGCCGATGCTTGCTGGTCACTAGGCTAGCTCCAGGCTCAGCAAAGGGCTCTTTCAAATGAAGAAAGACCCACAGTGATAGAGAAGAACCCCCTGCCATCCTCTGGCCTCTCCACATGTATGTACATGCACATATGCACATAGGCCCCCTCCCTCCCTGCGTCCCTCTCAAATGGTATCCACAGACTAGATTCTGCAAAGCAGGAAGAACTCAATGTGTTGTTTGTGTGTGCAAAGGGAAACCGTGTTAAAAGGATCTGTGTATGAGAGTCTGTTAACTATGTTAATTAATTTGCATTTGAGTATTATAGAAACATTAGGTGGCTTTACAGAAATTTATTTATTTATTTGTTTATTATAAGAAGAGTAATCAATTATCCCATCAATCAAGGTATTCTACAATATTGGGTCTGGTTTAGGCTAGCAAGAAAAATGAATGGTACGAAAGGAGATCATTTGGAAAATAATTATAGAGGCCCTGGGAGGACTGAGCAAGCAGTGAAAACGTAATGCCATTAAAGCACCTTTGTGCAGAAGATAAAACATTGATCACAAAGTCTGTATTTGCTGGTCAGTATAATAATAATTTTAATAATAATAATAATCAAAAGCTGCAATTCTTGACCAGGTTATAGCTTGCAGCTTTGAAACCATATTGATAAGGGAAAGCTGAAGAAAGCTGGCCTGTTCTCTGGAAGAAAGGATAATTGTAGCGACCTAATTGCGGCCTCCATTGTGAGAGCAGAATGATACCAAGCAAATTATCCCCACTGTCAAAAGAGAGAGCAGTGCAGCAGGTACTTTATGGTTTCTTTTCATGGCACTACTGCTTGCCCACGTCCCTCCCCTGCAACCCTTTCCTGACCTCTAGTTCTGTCACCCCTGTAGGTAGCAAGCCAGCTTCTCTCCTCCCTACTCCTCTCCAGTCATTTGTTTACCCTCACACAATAGCAGCCAAGAAAATGTCATCCCTAAACTCCTTTGCAGTGGTCAGAAGGTCAAACCTGCACCTCAGGACATTAAGCAGGGATAGTCCTATGAAGGCATAGAAGAGCAAGTATGAATGAGGGGTATCTTTCAGCGGTGTTTTAGCTGAAGTCATAAAAGGCAAACAGGAGACACAGAAAAGAAAAAAAAGCAGGGACTCAGATCACAATGTATTCATATCACTATTATATAAAGCTCTTTGAAAAATCAAAAGGGAAAATGCCCAGTAATCTGATGGAAAAATCAGCTAACGATATGGACAACTCACGGAAGAGGAAATGAAAATGGCCCCTAAATATATGAAAAGATACTCAGCATCACATAATAAGAGTCAGGCTAATTAAAACCTCATGGAAACGTGACTTCTCACCTGGCTTATCCAATTTCACAGAGTTCGACAATGCGCTCTGATGACGAGCCCAGAGAAACAGCTGTCCTCTTACAATGCAGGTGCCAATGCAAAGCAGAGTACTGTGGAAGGAAACTTATGCCATCTAGAAAAAAGTATATGTGTGTCATGCAGCAGTCCTTCTGTGAACTCATCCCAGAGCTGTGGTAGGAAGCACAGACTGGCTTCTGCACAGGATTTTCCCTCGTGGCATCCTTTGCTCTCGGGCAGACTTATTGTCGTGGCGCTTGACCTTAGTGCTCGGCAAATATTGCATTTTTATTTTGCAAACTGAAGTTTTGAGGCAACCCGGGTAGAGCAAGGGTGCTGGTAGCATTCGTCTAACAGTTCTGTGGCCATTAGCATTTTTAGCAAAGAGGATTCTTAGAAAAAAATGCTACTGTACATACAGTAGACTACATCACTGTATAAACATAACTTTTATATGCACCGGAACGCAAGAGACTTCATGAGTCACTTTATGATGTTGTTGGTTTTTTTTTTTTTTTTTTTTTACTGCTGTGGTCAGAAAATGAACCCACAATATCCTGAGGTATGTCTGTACTAGCAAAAACACTACAGATACCCACATAACCAAGAATGTATGACTCGTTAAATAAGCAAAAGCATAGTCACATGGTAGACTATTAAGAAGTTTTTGTTTTAAAGAAACAAATTTCCCTTGGCTCCTATGAAATACTCTTCTGAATATCTATGTAAAAAAGCAAAGTGTAGAAACACATTGTATCCCAACTTTTGTATAACACAGGAGGGATATAAACATAAAAACACAACTGCTTAAAGCACAAGTGTAGTCAGTTACACCATTCTGGATAGATAATGACAGATGCAAAATTTATTTTGTTCTGTTTCAGTTTAGAAAGATAATACATGTAAGGCTGGGAAGATGGCTCAGTGGGCAAAGTGCTGACTGTGCAAACATGAGGACCTGAGTTCGGATCCCCTGCACCCAAGTGAAAGCCTGGCCTGGCAGCGTGCATCTGTATCCTCAGCTCTGTCATGGCAAGGGGCAGGGCCATAGAAGCAGGCTGATCTCTGGAGCTCAGTATTCTACCAGTCTAAATAGTCAATGAGCTCCAGGCTCAGCAAGAGATCAGGTCTCAGAAAATAAGTGAATGGGGCAGGGAGGAGTATGCCTTTAGTGCCAGCACTTAGGAGCCAGAGGCAGGTGTTCTGAGTTCGAGATCAGTCTGGTCTACATAGTGACTTCCAGAACAGCAAGGGGTACGTGGTAAAACCTTGTCTCAGAAATGGAATATGATAAAGGATACTCAATATCATATTCTATGCACATACAAACATACATACCTATATACATACATATACACATATACTCACACTGAGTGGACATATGTATGCTTTACATATTTAACGATAAAAGTCAAAGGAAAAGAAAAAAAGATCTCCTAAAAATTAAAAGCAAGCCATATTGAATAACCTAACTGAAACAAATTGGTTGCATAACCACCTAGGAAAAGTAATTGAGTAATATTAGAAATAGTTTTGACTGTACAAAGCATGACAGGCTAACAGAAAACCTAGCCAAGATAACACCATAAGTTTTAATGGCCTAGTGGTGATTTCTGTGGCATACACCCTCAACCCAACAACATTCATAGGCTGAAACCTAATTGCTACTATGATATTAATAGGGGTGAGACTCTTGGAAGATTATGTGTAATAAGGGGGAAAACATTAATAATTAGATCCATCCCCTTAGAAGAAATGCCGAGGCTGTCCTGCCTTTTCTTTAAGTCATGGGACATAGTAAGAGGCCAGCAGTCTACATCTGCAAACAGGATCCTCCCCTGACCGTGCTAGCACCAAGATCTCCAACTAAAACCTAGAGACCTACAGGTATTACATTTCTGTTATTGATAAGCCATCCCATCTAACACTGTAATGTTAGATTGAGACAGTGACATATTATTATTTTAAACTATTTATCTATTTAGAAATGCCTATATTGTAATACAAATATAATTTTATCAATATAAAGAATCAAGATATTTTATTTTAAAAAGAATGTGTAGGTATTTATTTACAGTAAGATTTCTTCAATGTTAATTTTGGATCAGAATTATAAACTCAAATATGAAGATTTTTCAAAACTGTGTGCTTCCAGACACAGTGGAAATCCATAGGAAGATGCCTCACAAAACTAAAAATAGATCGATCATATAATCAAGTTATATCCCACTCTTGGGTCTACATTCACAGGGATCAAAATCAGCATACCACAGAAAGATACTTGCATATACATATTTATAGCAGAACTACTCACAGTACCTAAGCAATGGAACGGGCTTAGATATACATCACCAGATGAATGAATGAAGTATTCCATGTATACATGATTTATATTTACTCAGCCATATGAAATCATGTCCCTTGTAAGGAAATAGATTGAAGTGGAGATAATCATGTTAAGTAAAATAAGCCAGACTCCAAAATGTATCACATGCTCTCTCTTGTCTATATAAACTAGGCTTACTAATAATGAAACACATGTGTGCACATGTATGCATAATATATGACATGAATGTAGAAGGTAACCTATTTAGGAGGAGGAAAAGTTATAAAGGAAACTTAAAGGGAAACAAGAAAGAAGAAGAATTAAAAATTAATATCCTACCATCTCATATGGACAGTTAGATATTGTATATATAAACACATTGTGTGTGTATGTATCTCTGTGTGTGTGTGTGTGATATATATCCCGATCTCATTGAATTAAGAGTATGTCAACAAAATCTAAATCTGTTGAGTGAAAATTTCTCTTAGAGAAGAAATATATATATATATATATATATATATATATATATATATGTAGTATGCACACATGTATATGTCATGAAGGCAGAGGGGAGACTATTAGCAAGGAGGAAGGGCACAAGAAATGGGTGGTGAACAGAGACAAATGACAGGGCTATACAGGTATGAAAATGTCATTAGGGACTCGTCACTTTGTATGCTTGCTCTAGTAAAATTATAGTAATGAAGAAAAAGAAAAATAGACTTCCCAGATCCAGCCATAGCAAATGCTTGGCAGTGAGCGAGCCTGAACCCAGATTGTAGAGTCATCCACCATTCGTGGGACTGGGGCTACCTGCTTGCCAGATAGCAGCAAAGAAGCTGTCGAAAGCAGATGGGTCCAGGCATAAGAACAAAGCTGTTGATACAGACCCATCTCTGCTAACTTCGGGTAACCTGTGCAACACAGGGAGTAAAGGATGCCCAGGATCAAAACCCTAAACATGTTGTGTTTATGTATCATGGACTTAAATAAAAGTCTACAATAATTTCTCGACCCCTGGAATGGAAGAACAAAAATCTCTAATAACTTATTTGTCCCCATTAGAAGTACCTCAGTCACTAACACCTTAATCTGAAAATCAGCAATTAAAAAATAAAGAATGAATTCAGCATTTATACTGATTTACCTGCATGGGGAGAGCGTCACTAAAATCAAAAGCCTTGTTGAGGGCAAGGTTTTCTTATAGAAGAATTCAATATGATAAATATAAAGAAATAGCAGCCTTCTGAACGAACATTTTACAACTTGTCATGAAACAGTTCAATCAATTCATTAATGGTTAAATGAGAGGGTGGATGATCAGAAAACTGCCCAATGAACTTGGGTTTGCTCCCTTAACATTGCTAAAGTAAGACAACCAGACATTGCATGCAGTTTTATGTAATACAACTTAAAGTGCATTACTGGGGTGTTAATTATTCTATAACAAAAACTTCATAATTTGGCATCATAACAATACTGAGTTATCTTCAGTGTCACTGCTATCAATTTTTCACACATAGTATATCTAAATATAACTGATTTTAATATTCAACTTATATCCTATGATAGTGAATAAAGCTATAATTCCTGAAAACATCATAATATTATATATATATATATCTTCAAATAATATATAATACATTAATATAATAATAAATAATATAATATTATATATTAATTACTATAATAATAAATGATATAATATTATATATTATTTGAAGAGCATATTAAACAGGATAGCCTCCCTAGCACCATTGGGTGGTAAAGGAGAGAATAAAATATTTCAACGCAATAATCAGGAAGAGCAAGTTGTTCATAAGTCACTTATGAAGGGAAGGCCTGGGTTACCATTCAGAGGTTTAGCAGTCTCACTGTGGTACAAAACTGGAGCCACATGTTTATACCCAGGGAAGGAAGACAAGACAATAATTCAATCTAGCAAAAATAGCCTTTAGAAATAAGCTTATAGAAAACATATTTATACTACTCAAGAACTGCTGCCCCAATGCATTCTTCTTGTGTGTACATCCTCAAGAAGCCATGGGTGTCAAGTAGATTAAATATTCAGTTACTTAGTATGGTAGTTTGAATGAGAGTGGACTACAGTAGGTTCTTATGTTTGAGTGCTTGGTCCCCAGTTGGGGGAACTATTTAGGGAGAACTAGCAGGTATTGCCTTGTTGGAGGAGGGATGTCAGAAGCCACGCTATTCCTAGTCTCTCTCTCTCTCTCTCTCTCTCTCTCTCTCTCTCTCTCTCTCTCTCTCTCTCTCTCTCACACACATCTCTTGGTCTCATGAGTATTGTTTCAATATGTAAGCTCCCAACTATTGCTCTATCAAGTCTTCCTGCCTGCTACCATGCTCCCCATGGATCAAGCCTCTGAAACTCTAAACGAGCCCCCAATAAACCCTTTCTTCTATTAGCTTCTTTGCTCATGGTGTCTCATTAAAGCAGTGAAAACTACCTAAGACATTTGTGAAGGTAAGATCAAATAAGAATCAGACAGAATGAGCTTTTACAATGTAGGCTTGGTTCAGCTGCAGCAATGGAGGGACAGCGTAAAGCCAGTCATGTCAAGGGACACTTAGCTTTTCTCACCTGCTTCTTTAACAGTAGGATTCTTCCAGTGGAAGAAAGGAGATGCAGAAGTGCTATAGATGTGGCTGTGGTGAGGGGTGAGCACACAGAGCATGCTGTTTGCTCATAGTTGAGTGTGTCTCTCAAGACTTCATGTGTTGGGCATCTGTTCCTCGGCATGATAGCATGGTATGACAGATCCCTATGGGAATAAGTCCCTAAGTAAAATGGGGTCGTGGCCTTAGAAAAAATTGTGGAACCCCAGGCTTTCTGGCCTCCCATTTCTGTATGTAGTCTCTCTGGCACATGCTCCTACCACCCATGCACCCAAGGGACCCTACCTCAAAACCGGTGATATGCACTCAGATGTAGAGCACCTCAACCCAGTGCTCTGTAGGCCTCTCTTCTCTACTGACAGAAAATGAGCTAACAAGGACAACTTCTGTATTACTTACAAATACAGATGCTCTATAAGAATGTTTTATCTGAGGCTCTGTTTTCTAAAATGTCTGTATCTTTGTTTCATTTTATAATAAAAAGTAATAAAAGGTTAAAAATAAAATTAAGAATATTTAAGTTCACCAACATTTTTTTTAAATGTTGAAGCACATATGTTAGAGAAATTTTATTTGCCCACAACCTTTCATTTTGTAGAGAGCAATAACTCAGAAAAGTAAGTTTTCACATCGCGTTTGTCGCCAAATATTGAGTAAATACTGTGCAGTATCTTTGCCCATTCATATGTGTCCCTCCCTTTAATTAAAGCACCTCACACAACTTCCATAATTTATATCAAGTTTCCTCAAAACTCAGGCTACATGGTCCTGCCCATATAATTCTTCCCTTCTCCCCTAGAAATGACAGGGTTTTGCCCCATGTATACACAGTAGCTTTCTTTGCTACTGAATCATAGTCACTTACCCTACATCTCCCCTGTAGGTGAAGCAGGGACCACATTTGGCTCTTTTCTTCTTTCTAATGCATAGTATAGCCACAACAGATACTGAATGCATAAACAGACCAGAATTAGATGAAAAGAAACCCTTCAGACACTGAGGTGGTCTGTAACCCAGTTTAGGGGTGGAGTGTCAAGAATGAACCAATAGATGGTGTTCATTCTGTTTTGCTTTTACAGTCTTATTCCAACATGTGGAAATAGGGTGATGTCCTCCAGTGAGAACAAAGGGCACACTAGAGTATAAACACAACACATGGAAACAGACTGGTTTGTTCAATCCACCCACCACTCCTCTACAAAAGGAAGCCATTTAGTAGCCATCATGAGCAAGATGCCACAAGGATTATATAATAGAAATGCTCACAAAATTTGGCCGGGTAAATGTTGTTATACTTGTTTATTCATAACCTTCAACTTTTATAATGAAACAAATGTACAGAAATCTACACAGAAATTAATGCATTAAAGAACTTTGTAACCATACGATAATTCAGATAAATGCAGAGTTTACCAAACCTACATGTTGAAGACAAGATATCTACATGGAGGCCACTGTAGGACTATGATTGACAAGTGTAGTCCTCTACTAGCGGATAGTAGAGTTCAGTCTTTGACAGATGGAGATTGAGCACTCTTGGTAGAAGTATTTGAGCTGAAGGAACCAAACACAACTTCAGCCAATACTAATTTGTCCTAATTGAGCTGACTGGGGAATCACAAAAATGTACATTTTTGCAAAAATAAATAGGGCCAGCTGGTGTAGAAAGTATTCTCTTGTTTTAAGTTTTGATGTAACTTAGTGGTTGTATATATTTTTATATTCACAGTAATTAAGTTATCATAAATACACACACACACATATATATATATATATATATATATATATATATATATATATATATACACATAACACATAAGGCAACATTAAGGTACATTTCTAGAAATAACCACATTGTGACTATTTTATATATCCTGCCAGGCAATTCCATGCAGGAATGAGTATGTAATTTACCAGTATCTCATATGCACACACATCCACTAATATCTAACTTCCTTTTAAAATAGGAATACCATTATACTGGGACTATTGAATATTGGCTGTTTTGGAAGGCTACAAAACATTTTAGGGGTGGATCTTTGCTGGAAGAAATATTTGTGTGACTAATTAAACATATTTCATGTCCTACAAATGCTTGAAATTTACATTGGAATGTATATTAAAATATCATTTTAAGCAACATATGAATATTATAAGGTCAGCTTCAATTCTATGTGTTTTCCTAAAATAACTTGCTTTCCCACTTTGCTGTTTAACTGTCCTGGGAGCTTACTTTCTATGGTCTGCAATCTGAGGGGGAGGGGGGAGGGGGAGGGGAGGGGAGGGGCATGCTATCCTTTCAGCAGATGAGCCTGCTCCTAGATGAGTTGACCTCAGTGCTTGCTTTGGTTCTGATGAGTCTAGATTTACTCCTTCACCTTCCTTCTCTTTTTCTCCCTACTTTGTCTCCATGAAATTTCCTCGTAGACAGGAGTCTACTCACAGGGAATTCAGCCCTCCCGACTGTGATTCCCCATTCTGAAGTTGGGTCTTCATAAGAATTTATCCTTAATCTCAGGGTCCTTTTGTATCCTCAGAATCTCTTTTACCAAGTAAAGTCATGCTGACTATGTTCTCTCAGACGTCCTTACTTCAGGGAAGTATGTGCCCAGCTAGAAATGTAAGCATGTATTTTTTTTTTATTTTCCTTATTTACATCTCAAATGCTATCCCGAAAGTTCCCTATACCCCGCCCGCCCCTGCTCCCCTACATACCCACTCCCACTACTTGGCCCAGGCCTTCCCCTGTGCTGGGTCATATAAAGTTTACAAGACCAAGGGGCCTCTCTTCCCAATGATGGCCGATTAGGCCATCTTCAGCTACATATGCAGCTAGAGACACGAGCTCAGGGGGTACTGGTTAGTTCATAGTGTTGTTCCACCTACAGGGTTGCAGCTCCCTTCAGCTCCTTGGGTACTTTCTCTAGCTCCTCCATTGGGGGGCCCTGTGTTCCATCCAATAGCTGACTATGAGCATCCACTTCTGTGTTTGCCAAGCACTGGCATAGCCTCACAAGAGGCCGCTATATCAGGGTCCCTTAGCCTCACAAGAGGCCGCTATATCAGGGTCCCTTCAGCAGAATCTTGCTGGCATGTGCATTAGTATCTGGGTTTGGTGGCTGATGATGGGATGGATTCATAATCCTTGTTTTAGGCTGAGTCTCGACTTCATTGCAGGCCATAGGATTGTAGCCATTTCTAATGCCACTGAAGATTAATTGTCTTCCCCATTCCTTGATCATGTGATGTTTCAATGAGAATAGTGCGTTTGTCATCCTCTCACTCAGTCATTTATTATAATCCATCAGAGATCCTCTGGTCTGACTGAGAATGCAGTAGAAAGAAAGAAGGACACTGTTGTAGCAGCCTTCTGGGGTTTTATGTTACCTTGACCAAAAAAAAAAAATAAAAATAAAAATAAAAACTAGAGTTTTCTTGGAAGAGGAAATCTTAATTAAGAAAATGCCCCCACTTGTTGGCTTGTGGGCAAACCCAGGGTCCATTTTCTTGAATGGTGTACAATATGGGAAGGGCTTATGGGTGGTCTTTGATGCTAATAAGAAAGTAAAATGAGCAAGCCAAGAAGAGGTAGCCAGTAAGCGACACTCTCCCTATGGCCTCTGCTTCAGCTCCTGCCTCCAGGTCCCTGCCTTAATTTTCCTAGATGACAGGCTATAAGCTGTTAATAAATAAATAACATAACATAACATAACATAACATAACATAACATAACATAACATAATATAACAAACAACTAACAAAAAAAATTTTTTTCTCCCTAAATTGCTTTGGGTCATGGAGTTTTATCACAGTAGTAAAACCCTAAGAAAAGTGGGTTGTGGCAACACACTGAAGTCTCTTTGAATAAACCTGACTAATGTACTTCAATAAAACTTTCTGGAGTTGTGGGATTTGTCCACATCTTCATTGTCAGAACAGAAGCCACTGGCTACATGTAGCTATTAATCACTTGAATACATGTATAAGACTAAAAAAAAAAAACTGTTTTATTTTTATTTCAATTAATTCAAATTTAAATTTATAGGGCCATGCGCAGCAAATGGTTACCACTTTAGACAGCAGATCTAAGCAATAGAAATTTGAATATTACCACTGTGGCCAAGGAAATGGAAATATAAAGGGACATCCAAGAAATGGAACAGAAAGAGGATACACTGCTATTTTCAAAGAGAGAAAAGAGAGGTTTTGATAATTTAAAGGTAGTGTGCTCAGGAGTATGGGGAAGCAAGTGGTACCATGGACTGAAAAGGGTGTTAGGCTATCCTGAAAATCAGATATTTTAACAGGTTGGGTTTCCAGTGGTAAGGAGGCCCCTGGTAGAAACAATTAGAATTTTCAAACTGCATGGGTGGAGGTGGATCAGAGCAAGACAAATGAAATATTTTTCTTTGACACTATCTTGAGAGTCTCTTCATCTTCTATGTACCCTCTTTCTAAGACTGCCTTGTCCTCCCCCACATGGAGGGACCCTGATATATGGCATAATAATGATGGTGCAGAGAAATTACTATTTCACCTACTGAGTGATTAATATGAAATTAGTTACTGCAACCCTCAGTAGTGAGGAGAAGATAGAGGAAGAATTTGGTTTTGTTTTAGCAGAGAAAAATACAAGATCCAACACTGTTTGGCACACACAGACAACTTTTTCATCTAAAACTCTCTACACTCTTAGCGAGCTTAATTAATGAGAAAACTTCAAAGAATGAGGAGATGAAATACAAAACACAGATTCCAGTGTCCTACTTTATTTTAGAAAAACCAGTCTTGGTGATTCCCCTTCCGTTAATACACAAGTGTAGTCCCATGTGGCAGCTAAGAGGTATTCATTTATCTACTAACTGATTTCTCTCAAGGCATCTCACTCATGGGGGAGAGGAAAAGAGGAAACACACAGTCCCACCCTCTGACTTTCCCCGATGCCATTTTTGCCTTATTTACAATGGAAATCCATCCCTATCCTTGTAGAACAGGAAACGTTTTCTGATAAACCATCTGTGCTATCCCTTGGGGGGGAAAAAAAAGATAAATCTTAACATACTCCCAAATTTCAGTGGAGTTATCTTCTTTATCAAAAATTATTCAAATAAGCATCCATGAATCTGAGACTAACATGCATTGACAGGGGACGGGTCCTTAATGGTTGTCCTACTGTGTGATCTTCTTTTCATCTTAACTCAGAGATCCTTAAGGACTCAAACTACATTGTCCAAAAATATAAATCCTTCCAATTATTTATATGTCAGGTACGTTTTTAGCCTAGTCAAACAGATACACAGTAATGTACCCTGACATTTACTTTCGTCTGTTTCGACCCAGAGATGCTGCTTCCTTATTTTATGCCACCTTCTAACTGTCTTATTTTGTTGCTTTTTCTTTCTCTTGCTCAATTTCTTCTCCTTTCTACTGACAAAAAAAAAAAAAAAAAAAAAAAAAAAAAAAGACCTAAAATACAAACACTAGGACAGTGTTTGTCACAAGGAAAAAAATAAGAACTTTGAAAGATCATGGCTTCTAAAGAGTTTGACAAAGGGTTTGATGTTTGGAAAATGAAAATAGCTGCCATGTTCAAAAAACAACTGTTTTTGTTTGAAAAGACGTTGCTGGGAGACTTTCTGTTTTGTTTATAAGTGATCTGGGCCTTCTGTTTGCGTCTCCAGGCAAACACAGAGCTTTTCACTGCTAGCCATAGAACTCCTATCTTTTCAGAGTCCTGGACTTCAGCTTCCAATCCATTCTTCCTTAATCATGGCTTTGGATACCTGAGTCAGGATCATCTTAATATCTCTTCCCATCCAATTTATGTCTTGTGTTCTCAAGGTTAAAAGGCTCAAGCGTCTCCTGAAAACACCCATACTACCACTGTCCAATAGAACATCCCTGTGAGCTTTATATATTAGTGAAATAGTGGTATTGAAGAGAACCAAGCTAATGCTTTCTGGATAAATTCTAAGAACTCAGGTGGGTACAGAATCTACCTAAATATATTATCTGCTGCATCCTCAGGAGTCTACATATTGTCACTGCCTAGCAGTGACATTTTGTACTATCACTTAAAGCTTTGGCTACGGAGTTCTGCCAGTAATGGAGTTTAATCCATTTATATGTGCCAATTCATCTCTGTCACAAGCCTATTAATTTCTTTATTATTTTACTCTGCCTAGCCCTTGTACAATGAAGCACAATGATCTCCATTTGTGTAACAACAACAACAACAACAACAACAACAACAAAATACTTGGAGTCTCTTATAAAGTACCCTGATTTCTACTGGTTTTAGTGACCAGACTTTTTCTATATTTCTTCATCATACTGAAATTATTTTTTTGAATTCTTTTTTGGAAGAATACACTAAAACTCTGGAGTACTAAAGGGTGAAGTCATAGTAAAGTATGACTCTGATGGGCTCTTTCCCATGCAGCCTTTTCCCAAGAAAGACTTCCATGGTGCATCTCATTTGAGGTATACTATTGCCACAAGCACAGCTGCTTTGTAGGGAGGGACTGCTATCCTTCCAATCAGTAGGAGATATGTCAAAATACCTATAGCATTGCTATCAAAGTGAAGACTCTGTGACAAATAAAGGTCATGGATTTAAAATTAATCCTCTTAGGCTGTTGGCATTTCTGCATGGTATGATCCTGAGGAAACAGGGAGTGACAGCTAAGTGGCTAGCAAGAGTTAACACAGACTCAGGAGACTACTTCATCAGATCAGCATAGGAAATTCACATTAGTTTATGCTATCTTTTTTATATTTTTCAGGATTGGAGCAAAACATCAGGAGCTAAGGGAAAAACAGACAAGAGACCTTGTTGATTATGCTGTGGCAGTGACTGGACCAGTGCACGATATGGACGATGACGAAATGGACCCCAATTATGCCAGAGTGAACCACTTTCGGGAACCATGTGCATCAGCAAATGTCTTTAGATCTCCATCTCCCCCTCGAGCTGGACCACTTGCTTACCCTCGGGATGGGCGCCCGCTGTCTCCAGACCACTTAGAGGGTCTCTATGCCAAGGTCAACAAGCCATATCATCCACCAGCCCTAGCTGACAGGTAATATAACTGAGTGAAAGATGAATGCAGTTTTAATTCAGTAAGTTTCAAATCATCTCTACTGCTGAAGCAGATAAAAACATACCCATCCCTCAATCTAGTAAAACCACAGTGACATGGTGCCCTAGACAAGTGTTGCACTTTGACCTACCAGTAAGGTATCAGTCATCAAAAATAAAACAATGGCCAGTTATCAGGTGACATGAACGGATGGTGACAGTTCAGTACATGGAACAACAGGGAACAATTTTTGCAGGAATACAGTGGTGGAGAACTGATGCAAGCTTTAAAGGAATATTGTCTTTTGTCCTAAGATCCCTATTGTAAGACACTTATTCGAGAAGATGGCATGGAACCTGGAGATGCAGAGTCAGAAAAGGGAAAATGGCTTCTGAATGAGTGTAATTGAAGTAGGACTATAGACAGTTATATAAGATAGGGCAAACTAAACTGCCTAGCTATTCACTGATGAGCAGGGGCAAAAAATGAGGTAATCTTGGTCCTAGGAGTTTGATGAAGTAGAGGAAGATAGGAGGTGACCTGTAGCTTTAGCAGCAAGGGAACGAGATATTGGGAGCATCTGTCTAAAGGAAGTAAGGACCAAGATAATTCCAACCCCACCCCTTACCAAAAGAAAAATGCCCTGACTTGGGAAAGGCTGGTCCAAAGGAGCTTCAATCCAAATGCGTGATTGGGTGACCTTGGAGTCCCACATTCCAGGAGTGTGTTGATGGACCTGGCTCTAACCTGACTGCTTCTGCATGGAATCTGGGGGGAGGGGGTGAGGAGCGAGGTGTGAGAAACTCATTCTAGATGAAAGGAAAAGACTCAATCTCCAGATTTCTTAGGGTTCTGACAAGCACCCGGTCCCTAGCAGTAGCCAGCGTTTGTGTGATAGCATGATATATTGCATATGTTTACCGTTTACACATTTCCCCAGCTGGGTGATATTATGCACTTTCAATTAGGTTGGGGAGAGGAAGGGAAATCATGGCATTTTTATGCAGACTGTAAAGTGGAGCTTCACAAGACTGATTACCTTTCAGAACCTTTCCAATAACCAAGTGGGAAGCGAGGAGCAATTTTTAATCCTTACTGTCAAGCTTCCAGGTTGATAATATTAAAGAAAGATGGTCAAGTTTTTTCGTTAGGACAAAATGAAAATATAAATTCCTATGACTGTGTGATATGGCCATCATAAGTAAATTGCTAATTCCAAGGATTGATTAAGAGTTGGCCTTTTTCTCTCCAGCCTTCACATAGGGTTGAATTTTATCATGTAAATAATAATACTATACTTGAGTCTATTCTAGGCTAAAGCATAGTCAATCTTCCTTTCTCTAAGTCAGAAATGGCTTCGTAGCAATATGTTTTGCATATGTCTGATCGAACACCAGCACCCAAGACTATATTTCTCAGACCTTCCCAAGCTGGTATGTCCCAATGCTAATTCCGTAGAAATAAATGTGAACTATTTTGCAAGAAGAGATTTGTAGCAAACCCACAACCTGAATTAAACCACAGAAACAGGTTTTACTTTTCGTGTGCCCCCCTTTTTTTCCTGATGTGTTAATATGTATTCTTGATCTCCAAGAATACTAAACAACCAGAACTCATCATGCCTAAAATATTTGTCACCTAAAGTTTATTTTACCCATATTTTTTAAACCCTTGGATTGCTCCAGTTCCTATCTCTGTAACAAGATCCAGGAAATTAACAACTCAAAAAGAAGAAATCTTTATGTCCGTACAGTTTTCCAGGTCTCAGTCCAAGCCATCTATAGCTGCTCAGCCCAGCTGTTTCTGGGCTCCACATCATGATGGGAAGACTGTGCTTGGGGAAAACTACTCATCTAACGACAGCAGGAAGCATAGAAGATCCCATGGAAAGGACCAGGGACATCATTAACCCTTCAAAATCATGCCCTTTGGCTAATATTAAATTGTGAACTTGACAGGGTCTCAAATCTGGGCTTATCTATGAGGAAGTTTCTACATCAGGTTATCATCATGAAGTAGGCATCAAGTATTTCATGGGCCAGAATCCCATACTGAATAAAAAGGGAAATTCTATATAACAATAGAATTTCTCTCTGCTTGTTTCCTGATAATGAGACTGCTGCTTCAGTTTCTCCTGTCATGATGTCTCCATCATAACAGACTGCACCCTCAAACTGTGAGCCAAAATAACTCTCACCTACTTAAGTTGCTTCTTGTCAAGTATTTGGTCACAGAGAGGGGAAGAATAGCAAATGTTCCCCTCAGACACTTACTTCCTCAAACTTGACTTTACTTTTGAATAGCTATGACCTTATCAACATATGAACCCACTGACAAAGTTGCCATCTCTCTGTAGCCCCAGCTATAAACACAGCTGTACTGGGACCAAGCCTTCAATACTGAATCAATAGGGATGATTTTTAGATCTAAACTGTGACATACATATATATGGTATTTCAAGTTAATTTTTACCCATGTAGGTAGACCAGGAAAGAAATCTCGTTGGACAATGTTAAAGATATCCACTATAAAATGTTGCCAAAAAATTATTCATTTACTGCCCAGCCCACACATCTATGGGTAATTGAGTCTTAATTTTGGCTTTTGCCTCTTTGTGTTAATAAAAGCTCCAAATCTGCTTTCTGCAGAGTTTAGATGGTTGTTAGATTTTTAGATAACAGATCAAAGAGTAACTCTTTTTACCCAGAATTGTCTTGATTCTGCTCTTATCTTTAATTATATTTAAAGACTGCACTGTTCCTTTTCCTTAAAATCTTAAAGCAAGCGATTTTTGCCTTGATGCACAGTAAACACTAGATAATGATAGCTATTATCATCATGGTTACTGTTATGACCAGTTGTATTGTTCTGTATCTGTGAAATTCTGGGCTTATGTAAATCTAAGATTTCTGTTAGATAGGGTTCAAAGCAGACACTCTGAGTTTTAAACCTACCATATTTTAAAATGAAGGGCATATCACTTATCCAATCATCTGTTCAATCTTTCTTCATTCAGTAAGCATTTATTTGGCATCTACTATATTCTATATACTGTAGAAAGTTCTAGGGAAGATGGGAGAGTAATCCTGACATGTTCATAAGGATTAAAGGAATTCCTTTTCTAACCAATAGAAACCCATGACATGTGGAGATGCAGAATCATAATACTCTGTAATTAGAAGTGAAAGCTTGCATATGTAGCAGAAGATGGCCTAATCGGCCATCATTGGGAAGAGAGGCCCCTTCTTTATATAACCCAGCACAAGGGAAGGCCAGGGCCAAGTAGTGGGAGTGGGTGGGTAGGGGAGCAGGGGGGGGGGGGGGGCGGTATAGGGAACTTTCGGGATAGCATTTGAAATGCAAATAAAGAAAATAATAATAATAAAAAAATAGAGACAATGAGAAAAAAAAAAAAAAGAAGTGAAAGCTTTTTTTTCCCTTGTATAGGCTACACATAAAAGGCCTCCTAAAGCAGGTGATAGTAGAGCTCGCTCTGGAAAGATCCTTAAATATCGATTAGGTACAATGGGATACCTCTTTTCCCTTACAAAATGGTTATGTAAGAAGGTCAAGTTGCTAGAAAGAGCATGCATTTGAGGAAGTTGAGAAATACCCAGAACATGGCATGTAAGCAGGAAGGAAAGTGGCAGGAAGTGAGACTGCACAGCACATTGGAGTCACTGTGTCACATCTCATGTTGATACTTGATTAGTTGATAGTAACTGATGACAAGTGTCCTGCGGCTGTCCAATTTGGGCTCCAGAAATCTGAGCGATGACATATGTGCAGTGGAGACTGATATATGTCAAGATCCTGTAGCCAATGTCATAACTGTGTCCACAGAGGTGGAGAGAATAAAGCCTATCAAGAGACTGTAGCCACTGAAAGGTCATTGGTAACTTAGAGAGGACAGAGTCAGTGGCTTAGAAGGAGCAGAGGAGAACTGATAATAGGAATTGCTTTGGTGGTAAGAATGTAGAGAGTGAGCCTAGAGGTAATGAGAAAGCAGGGTTATTGGGTGGGAAAGACTGTGTCTTTGAAGTCACATCTAGAATGGTGATTCCAAACTAACAATGTCCCCTCATAACAATGTTGTAGAAAATGAGCTCAGAGAATGTGAGTCACTTGCCCAATATTGGGACTTCATTCTAGACCTTTCTATACTGTTCTTTTCCCTAACCCAGCCTGTTACATAGACACACTTTCTTCCTTCCTAGTACAGTATGCAGGTAAGGTTGCTTACTTTGGGCTCTTAACATATATATTAACAGCATGTTAAACCATGACTTGTGGTGTGGAGGCTGATCTGGGTTCAATTCTCTTCTACTACACAGCCTTCAGAAAAATAACTTTCCCAAAATGCCATGCTGCATCATCATGCAAGCAATGCAACAAATACTTATGGAGCATCTACCAAGAGCCAGGACTAGTGGTCAGTCCTAAGTTCACTAGGGAATGAGAAAACATGGTATATCCTCCTCATAGGGGGTTGCTATACATTATGAGATATGTAGATCTTCCAAAGACAGTGGTTGGTACATGGCAGCGGGACAGTTGGATTAGTGGATGGGTTAGTGGGTGAAACATAGGTGAAGGTTAAAGTGAGAGGAAGTGTGGCAGGTGAGGGCAGGGCTTTGTAAACTCCACCCACAACTCTTTCCCACACAAGATTTTAATGCAACCCTAAAGTATATAAGTAATAATAATAAAATACTTGCTAATAATGCATTATAAATAAATTTATTTTAAGATGATTCTTTACATGTAATATTACCAGGCATTATAGATGGAAGCAGTTTTGCATGCTAATGGGATGTATGCTTGTTTATTTTATATAAAGATTTAAATCTTGGCTGAATATTTGATACTGGAGGACATAAAGCATCTTCAACATTTTTCAGAGTTGATCAATACTTTGATTTTATAATTGTCAATGCTGAGAATACCACTTCACATAAATGCATAATATAAAATGACAGAAGTATGCTTAGGGCCCCTTTCAAAACTGTTGGAAATTCTGTGCTCATCACAGGCCAGAATTCATATAATGATTTTTTTTTTCAGTGAAATTCAAGTCAGCAACTCTAACATCAATTTTTTCAAATCAAACATTCTAATAAAGTATGGTTGAAAGATACATGAAATTGATATTTACATACTGAGAACTGAGGGTAGGAAAACAATAGAAGTTTTAGTTTCCAATAGTCAAAGAGGTACAGTAAAAATACTATACTCTTTAACATACAGTAGTCTCAAATCTGAGCCAAGGTATCGTGTTCATTGTACATGACACGTGCAGGGTAAAGTGCTCATGTTATGTATTCTGGGCCTAGGCTGCAGTGAAAGTGTAGGATACATCAACAGAGAGTGCTGCCAAAAAAGACACCACGAATCAATTATATGGCCATGGTGCATCCAGAGACCTTATATTGTTGGCAATTTTTTGCAACCCTTATATTCATTTATGACCTCTTCTGGGGTTGTAATTCACAGTTTTAGAAAGTGGTCATTAGGCAGACCAGAAAAGAAGGAGTCAGTGGCCAGAGATAAAAGAGGAAGGGCCAAGAGCAAAAGTGAGGGAGGACGGCCAGCCTTGGTCACCAGGGGAAGGCATTCATACTCAGGAGAGAGATGAAGGGGCAGCTGTGGGGGGAAGAGCTGGCTGAGGATTTGTACTTAAGGTGTGGTCCTGAAATCCCACAAGTTGGTCAACACAGAGCATCCTCACCTCTCTACGAGATGGAGGCTTAATGCCATGAATGTCTCAAATGCTGTGATGGTTAAAAACAATTTACCTTTTAATTTTATATATATATATATATATATATATATATATATATATATATATATATATATAATTATATATAGTAATACTGTTATATATAATAATATAATACCTGGTATATTATATATATTATATTTAATATTACCCATACCAGGGTGCAGAAGGTATGGCACATTGCCCTAGGATCACTGGCCAATCATTTCTTGAAGATAAACTCTTCCAGCCTTTTTAGTCCTGGCTTGTAATCCACATCTATAACTCTTTGGGTGTCTGTTCCCTGGATACACTCAAGTCTATTGACTTTATGATCACTGTGTTAATCACAGTGTGCACAAGTGGACACTGTCTTCCAGATGCATCAGAAGCCAAAGGATTTTGTATTCCTTGGCCTTAATCTTTTATTCTTTTTACATTTATTAATGTGACCTAAACTTGTCTATCAGCTACAGTTTCTAGCTTATGTTATACTTTTTATCTAAAGCTTCTATGCTTTCTTTTTTTATTAGATATTTTCTTCATTTACATTTCAAATGCTATCCCATTTCCTTGTTTCCTCTCCAAAAATCTCCTATACCCTCCCCCCTCCCCCTGCTCCCCAACCCACCCACTCCCGCTTCCTGGCCCTGGCATTCCCCTATACTGGGGCATAGAATCTTTGCAAGACCAGGGGCCTCTCCTCCCATTGATGGCCGACTAAGCCACCCTCTGCTACATATGCAACTAGAGACAAGAGCTCTGGGGGGGGGGGGTACTGGTTAGTTCATATTGCTGTTCCTCCTATAGGGCTGCAGACCCCTTCAGCTTCGATGCTTTCTTGTTAGTGTTATTGTTATACTGTTATAATAAACACTACGGTAAGAGTTTTCTTCAGCTTCCATCTAGAAGGAATGTCAGGGCAGGAATCCACGCAGAAACTTGAAAATAAGAACTGAAAACAAAGGCCATGGGAGAATCTGATTACCAGCTTGCTCTTCCTGTTTTACCTAGCCTGGTCTCCTGTATAACCAGGACCATGTGCCGAGTGCAGGCCTGCCCACAGTGGGCTGGGCTCTTCCACATCAATCATCAGTAATGACAGCATCCCCACAGACTCACCAATAGGCCAATATTGTGAAAGTATTTTCTCAGTTGAGTTCTCCTCTTCTCATTTGACTCTAACTCGTATTGAGTTGACAAGACATTACCAGGACAGTTGTCAAGCCATGTATTACTGAATCTTGTCTTTTTTAATTGGAAGATATTCCTTGTATCTAAGCTAAAAATATATTTGCTAGGAGTTAAAACCAGGCATCATGACTCACACCTGCAATCCTAACAGGTCCAGTGCTGAGGCAGGAGAATCATGTTAGATTTTAGGGTGGGCTACAGAGTGACACCCTATCTTACAACTCCCCCCTCAAAAGTAATTGTTACTTTTAGCCCATTGTTATCATCCATAAAGATGGGAACTTTTTAATCCAAAATATTAGCTATGCTTCGTGGGCTTAGTTTTATCACTCTCATATTAATCATTGTGACTCATATATGTCATTGATAAGATCATTGATCAGTGTCAAATATAATCTTTACAATTCAGTACTTGAGACCTCCATTAATCTGCCCTCTGTGGGATCTTCACTTGGCTATTAATTTAGGTGACTGGTATCTAGTTTACATTCTCCATTTCAACAGAAACATTGTAAAACCTCTGACTTATTTTGAGGTTTCCCCATGTTTATTAAGAGTTGCCCCATTTGCCATCTCATAACCTGGCTAAGAAAGGAAACCACATGTTCCTTAGTGAATCCTAAAGTAATTACTCTCTAACAGATATTCCAAATAACGTATACATTTAAAGTGAATTATAAAATGTAATGTGGTCCAATAATACTGGACTCTGCATTTGCTTACAAGATGTTTATTGACTAACATAATACAACTGGGAAATCAAAGTGGCAAATAGCAGGGAACACCCCAACAATACAGATAAATGGCCTTAATGCTCCAGTATGTACTTACAAGTGCTTTGTAGAAACGTTTATTGAGCATCTGTTACATTCCAAAGCTCATACAAGGAAGTTTAAAAGCAGAATAAATCCTCAAGAAACTCAGTCTAATGACTAGATCTGTTTCCTGAACAACAACAAATTCACAGTATAGTGTTAGAATAGTAAATAAAACACATTGTGAAAATATTTAAATTGTAAGTGTATTCAACTTTGGAAAGGCATGAGGCTTTGGGGCCTTCTTGTGACATTGGTTCAAATTGATTAATTTTTCAAAAACTTAAGTTTTAGAGCTGTAAAATGAAGAGAAGGCATTTGCCCTATCCAGTGGATTGTCTGTGTGATTTCAGTGAAATAAGTCCTGCCTCAATAAACATCAACTCTAAATCCTTAGGAAAGCCTTTTCACGATAACATTGGACCATATAGCACAAGAGGCTCTATATTGAGAAGGTCAGTAAGTTAAATATAACTGTTTACAAAGGTTCTTTATTGTATTTTGACCCTTGAAGTCATGCATTTCAGAACTTGATCGATTCCATCTGTTCCATGACCGCATGATTCTAAAAGTTAATCCTATATTCAGCTGTAACTCTTGCTGGGATATTATAATCACCAGAACCAAAAAGGTAGAAAGAGGAAAGGAAGTGAGAGGATAATCTAGAAAACAACTGAAAAACATCTCAGATTCTGTGGGACTTGCCATATCATCTGCATAAATGAATAATGTAGTTGTTAAACAGTGGGATAGTTAGGTAATTATCCTTCTCAATCCATAGCTCATTAGATATTCCTAAGTCAGTCACCTGAATCAAGGTTATCTTCTTTCCATGTCACTAGAGTGTCCACATCCATCTGCTGGGCTGGCCCAATTCCCATGGGCCCTAAAAAGCTGTCATTAATACAGTTTTTGAAATTAGATGCAATTTTTTTTTTTTTTTTTTTTTTTGGCTACAAAAACAGAAAACTCAATGGATATATTTATGTTTCCCATTAAGAACTTCATGTAGCCCTGGCCTCTTCAAGTGGCCTCCATTCATCTCCCTCCTTGCCTTTGATTTGGGGAAGACCTGAGGCTGTGGGTGTACCCTCCTGTGGGTGGGTTTCATCTTGGTGTTACATTATAACTCTAAGATAGTCTCATGTCTAGTCTTTGCGAAGAAAGGTCTGAAAGGGTGGAATAGCCAGCGAACTATGCTAAGCAAGTTGATCTCTTTATAAAAATTTTTTTTCCAGAAGTCTCCAATAACTTCACATTAACAGAATTTAAAGGGTCACTTCCTCTTGCAAGAAAATGTGAAAGACTAGTGTTTCATCCTTCCAGCAAATGAATTCAAAGGAGCAAAAAAGGACTTCCAAGTGGCTCTTACAGATCACTCCACGGACTCCATCACAATTAGCTCAAGTCTTAATGACTTCTTTCTTTCCCACGTTCCTCTCCCTCTAATAATGCAAAAGTTGCAGATGATGGGTACATAGCACTTAGGGCAAGGAGATTCATATTAGCATCCTGTGGGAGGTTATCCTTAGTCGGAGATTATAGCCCCTCTCTAATTGCTGAGGCAGAAATATTTCAGTCTGAGCAACTTGGTTACTTGTCTTCTCAGTTTTCACACTGACTGAAAATTTTGTTTTGGGGAATTCTTCGAGAAGAGTAAAGACAGATATGAAAGGTATTACCAGACAAGCTACCCAGCCAGGTGGGAACAGCTGGGGGGGTGGGGAGGGGGGAACAGATCATGTGCCGCTGGGGCAATGCAGGATAATTGATATCTCTTGTCACAACAGTGCATTAATTGCAGAGATTCAGCATTTCACTAAGCCGTGCTCTGTCACAGACAGCTCACATGAGACTGATGTTTGTTCCCAGTCTCCTCCCTAGTGATTTTTCCAGTTAATTTTATTTCAGTTTCGCAGTACTTTAGATCTTTCTTCTGACTCATACCTCTATGGAACCTGTGTGTGAGATCAGAACAGTGGATACTGTAATTTCTTAGAGATGTGGGTTTTTTCTTGCTTGCTTCCTTTTTTAGTTCTGCAAACAGAACCAAAGCCATCCCATTTCACTCCAGGAATCCCAGTGATAAATGCTATTTCCATGGAGACTTAACTTATCAGTTGAATGAAGCAATCAGATTTTCCCCCTCAGAATATAATACCATCAGTGTTTAAGTGACTTTTAAACAAGAATGAGAACTCTCCTAATGAACGAGTCACTGTGGCCAGGTCAGTGCTGAGTAACAGCTATACCATTAACTCTCCTCCCTTCTACCCCTCCTCTATTTAAAATGTGATGTTCTCATTAATTTCCCCATGTTCTGAGGGCCCTGCTCTTGGTTCAGGTTACTAATAAAGAAAAGACTAAATTATCATTTTCAGGGTAAAAGATGTAGACAGCCTTCCATGGAAGAGGGTTAGTACACAATGACAATCTACTCCTAAGACCACCTCCCACCCTAACCTCAAATAAATAAGCATGCCGGAGGAACACTCTACCCTGACCGTTAAAACTGTTGTGTATTCATCCACGTAAATGATATTTTTCTTTTCAAACAAATGACTTGAACTTCAGGATCTATTCATCTAGCTAAGTCTATTTACTCAGAGGAGGTTGAAGGATATGTATAGGCTATCCTCAGTTAAACTTAAAACCGCACAAATAGAAGAGCTCCTTCCCTGTAGGACGATGGTGCCAACGGCGTATAAAAAACAGCCAAGTTCTTCCTTAGCTATCAGATGGCCCTCCTTACATTTTTGTCTCTTTCTTTCTTTCTTTCTTTCTTTCTTTCTTTCTTTCTTTCTTTCTTTCTTTCTTTCTTTCTTTCTTTCTTCCTTCCTTCCTTTCTTCCTTTCTTTCATCCATCCATTCAGTCCATAAACTCTGAGACGCCTATTATATACTAAACCCTGTGTTCAAGGCTGTGGAAATACCGAAGTGTATTCTCTCCCAGCACAGCTAGGCTGATGCAGTTACTGCAAGCCTCTTGTGACCTGTGGTTTGCATTCATCTATTAGGCTAAGCCACATACCTTTTCATTACACAATCTTTGCTGATGCTAAGGACAGATCTCAATGTGCCCTCTTTACAATTTTTTTTGTATTTAATGCGATGTGTAATCAAGAATAGGCCATTGTTAGGTCAATTACTTTCCTGTATTTATCTTTTCAAACAATAAATAATCAGTGGGATGAAAGAGGGCAGTAAAAGATAGTTTTAATGCTAGCACTCATAAATATCCAACATCTTAAAGAGATGTTTTAATATTTATATGTGGTGGGATGCTCATCCTCTAGAGAGAGCATGGCTGAAGGCTGATCTGAACCCATGCAGAAACAATATTCCCAAGTTATTCTACCTTACAGGCCCACAGGCAATCCTGAGCAAGCCTTGGGATTCCCTCCAGTGTGCCTAGCACTCAGTCTCTCTCTTCTCAGGTTGCAATACCTGTGTGACCTGCCTAAGATGGAAACTTTTTGATACATACTCTGTGCACTTTCTGTGTCAAGTTTAGTAGAGCACCTCTCCTGATCCACGCTTATCTTTTGGCCAAAGCCTGACCAGACTTCCTTGTACCATAGCAGTATTTCTGTCTGGTAGATACTTCATGAAAGTACAAGACCAGAATACATGGTTCAGGTTGTATGCACTGGACACTAGAAGCCAAAAAGGAGAGTTGTAATCTAGGGAAGGCTATTCTTAAAGTCAGACATGGAGCAAAAGAGCTCACCAGCAAGCTTGCCCTGAGATGCCTAGAAGCGTGCTGTAGGAGTAGTGGGTATCATATTAATGGAACTTCTATCCAATGCTTTTATTTCTCAGTTTTTGAGCCAGCACATGGACAAGTACAGGCAGGAAAGGAAACCTATATACAAGAAAGAAGATAAGAAGCTGAACATAGACTCTGAAGTTGAAACTTCATATGTTTTGAGGACTAGCTCAGCTATTATCCATCATTGTGTTACTTTAAAAACCAAATCACTTACCATCTGTCTCTTGATTTCTGTGTCTATAAAAGGGCATAAGACGGTACCTACAGGAGAATTCTGTTCCTAGGATTTAAATGTGTGTGCATACATAAGTAGGAAATAGCATTGTGTGGTTAATAAGTAGTATCTTTATATACAGTAATTCCTGAGAATTTGTACCATCCTGTCATTAAAATTATTATTAATTCCATAGAAAGTAGCACGATGGTGGATGCCTATAATCATAGCACTGGGCAGGCTAGGCACAAAGGTCTTGAGTTTGCGGCCCCATAGAGCTACACAGCAAGAAACTTTTATAAAAAATACTATTTGTTAATTCCCTTGTTAGTCCTTAACAGTGAATTAAAGATGGGTGAGGAAATACATTATTCCGTTTAGTGTTTTTCCTCCAATTAATGTATCTTGTATAATTCTAGCAAAATATCAAAGAGGAAAGTTGAGATTGGTTCTAAGCCATGTGACTATCTGTGTAACCACTTCTGCAGTCAGGATGCAGAAATATTTCCATCACCACAATGAGCTCACTCGCAGTCGCCTTTATAGTCAGATATTTTCCCCCCATCCCTGTCTCTCAGCAATCACCAGTCTAGTTCACATCTCTGTAACTGTGCTGTAAGTAGCATAGTTCAGAACGAGAACCAGGTAAATAGAGAAGAATATGACCTTCTGAGACTCTTTACGAACAGTATAATGCTCTTGAATCCACCCTTCTTGTCATTGTCAAAAGGTTTTACTTTGTGTTGTTGGGTAGTAGACCACAGTACAAATTACCACAATTCCCTTAGCCATTCACCTATTGAGAGATGTTTTGAAAGTGTTTATATTATGGCTATTAAAGAGATGGGAGAAATGACTCTTTCCTGGCTTTTATATGAACATAATAAGCTCTATTTCTTCCATTCTTCCATGTAGACCTTTTTATTTCCTTTTCTTGCCTTATTGCACAGCATAAGGCAATGACCATGTTGAACTTGGGAATAATATCTGAAAAGCCTTGTTTTTTTTTTTTTTTTTTTTTTTTTTAAATCATGTGGAGAAATCATTCTGGCTTTCACCTTTGTAATATTAGTTGCAGGGATTTTGTTGGCATCTTTATTATGCTGCAGAAGTTCTCCTTCAATCCCTAGTTTTCTGAGAGTAATTGTAAGCTAATGAGTCTTACCAGGGGATTTTCTACTTTGATTTATATAATCATGTGATTTTCTTCTCTAGCTTGTTAATATGCCAATTATATTTAGTCTTTCTCAAACACAGAACCAACTGCAACTAAATAAATCCCACTTCGTTTTGGTATATAATTATTGCAATATTTTACAATTTGCTACTATTTTGACACACTTCTGTGCCTCTAAGTCATATGGATTACTGGTCTACAGGTTTCTTTATATGAACTTTAATTTCAATATGGAGTGAGACCAGCTTCACTGGATGAGTAAGAAAGTGGCACACACTTCTTTTTTCCTGGAAGAGTGGATAGACGTGGCATTAATTTGTCTTTAAACCATTGCTAGCTCTCTCTAGTAAAAGTGTCAGATACCTAACATTTCTTCTTTAGGAGGTTTTTAATTATAAATTCAAAGACCTTCATAACTGTAAGTCTGTTCAAATTAGTTTTTATTGTGTGAATTATGGTAGTTTTAATCTTTCTAGGACTTGATCCATGTTTTAAAACAAAATTACATTATAGGGTTATCTGTAGTATCCTTCTTATCCTAATGACGGTGTGTTGTCTACTTGTCTTCTGATGCAAGCGTGTTACAGACCGACTGCCCCGTAGCTGCTTATCAGCTGTTAATCTACAGGGTCGTTTGTGCTACCCTATTCCCTTCTTGATATTGAAAACTTGTGTTTTCCTCTTTTGTCACTTTTTGTTCTTTTGTTTTATTTGGAAACTTGACAATGTTATTGACTTTTCAAAGTACCAACTACTTTTTCCCTCATTCTTTTTCTGGTTCTAATTTCATTGATTTCTCCTTTTTATTGTTTCCTCATTCTGTTGTGGGTTGGTTTATTTATGTGTCTCTTCTTTCTAGTTTCTCTAAAGTAAAGCTGAGAATACTGACTTAAGACTTTCTCGCCTAATGTAAAAATTTGTTTTAAATTCTTCCCTCATTCTTGCTTTAGGGATATCATATTCATTTTAATACACTGTATATTTGTCATTTATTATAGCTTTTTTGCTTACCTTGAGAACTTCTCTTTGCCTTGTGAGTTATTTAGACATCTGCAATTTGGTTTTAGGGATTTCTCTATTATTTTATTGTTGACCACTCATTTTACCCCACTGTGAATATACTCTCTACCATACAAGTGTAAATTAATTTGTCTCTTCAGTTTTATCAATTAGAGGGTTTTAACATTTCTAAACTATGATTCCATTGCTTATTAGTTTCAATATTTTCATAAAAGTCTGTTGTCAGACTACTGTCATCCCTTTGGAAATAATATGTCTTGTACTTTTAACTGACTCAATTTTTTTCATGATCTTGAATTTCAGCACGTTTACTGGGAGGTGCACGTGTATGCATGTGGACATCTGTGTGTGTGTATGTGTGTTCATGTGGATATGGATGTGTGTGCATATGAATGTGGATGTATGCATACATGTGTGTGCATGTAGATATGGATGTGTATATGTATGCACATACATGTGTTCATGTGTGTATTGTGTGTATTCATTGTGGACATGTGGACGTGTGTATGCACATGAGTATATATGTATCTATGTATGTGTGCATGTGGTTGTGTGTGTATGGATGTGTGTGCACTTGGATATATACATGTGGGTACATATATGTGTGCATGTGTGTATTGTGTATATGCATTGTTTGCATATGGGCATGTGTACATATCTATGTGTGTGTATATATGTATTGTACAGATATACATGCACTATTTAATCTTTGTAGGATGTATATAACCCCATATATCTATAGCTTAATGTCCTTATTAGCTTTGGAAAATTGATAATGTCTTTGCAAATACTCTTTCTTTGTTTCTGTCTCACCCCTTGCCTCAGAAATCTAATGAAATAAAAATTAGAACTTTCTGTTCTATTTTCTTGCTTTTCCTTTATCTTTCAGGTTTGTTGTTTTATAATATCATATCTGTTGGTTTACTAGTCTTGCCTTTGGTGTTCCCAATCTTCCTTTATGCCAGCTGTTGAGCCCTTAATTTTATTTAGTTTAATTTTTATTTTCACATGGCTGTCTGCCTGGTTTTTGTTGTTTTGCTTGAAATGGTTATTCTCTGGTGAAATTCTATTGTCTTTTTTACTGTCTTTTTTCTTAACTATACTAATTATAGTTATTTTAAGATTGAGCTGGGCGTGGTGGTGCATGCCTTTAATCCCAGCACTCAGGAGTCAGAGACATGTGGATTTCTGAGTTCGAGGCCAGCCTGGTCTACAAAGTGAGTTCCAGGACAGTCAGGGCTATACAGAGAAACCCTGTCTCAAAAAACAAACAAACAAACAAACAAGAATAATATTTAATATCATTTCTTCCTTCCTTCCCTCCAAACCTCATATACTCCTCCCTACTTTATTTCAAATTCATGCCCAGTTTTTCACTGTTATTGTATGCAAATATCTATTTGTATACACAGATATATTCCTAAATATAGCCTGTTGAATCTATATAATGTTACTTACATGTATTTCACTTGTATGTATGTTTTCAGGGCTAATCATATGGCACTAGATAGCCAACTGGTGTAGCCATCCTTGGTGAAAACCTCTTTTCTCAGCTTCCCTCAGTTATACACATCTCTCAGTACAGGATCGGGGCCATGAGGGCTTTTTCCTGTGTGGTTTGTCATGTTCATTGATGTCATTCCGGTTCTGCTCATGACCGGGTGGTCATGATGATGAGATTTTATGGGCATAGCTTCTGATGTTACTAGGAGACACAATCACATAGCAAAATCCTTAATCCTCTGACGTTTATAAACTTTCTGTCCTCTCTTCTGCAATGCTCCATGAACCTTATGTATGGGAATTTATACCAAATGAGAATGGATTCCACAACTCTGCATTTTGATTGGTTGTGGTTTTCTATAGTGGTCTGCATTTGTTGCAAAAGGAAGTTTCCTTGATGAGGGGTAAAATCTACACTTATCCTAGATATCAGAACAAATGGTTATAGAATGTTGTTAGGAATTATGCTGGTTTAGTAAGTTAGTGATTATAGATTTTCCTCCCATAGCCATAATTTCACTAGGATTGACTAGTTAGCTAGGTTTCCATTGCTAATCATTGTATCCTTCTTGTTGAACAGGTCTAAAGTCCAATTAGAGAGCTGTTGGTTACACCCAAAATATTCATACAATTGCGCCCGTAGGTTTGTGGTGCCATATTGGTCATTGATGTAGTTCAGTGGCTGGGTCAAACTGTTGGTGGTCTCCTTTTTTGGAAAATTTTATGCCCTATTCTAGAACCATGAAAGCTAGTTGAGGGTATATAGTCTACTATTACTAAGATGTATCCTTCCTGGGACCCTACCTAGAAAGATGGGCTTGTTACAGGGGTCTTTCTTCTTTAGAAGGTTTTGAATTCTGGCTTCTAATTCCAATTCCACAAGAATGCCAAGAACTCTGCTTAGCTCAAAGTATCTTAGTCACTGCACTCTGACCATTTTTCTTAGCATTTGATTCTGTGCCATCTGTGAATTAGCAAATGACTTGTAGAGAAAAGTGCCACAGAATTTTGGATCCAGTTCAATATGCTTACCTACCTACTCTTCAAAAAAATCAATGTTGGCCTCTAGGGTCCTGAGTATATTGGGAATTCTCCAAAGCCTTCAAGTGGTTTTGTTCTTTGTTGTTTTTTTCTCAGGTTCCCTCAACTTTTCTGGTTATTCTCATAGCCCTTTCACCATTACCAATAAAAAAATAGAATTTCCCTGTCTCTCTTTAATACTAAGTGATGGTGCCATCAATGTTAGAAAAACCTTGATATTAGAATTGAAAGAGTTGGGGTGAAGGCTTAGTCAGTAAGTTCTTGCCATACAAACATGAAAGCCTGAGTTTTCAAACTTCATATTTACAAATGTGAGTATATTGGCCCATATTTTTTATCTTTGCAGTAGGGAGACAGAGGCAAATAGATTTCTGAGGCTTCTGGCCAGCTAGCCTGGTCTACTGGACAAGATCCAGGCTAAAGAGAGAAACTCTCAAAAAATTAAGGTGGCCTGTTCACCACTTTTCTTTCTTCCCACCAGCCAACCTTCACCCTGAAAGTCTAGCTGTGCAGTTTTAGCAAATACAAGATCGGTTCAAAATCCTGACTTTGCTATCCCAGGACCAGTGGGAAGGATTTCCAGCCACTCGTTGCAAATGATAATTCCTGTTCCTTTTTAAGAGGAATATTTAACATATTAACTGGACCTTTCTCTATAGAAGAAAGTACAAAGAGAAATTCAAAGAGTTCATCATGCAGACAGATTCCAGAGGGCTATTACAGGTACATCTATGCCAGCGCATGGGGTAACAAGAATTAGAAACCACAAACCAAGAAAGCTACCCAAGAGCACTCCATCAAGACTTCCAAGGAAGCAGAGAAAGCTATGCAGTCCTCCAAAACAACACAATGGCTGCTGCTCAGACTTCAAAAAGGAGGCATATGTTCCAGTGAACTCTATTAGTAATTTGTCTGTTTCCTTCTCTTGAAGCCCATGTCTTGATTTTCTCCCAGAAAGAATCACATACGCAGTGTCTCTCAACTCTAGCCCCTTCTTGTCTATCTCTGAGTTTTCTGACATTGCGTCCCACTCACCACAACTTTGCTCCAGTCTGCCAGGAAAGCCAGGCTTAGGAAAAGGGGACAAGAGTTCTATACACCAAATTTCCCAGTAATTTATATAAGTAAAAACCAAAAGACTCCAAGGAAGATAAGCAAAGCAAACTAGATCTCTCTCTCTCTCTCTCTCTCTCTCTCTCTCTCTCTCTCTCTCGTGTGTGTGTGTGTGTGTGTGTGTGTGTGTGTGTGTGTGTGTGTGCGCACATGCATGAGTGTCTGTCTGTCCATGGTGTGGATGTCTCGGTGTGGGTTTGTGTCTGTGTGTGTTTGGGGTAGGGTAGGGGCATACAGTGCCAAATTGCTAGAGTGAACTTGGTTACAAATCAGAGTCTCAAAAACAACTTTTTATGAGTCTGTGTGATTTCCAAGACTCAAAACTAATCCACTGGAAAGCATAAAAGATGTAAAGCAGAAGACTTCAGTAATAATTTTCAGATCATTTGACTCTAAATGCAGCTTTGAGGATATACAGTTCATAAATTTCCTTTTGAATCCTTTTTTTTTTTTTTTTGACACTATTTCTTCAAACTTAGCTATCGCAGATAAAGGATTTCTAGAACATGCTTTCAAGTAGGATTAGAGTTCTAGGAACATAATAGGAATAATGATGATGGAGGTAGTGGTTGATGGTGGTGGTGGTGGTGGTGGTGGTGATGATGACAATGCTGGTGGTAGCCACACTGATGGAAGTTGCTAATAGAATTTGTTGAGTATTGTGTATTTCCCCAGTGTTGGGACATCTTACATGCATCACAATGTCTCTTGAGAAAAGATTAAGTACCTTTCTTGTAGTATTCAGTAACATGAGATTTAAAGCAGAAAATAAATTCTCCACTTAATTAGTATCCCCAGCACTTCTGTGAGTTTTGGCTGTGTAGTGAACATCCTTGAGCCTCTTTAACACTAGGGAGAAGGTTGTCTTAGTCAGGGTTTCTATTCCTGCACAAACATCATGAAGCAATTTGGGGAGGAAAGGGTTTATTCAGCTTACACTTCCATATTGCTGTTTATCACCAAGGAAGTCAGGACTGGAACTCAAGCAGGTCAGGAAGCAAAAGCTGATGCAGAGGCCATGGAGGGGTGTTGTTTACTGGCTTGCTTCCCCTGGCTTGCTCAGCCTGCTCTCTTATAAAACCCAAGACTACCAGCCCAGAGATGGCACCACCCACAAGGGGACCTTCCCACCTTGATCACTAGTTGAGAAAATGCCTTGCAGCTGGACCTCGTGGAGGCATTTTCCCAACTGAAGCTCCTTTCTCTGTGATAACTCCAGCCTGTGTCAAGTTGACACAAAATTAGCCAGCACAAAGGTGTACCTGAATCTTGAGTTATTCTTGGAGACTTGAGCTATTTAATGCATGTTAGACCTGTAGCACTGGGCTCATACTGATTTCTTAGAAAGATGTAGTCATCTCCCTCCTGGCTTCTCTGTTACTGTGGTTTAAAGTGCTCTGCCCTAAACTTCTAAAAGACAGATAGATAGATAGATAGATAGATAGATAGATAGATAGATAGATAGATAGATAGACAGATAGATAGATGAAACTTACCTCCCAGACTAAGGCTCAGGAAACATGATTTCATAATACCTATTTGAGTTTATAATATTTACTAAAGCAGTGCTTATATTTACTCCATATATATTCATTCAGTAAAATGAGGACGCAGTCCTTACCTTAACAGAACTTAGGATCTTCTAGAGGAGACAAATATTAAATATTTAATTATGCCCATTCACTGAGTATTAACAAGGAGTGGCCTAGGATGTTTTAAACATTTTTATGTTGTTGCTAGTGATTGAGAAAGTGACATTTGAAGTTGAATCTGGAAGATTTTAGTGATTAGTAACTTGGTGGCAAAAAATGGACACAAAAGGCATCTCAGCAGAAGAGCCCATTGGGGAAGCTCGGGTATGGAATCAGACTGGCACATGCAGAAGCAAAGGTCCTCCTGGTACAAGAAGGGAAGCTTAGCGCTGGAGTGAATTGGTCTGCATAGCACTTCCCTTCCCTTCAGCAAACCAAGAGATGTATACAAGGACAGGTCACATTATACAAGGCTTCCTACTTTCTTCAGCATCTCAAGCTAACCATCACCTTCAGGTTTCCTAGGAACCTGAACCTTCTTGCTCTCAAGTTTTAACTTATCTTCTTCCCCATCACTCACTCTCACCACTATCAGGTTCCTTATTAATCTGCTAAGTGCTGGTTTCTATAATTGAAGGTCACCTCTATGCAGTCAAGCATTCTCAGAATCAAAGAGTGCACCCCAAACCCTGGGTCCCCTCACTCAGAGTTCCTGGTTAGTTTTGAAATTAGCCCCTCAAATCTTCAGTTCCAACAAGCTGCCAGATGACGCCCATGCTGCTGGCCTGGTGTCCGTTGGCAAAGCACACAATTAAGGCATCTTTCCCCTTCTGCAGTTTAACTATCACAGCAAGTATCCTTGATTCTGAGGAAATGTTTAGGGAGGGTCAAAAGAGAAACTACCAAAATCCAGACTTGATGCTCTGCTCACTGCTCCACAGGCCTAAAGGAAAAATCTTTCGTGTGGGCTCTCTTACCTCAGGCTTCTTCCCAGTGTTTAGCACAGTAGGTATCAAGTGCATGTTCATCAAACAAATTGATCAGTGAAGGAATTGCAGACTGGATCAAGCTTAGTGATTTCGGAAGTAAGTTTTCTCCATTACTCTTTGGAAAGCTCTTTGGATTCCTTTCAGGCCAAGAGACCTTCAAAAAATGAAATTATTGTCATTCTCCTGGAATGCAGCCCCAGAAATTGCAGAGTCAAGATCTGCTTGCATTTTAAGTACTTATTTGGCTTGGAAGCTGAAATGCTAACAGGATTACAAAATGCAGAGTTTGCTGAGTTTCGGCTTGTTTATGCTCATGCTTGGTTCAAAGTCCCTTCGTCAATCAGTACATTTCTGTTTCTAATTGCAGTTTTAATTTTTTTTTTTTTGCCACCTGCACAGGCATTCTAAGCTGAAACTAGCTTTAGCAATTTGCACAGGTATAATGTAATGGAATGAGGCTCTTACCCACCCACGTGTCACCTACCCCAGTATCTAATGAATTCAAAGTCGCTCTACCTCAATTCACATTATGATTCAGAAAGCAGCCTGCTATCTTCCCCCATTTTCACTCTCACAATGTTGTAAAACATTCTTAATAGACAACTGTCCTCATTCCAGGCACGTGGAGTTTGACTAGAGGATGCCACATGATTTTGACTCTATTGATTCTAGATTCTGTATTTACATCTCTCCATAGAGTCTCTGGATTTGGATAAAAGAAAAAGAAGCTGTCTCATAGGTTAGGGTTTCTATTGCTCTGATGAAACACCATGGCCAAAAAGCAAGTTGTGGAGGACAGGGGTTTTTTGGCTTACATTTCTACATTGCTGTTCACCACTCAAGGATGTCAGGACAGGAACTAAAGCAGAACAGGGTCCTGGAGGCAGGAGCTGAGGCAGAGTCCATGGAATCCCACAGACATGGATTCCAATGCCAGCAAAGGAACGGATGTTCTGGCAAAGTGAGGGCAAACAACCCGTTCCTTCTTCCATCTTCCTTATGGAAGACTCCAGCAGAAGGTATGGCCTAAACTAAAGGTGTGCCTCAAGATCCAGATGAAAAGTGTGTCACCAGACCTCAAAATCCAAATCAAAGGTGTGTTGTCTTCCAGCCTCAAGATCCAAATCAAAGGTGTGTTGTCTTCCAGCCTCAAGATACAGACCACCTGTGTAGCCTACATTTCTTGATTGTAGTTCATTCCAGGTATATTCAGGTTGACAATGAAGACTAGCCATCAAAGAAGCAGTTCCTGTTTTCTCTTCTCTTCTCTTCTCTTCTCTTCTCTTCTCTTCTCTTCTCTTCTCTTCTCTTCTCTTCTTTTCTTTTCTCTTCTTTTCTCTTCTCTTCTCTTCTCTTCTTTTCTTTTCTTTTCTCTTCTTTTCTTTTCTTTTCTCTTCTCTTCTTTTCTTTTCTTTTTGTTTGTCAGAACTTTTTATTGGATATTTTTTATTTACACTTCAAATGTTATCCCCTTTCTCTGACAAACCTCTTATCCCATCTCCCCTCCCCCTGCTTCTATGAGGCTGTTCCCCCACCCTCCCACCCCTGCCTCCCTGCCCTGGCATTCCCCTATACTAGTACACTGAACTTCACAGGACCAAGGGCCTCTCCCCCCATTGATGCCAGACAAGGCCATCCTCTGCTGCATATGTGGCTGGAGTCATGGGTCCCTCCATATGTACTCGTTGGTTGGTGGTTTAGTCCCTGCGAGCTCTGGGGTGTCTGGTTGGTTGATATTGTTGTTCTTCCTATGGGGTTGCAAACCCCTTCAGCTCTTTCAGTCCTTTCTCTAGCTCCTCCTTTGGGGACCCTGAGCTCAGTTCAATGGCTGGGTGCAAGCATCTGCCTCTGTATTTGTCAGGCTCTGGGAGAACCTCTCAGGAGACAGCTATATCAGGCTCCTGTCAGCAAGCACTTCTCGGCATCCACAGTAGGGTTTGGGTTTGGTGTTCATATATGGGATGGATCCCCAGGTGGGACAGTCTCTGGATGGCCTTTCCTTCAGTCTCTGCTCCACACTCAAAAAAGTATTTCTAAGTTCACCATAATGCTTGCTAAATATATAATTCAATGGTAGAGTTCTTACCTCACATGTGTGAGGTCCTAGGTCTAATCCTCAGTCCTTCCCCCAAACAAAAAAAAAAAAAAAAAAGGAAGGAGGAAAGATACAGAGACGATATAGTTCTCCCCAATATACACATGCAATCTGGAGGTATCTCACTGTGCCCTATTAAGTTAAGCAAAGACTCACAGTCCTTAGAGCATCAGACTGGTTCTGGTACAAGAAATGTATTATATTCTAAATGTAACCCACATCAGAACTCATGTTATAGAGTCTTCTGTGTATTGTGATGACTGAAAGTGAGCAGTCTGTGTCTAAGTTTTACTTTGGACTTTGGCCCCAAATCACACCTGAAATGTTAACTTCCCAGTAGGCGTAATAATAAGAGTTCTACTTGGAAAAAAAAAACATAATCTCAATATTAGTTGATAATGTTTTTGGAGGGTGGGCTCAGAATATACTACTTTGCCACCACCCCCTTGATTTGATTTGAAATGACCTAATAAAGATAATTCACTAAAAATGATTTTTTCCATGTGTCCTCAATATGTAGCTTAATAGTAGAGCATTTGTCTACATACACAAGACCCTGGATTTACCCATAACTATTATCCAAACAAACAAAACAAAGAATAACTCTTGCTTTTAAATGTAAAAACAAGAACATTTGAGCAATGGGTTCAGACAGCATTGTACTATGGATCTACCAATGGAGGTGGCCATCCTAAGGTCATTTGTTCTCTACATTTGACTAGTTTGGCTTTATTGTAATGGTTTCTGTCTGCTACAAAAGAAGCTCCTTTGATGAAAGGTGAGGGCTTCACTTATCTATGGGAATAAGAATAAGTATTTAGAATACAGTTAGAAATCCCATTGGTTTGGGAAAATGGTAGCAGTTTGTTCTCCTCTAAGGTCTGTGACCTTCCTTACATGAGTAAATGTGCTCTGGGGAGTTGGCTAGGTTTAAAGAGTGTGGTGTCATCAGAAAGAAGGTCTTATTTTCAAGTTCTGGAAGAAAACCAAAGGCAATGGTTTGGGTCTATTGGATTCCCTGCCCAACAACTCAAAGGGGGGTTTTCCATGCCTAGCTTGGGCTTTTGTTACATAGTTCCTAGCTCTTAGGTGGAACATTATTACCATGTATGACATAACTCATCAACACACACACACACACACACACACACACACACCATTGTATTTTTAAGTAAGCTTATAAAATAATATATTAACCTATGGCATTTTCAAATATCCTTGGTGTTATATCTCTTTTTTTCTCTGCTCAATGTATATATTTATTTATACACATATGTTTAAAATGTATTTTACAGTAAACTTATAAAACACACGATTCCCTGTTGCCTTTTCAAGTATGTTTAGTGATCCTTCCTTCACTGCCTCTGCTCTACCTGCCCTTCCCTCTCGCCATTAGATGCCTTCCCCATGTGTGTCTCCCAGCACTCGTGTCCCTCTCTCCCCTCTCTAGAATACCACCCCTCTTGGTCCTTCCCTGCTTTCCTAGATTCTGTGCTTACTTTAAGTTATCTTATTCACTCTAAGGATTCTGAGCTAGTTTCCACAAATAAGAGAGAACATGCAGAGTTTGTCTATCTGGGTCTGGTTACAACACTCAGTGTATTTCCTACTTCTATCCGTTAGCCTGCAAATTTCCTGATTTCATTTTCTTTACCGCTAAAGAGAATTTTTTTTATGTATATGATCACATTTCTTGGTTATCCATTCATTCGTTGTAGGATATTTAGGTTGTCTCCGTTTTCTATTGTGAGAAGAGTGGCAGTCACGGTGACTGAGCAAGTATCTGTGGAGCAGGATGTCAAGTCCTTTGGGCACATGGTAATGAGTGGTAACAGTGGGTCATATGGTAGACCTCCCTTTAGCCTTGTGAAGATTCTCTACAATTAACTCCATAATGACTGCACCAGTTTTCAATTCCATCAACAGTAAATGAGAAGTCCCCTCCCCCACATCCTTGATCTTAGACATTCTAACTGGGGTAAGATGGAATCCAAAAGTATTGTAATTTTCATTTCCTTAATTGCCAAAGAGAATGAACACTGTTTAAGATATTTCGTAGCTGTTTTTAATTCATTTTGAGAACTCTATGAAGAGTCATAGCTCATTTCTTAAATGAGACTTTTATTTTCCTGATATGTTGCATATTCTGGGTATTAATCCTCTATCATACATATATATATATATATATATATATATATATATATATATATATATATATACCCTGGCAAAGACTCTGTCTCACTCTGTGGGTTTCTTCTTTATTTGACCAATTCCCTTTGGTATACAGAAATTTCCAGTTTTATGAAGTCCCCTGGAACCAGAAACATAGCTCAGTGGTTGTGAGTATCAGCTGCTCTTCTAGAAGAGCAGAATTCAGATCCCAGTACCCATGTCCGGAGGCTCACAACCACCTGTAACTGCAGCTCCTGTAGATTGGACATACTCTTCTGCTCCTCAGTAGTCCCCCACCCTCACCCCATCCCCCAATTCCCACACCTTACCTCCACCCTCACCCAGAAACATAGACTAACACATAAATAAAAAATAAGAAAGAAGGAATTCATTTGGGAATACTCGACTGAGGCAAGGGACAATTCTATTTGTGTCATCACTGGGCAGCCCGAATGGCCATGGCCAGCCAGACACTCTTTGGAGACCTTTGAAAAGGGAGAATAATGTGAGTTAACATTTTGCCGCACATTAATTCTTTAAAAAAAAAAAAAAAGCTGTAGTTTAATTTTAAATGCTAATATGCATATGGTTAATTAAGAAGCCAAAATTGGCTATAAGCTTGGTGAGCGCTAGGAGCGGGGGAGCGAGATCATTACACTTCTGCTCGTGGTTAGCTATTTGTGAACCAGCTGATAATGTGCAGAATTAAGATTTTGTAAGTGGCATTTTAAATGAATGGTTAATGGCTGAAGATTAATTAAACAGTCAGAGTTACTGAAGAAAAGCTGTTAAAAAAAATATGTTTATAGGCCAGTCACTTGCACACTGAAACAGAAATCCTGATAGCGATGGCCTTTGTGTGTACCAAGAACATTTTAAAGAAGTGGACTTCATCAGGAGAGAAGCTCAGCCTGCTCACACTCAGCAGAGCTGTGGCAGTAGCCTCAGGGACAGTCCTTTGGAGGAAAAGCTGCCATGTAGGAAAATAGACTAGAAAGGGTTTTTATTGAGGGAGTCTTCACTGAAACCTTCGTGGCAGGTAACCAGGCATATTTTGTTTCCTACCTGCATGCCGCACATGCTGAGTTAGAGTAGGCAGAACCCATGGGATCTATAAGAAGCCTCTATAATGCTGGCAACAGACACGGAATTGCCCTGTATTGTTTTCAGCCCAAGCTGGTCCTTCTTAAGTCTCCAACTCTTGGTGCTAGGAACATGGGTTTTATGTGTCTGGCTCTACCCTAGGCTGATTCATTGGGGATCCATTTTCCTTTGTATTCAGTGCTATGCTGTGCTCATAGAAGATGCTGTAAAAAAAAATATATATTTTTTTAAAAATTACTTGTCATAGCTTAACTCAATAAATATTGGACAAATGAATAATGAGTCACTTAGAGGTTGCTGATTAGGACATCAAAGGCTCCTTTAAATACTCCTCCATCCATTCATCCATCCAGCAAAGTACTCTGTACTGACCCATGAATGCCTCCTGTGCAATGTCTGTGTCCCAGCCTCAGAGGTAACACAGCCTAGTGGGGGAGAGGCAGAAATACAACTGCAGACAGCCAGAGAGTGGAATGAGAAATCAATCTCAGGGTGGGAGAATCCAAAGTCTACTTGCCTCTAAACTGCAAGGATGTTGGTTCTGCCCAATGCCAAAGCATTAGCATTAAGGTATACTTAACTTTTTAACTTTGTTCAGGCCAGTTCCCTGTGTCTAAGCATAAAACCCAAGTCACCCAGCCCAGGCAGCTAATCGTGTCCTGTTCAAAAGTTCCCTAGCAATGGAAATCCTGGTTCTTCCCCTGACAGAGCCTGCACCAGACTTTAACTCCCTCCTAGCTAAGAAGTTGATTCGTTTCCATTTCTCCAACCATTTTTGGGTTTGTTCAACCGGTGAAATAACCACGAGGCATGAAACCAGTCAAAAGCCGGGAGCAGTGGACAAGGCCACACCCGTCTGCTCTGGGTTCATCGTGTCTCACTTACAGTTCTTTCCTTCCACTGTGTGGGTTCCAGAAGTTGAACTCGGATCCTCATGCTTGCTCACAATCACCTTTGCCAGCTAAGCCTAAAGATGCAAATGAGGAAGGTGGGAGGCAGAGGGCGGGGGGCTGCCCCAGTGTCATAGGCAGAGCAGACTCTACCCAGTAATACCGACTTCAGAGCCTCAGCACTTAACCACTGCACCACATGGATTTTTGAGGTCTTTTGAAAAATTACTTTTCTTTTTTAAAATTCGGTCTTATTATCTGGATTCTTTTCTTCCCGGTGTATAAAGAACTCCTCCCCCAGGGGGAAAAAAAAACCCACACAGACACACTCACACACATACACACACACACACACACACAAACCCTTTCCTTGTGTAAAGTAATAGCACTCTGCTGCTTAATATCCCCCAGGTCAGCTCTTGCTACAATTACGGGCAGCCGAGTGGCAAATACATCCTGCTTTCAGAGATGCAGTCAAGGTTCACTTTAGAAAAACTGATAATTCAAAGCTTTTCCATTCTCGTAAAAATAGAATGATGCGAAGGGAAAGAAAATAGGTACTTCTTAGAGAAAGGAAACCTGCCTCTCGAAGGCTGGGAGCAATCCCTCCTGCCTACCAATCCCAGAAGCATCCAGGGAGGGGGATGTCCAATAATTGCAGCTAAAAGCTGCATTAATTGACCAGTGACAGTTGAAAACTGCCTCCAGCCGGCATCCCTGCACCCCATGCTCTTTCTGTGAGCCAAGAGGGGGGCAGAAGGTGGTGGGCCTCCGTGGGGTTTTCCACACAGGACTTGAGCAGCTAGAACAGGGAAGTCTGCTTCCAAGGATGGTGCTTAGCTACCCAGGGAGCTTCTTTTTTCCACCTGATGGATTCAGACCACCTGGGGATTGTTCCCCCCCCCCCATCCTCCAAGATTGTGATTCCAGGCCTGCCTGAGTTCTGCAATGTCACCAGGTGACATTGCTGCCCCGGGGGTGCAACCAATGTAAGGCAAACCTTAGCTGATACTGATTTTCAAAACCAGTCAAAATAAATATGCAGCAAACTTAGTTCTAACCTTCCAAGTGTCAGCTGTCATTCCCTCCTGTCAAGGAGATGGCGAGCAACCTCATGTCAGTACAAACTCCGATGTTCCTGGGGCTGTCGGTGAGGCTTCCTGAAAGGGCATAGGGGGCGAGCCTTCTCTTGTGTCTTTGTATTTACTGCTGGCCATCTGTATGAGTGTCTACACTGACCCCAGGCTGCATCGAGAAGGCTCTTGCACCTCAGCAAACGTGCTCTGTCTCCACAGTTGGACAGGTATAAGTTTGAATTTCTTTCCCAAACTTCTAGACGCCTGCCCAGAGAAGTTTTATCAATATAATGCATCTCTTTTTCCATCATACCCCATTCAAATGAAGCTCTCGCTGGCTCTGTTTACTGCATCACTTGATTTAGCTAACACGACTTCTCCAATAAATAGCATCAATCTCTTATAATTTTGGTTGTGAGCCTAGCCTTTAACGGCTGAGCCATCTCTCCAGCCCAAATGGTATCATTCTCATTGACTTACATTCGAAATGACCACAGGGCCTCTGTCTAAGCTATTCATTTCCCATAGGTTTCATTAAATGCCAATGTTGTGGACTGAAATATTTGGTTCCTTCTTAAGCAGCAACAAAACACCACCACTAAAACCATTGGTTACCCCATGAGAAGAGAGCACATGATGCTTTGGGGGTTTTGCTTTTCTTCTGTGTGGCTGAGACTGCAGATCAATGTGCTGATTATCACCAATGAGCTACAGTTAGTGAGACTTGCTCCTCACTGTGGATGAAACATTCAGACTACATCAGAGTCAGTCCACTCAGACTGTGAGGTTGTCTGCCCCCCAGATCAGGCCTCACTTGAAATACAACAGAAACCACATTTGTAATTTAACACTTTAATACTCTCTCTTTAAAAAAAAAAAAAAAAGCTGAGTAATTTTTTAATATATTTTATCTAAACCAATATATTTTCAAGATATATTCAAAACTGTTTCAAGACTATCTTACATTCATTTTTACATTCATATTTACATGTTGGGGTCACAAAACCTAGTATGTGTTTTAGACCTATATCACATCTAAGGACTCATTCTGATTCCAGGAAGTAGGTAATTCCCAGCCCTACCATGTCCCTTTAAAGAGAAGTGCCCCCACAGCAAGTGCCAGCCACTGCACAGAGAGGCAACCTAAAATGGGCTGAACTACCACAGGCCCAGGTCTGACTTTATCCCAGCTGGATCTTTGCTTTGCTGGGGCGGGGGGGGGGGGGTGTTTGACAGAACAAAGGATCTAGCTTTTCCTTACTTGGGACACAGGGAAAAGGATGGTCTTTCCAGGACGAAGTACGTGCAAGTCTTTGCATCTGAAGACATGACAACTATGTGCATACACCACACGTGACTAATTAGAATACCAATGTGATTCTCATTTAGCTGGAGACCTCTATCTCCTTAGCAGTAGATAATACATCCTTCTGTAGAGAGGGAGGTGCCTTGTATAGACGTTTCTTTCTTCCATAGATCTAGACCCAAGTAAATTGATCACCTTCTCAAGATGTGCAGAAGTTAAAAAATAAACAGACACAGAATTCACTTTTCTAGGTTTGAGTTTATTTTCCATATTACTACTGTTGTTTTTTGTAGGAAGCATCACCATATGAAACTCCAGGGAGGCAAGGTGGACTTGAGATTCCTGTCTCCCTATCTACTTATAAGGACCAGGGTTGAAAGTAGTTAACGCCCTCCTGTGTGTGCATTCCAGTGAGCATGAGGTAGCTCTCAAGGTTGGCTCTAACGTTCCCCTGAAAGTTTTTCTGGTCCACCGTGCTTCCCCTTGGCCAGGCTGAATGAATCTGGGCTGGGTTCCTTCCATTTGACCACTACGATGATTGCAGTAGGGAATATAACCCATTTCCTGCATGAAATTCTTCGTTAAAATGCTTCTCAAAGTATATTTCTCCTCGTTCTTATGCTCAAACTCCTGCTAGTCTCTCAATTTATTATGATGTCAACTTTTACAGTACAACTCAAGACTGTTGCTCTTACACATTCTGTGGTGCCATGTTTCCCCTGTGTCTGCTCTCTGTGGGTTGAGTTCCTATGTTACTCAGGGCCCGGTTCTGATGTACTGCCCATCTGGGATGGTAACGGTGACTTCAACCAGAGAAGGATCATCATGATGATTAGAATCAACTGTTACTCGCTTCTGCTCAAATTTCCCAGCAAGCACTGTACCTTACTTCTGGTCCTAGTACAATTCTTAAATTAGATATTCAATAACTCAATATATTGGGTGGAAGAGAAGCCAAACAACTCCACTCTTAGCTGCACTAATGTCAAGATGTTACCCCCTGCTGCCTTTAAACTAGCCATTTCCTCCCAGCTAACCTAATTTCTTGCCAGTTGCCTGGGCTCTCATTTGCTTATTCTTCATGTCAGTAATCCCAGGGGTTAGTTACTCGGGATTCTCAGTATTGAGGCAACATATCCCATTTCTCTTCTGCCAGAAAACACTTCCTGTCCAAGTTCTTCTAGATGAAGGACTTCCCAAGGTCACAGCAGGTAACAGTTCCTCCATCAAAGCTGTGCTTCAAAGGCCTCCTAAGGAATAAAGTTAGTATTTAACTGTTCAAAAGCTACACTCAGTCAGGTCTGATGATGCATCAAAAGAAACTGCTTCTCTTAGCAATTGTATCTTCTAGATCTTATTCCCACACTTTGTATTTGTTACCAATTCCTGCTAACCATCTCAAAGCCACTACCTCCACCACCACCTTCAAGAGAATTTGGATTTGCCATAAGCATTAAGCATAGTGTCCTTTAGATTTTTCTATAGTTTGGTTTCTTCATTTTAAAGTTTTGACTGTCACTTGCTCTTCTGCAACATCTGGGCATATATCTATAATTTCCCAGTACCGCTGTCTGAGCTTCGCGGGCCATGCCTTTCAGCTCTCAGCACCCTGGATGTCATGTGGAAGCCCCAGTGACACAGATGGCTTTAAAGTGCATTGGGCTGTGTGTTTTTCCTTCGCTCACTATTCTTTCCTGCCTCTCTTCTGTCTTCCCTTGACAGAGATGTCAGATGAGTCACTTAATGTATCTCTGCATCGTCCCTTGTCCACCAAGACAGAGGGGTGTGACTAAGTGACTCCAGAATTTCTTCCAGCTCCGAAATTATATGGTTCTACAATTCTTTAATGGAAGCAAAATACAAGTTCAGGTTGCTCTGCCTTTCTTCTGGTGCTTTATGGTGTCAAAGCATCCCCACCCAGCAGTGGTCTATCCTCCCATCCTTCTTTTCAAAGTACCTTCAACTTGTTTTTTGTTTTGTTTTGTTTTGTTTTTTTTCAGTAGATGTTTAATATCATTGCCATCTCCAAATCCCCTCCAGTGCTCAGTGAGCTTCACTTTTATGACTGTCTTCACACCTCTGTGCTGATTCCTTTGAGAACTCTCGTACCCATGTGTTCACACCAAAATTACCTGTGCTCACCACAGCAGGTGGCTTTATCCCTCACCTTAGCCGTCTAAAATTAGGACATTTGCCCAAAAATCTCCACAAATTCATACATGAAAATATCTTTCGTTGATGTCTGTCATCTTCTCTGTGTGAAACCTGGGTGATAAGATTTCTCAGAGGCTTTGGGAGGTGTGTATGTACATATATGTGTACAGATACATGCATGGTTTGGGCTGCGATTTTGTGCCTTATTCTAATGAATATCAGAAGTTACACTAATATGGATTTCATTTGCTTTTAGAGAAATGTATTTTTTTAAAAAAGATTAAAGGACAATTCTTTCATGTGATAGTAATGTCAAAACCTATCAAGTAAGGACAAGAATTGTGAGATAAAGAAATATAGACAATCTTTGTGGCTCTTTTCAGGGAGGTCCTATTCCTCTCCCAGGCTCTCCAGTCTAGAACCTGGTGAGCATCTATTAAAATACAATGAATTTTCAGACAGACATGTCCCCTGCCTTTGTCCCCTACCCTCTAGGAGTTTATTTACAGGAGCCTTTGTGTGCTATGGGGTAAGGAAAAAAATATAATTTGAGTTTACAGCTGACATTATGAAAAGTTGTATATAGTTTATAGCAGGGCAACAGAAAACTCTGAAATTACACCATGGCCTATGATAGACAGGTAGCCATGAAAGAATTCTTTCAAACAGTCTGTTGCGACTTTTCAATCCCAGGACCGATGTGTATCAGCCATCAGGAGGGAGAATTGATCCTTGTAGTCTGACATTTGACAAGCTTCGAATTGTGTCCTCGTTCACCTCCTTTAATTCAAACACCATAAACGGTACTCAGCTTTGTCTTTATAGGTCAATCCATGTCAGAGTTGGTTGTCAAAGTGAGTTCCGAATATTAGGAACCACAAGAAAATCTCAGGTTTATCCATGACTCCATGGTCAGACTACTGGTCTACCTATTTCCAGTCAGTTTTCTGTGAGCAGAGCTTCTCTTTTTAGATTGATATTTCCATCTCTTTTTAAGTTACTGTATGCATGTTTTTAACTTAAAACCATTGGTTTGTCTAAGCAATGTTTAACTCACACCTGCAATCTAAGAATTTGGAAGGCTGAGGAAAAAGAATTATAAGAGCTTCAACCCAGTGTAGGCAGTCTCAGGAGAAGAAAAAAAAAAAGACATTACCAATGAAAACCCACCTTTATTTTCTATATTTAAAAAATAATAGCATGAGAAACTCACTAAAAAATACCTATTAACTGGACAAAACCACATTCGAAGCAGTGTTTTGTATTGCCCATTCATGTGCCATGTGACATGAAACTATTTTGATTGGGACTGTCACGGATAATTTCTACACACAAAATGCACCTAGGGACAGCTTTCAAATGGAGTTGTCACTTTCTGTTTAGCAGGCAGGAGATACTCTATTGTTGCCAACCCCTCTTTGCAAAAGCATCGCTAATACAGTGACGCACTGTCCTGGAGAAGGGGGACCGTCATTCTGCCTGATGGGAACAGAGGGAGCAAGGCTGCTGGATGTCAGGGCTCCTTTGTCCAACTCAGACACCTCTGTACCCAGCAATGCTTTCACCATCTTGGAATTGGATTTCTTTTTTCTGTGCTGGTTTTAGAAAACTGTAAAAAGATTAATGTAGATTGTTATTCTCTGAAGCTCAGGTTAGTAAAGCCACATGAATTTGTGTTATCTACTCAACACATGAAGTCATGGAAAGTTAAGAAAGCAACCCTGAACTGTCTCTAGAATTACACAGACACCCACCCACACTCACCAAGCCCCACCCACCCCCACATACACATATGCACTCACAAATGTACACATATGCTCACACACATACATGCATGCACATGCACATATACAAATGCACACATGCATGCACTTCCATACACACATGTGCACACACATGTACACTTTCTGTTTACTGACTTTAAAAGATGGCCAGGTGATACATATTTCAAGGTAGGAGCTAAGGAGTCCTGTTGGCTTCTGTGTATTTTCTCTCTTAAGATATCTCATTCCCAAGAAAGAATGTTCTCTTTTTAATTTTATTTGGTGTTTAACTCCCAGAAGCAGAAACCAATTAGGACAAAGCAGTATGCCCAGAGGACCAGAATGGTGCTCACAGCTGCCAGCTTCTGCAGAATGCTACATGGCTATCAGGGTGGATAACAGGGTTGGAAAGCAGGTACTATTTCTCCACCTCAGCCTAAGAATGCAAAAGTGGTGCCCATGGAACAAAGGGGACAGAAATGATTAGAAAAACCAGTAGCTAATTGGATGGCAGAGGTATTGATAACTGATAACCTAGGTCAGGGGAGAAAAATAAGAAAGAAAGAAAAAGTAAAAATAATGACCAAAACCAAAAACAGACATGGTCTATTGCTGGTAAAAGCTTGGGATGGCCGGCTTTATTATTATATTGTAATCATATAGTATTTTACAACTACATATCAGAAACTCCTTTGAAGCTCAGAGGCTTGAGCTCTGGGTTAGGAATTCTCTCATGTAGCCCATGCAATTTCCCTACCATATTATTTCCCTGCTGTCCCCCACTGTAGCTGTCAACCATCATCATTGTCAACCATTAAGCCTCTTCTCCCATTGATGAAGAGGGGTCACTTCCACAAATTTAGCACATTACCCCATGCAGTCTTCTGCTTTCCAAACCACAACTTAATTCTTAGTGTATCAGTTATGAGAAACACAAGTAAACTTAAAATTCTATTTATGACTCAGACAACGCACAAAGTAATGAGATTCTGTGTTATGGAAGCTGTCACATCTTGTCTCAGCCCTGTTGTGTCTAAATGTTCACTCCCTTATTAAGCTCCATTAGTGAATTTTACAATAGCAAATTGTTTATCTGCTCCTGGTTTTCTGCTGCCTGACAGTCGGGCACGTTTCACTCATTAATGTGGGTGATATTGTACACTGTTGGGAATAAAAATCAGGAGGAAAGTAGTGGGCACTGACTCCTTTCCTGAGTGTGTCATGATATTCGCTTCTATGCTGATCTTGTTTACAAGTTGAGGTCCAGCCTCATATGTTCTTCTTTGTTAAAATTTAAGTGATTTCCACCCCGAGATACCAAATGTCACATTTGTAAACTTAACCTTCCACCTCCCTTAACTTTTCCATGATGTAATTTTCTCGAGGTGTTAGATTGAAAGTAATTTACATGTACAGCTTTGTTTATAACTTACAAAATGTGCTCATCTGAGCGTTCTGTTTCATTTATACCACAATCTGGTAATAGGAGAAAACAGGGGACTGAATCTAGCAGAAGAAAAATCTTTCAGAGGACCACTTAACAAATGCCACATTTCTACCTTAGCCTAGCCAGCTCTAATGATATGCACATGGGCATGTTTTGTTATTTAACAATAGATTGAAAGAGGCTTGCTATGTAGCCCTCTTGAACTTGAACTCTTAATCCTCCTGCCTTAACACCCTGGGTACTGAGATCATAGGCCTGTTATAATACTGTGTCCCCTTATTATACTTTTTTCTCATTTTTTTCTTAGTTGAAAACAAATTTAATAAACAAATTAAAGCAGGAAGAGAATCAAAATCAAGAATTACTTCATGAGTTGGTAAATGCTTACATTTTAGAATATTTTCACCTATCATACTTTTCCTATGTATATCACTATATATACAAATATGTCATTTGTAGGTATGTATGTATGTATGCATGTGTCTGAGATAGGAAGACTCTTGTGTAAACTAACCCATGTAATAATTATATCTATCTAATTTTACCTTCTGGCTTTTGTCGCTATTGTGTGTGCTAATCACTTGAAACTCTCACATTGTATAAGACATTTCTATAATTGTACTACAGCCTTTGTAAATTCTCTGATAAGCATGTATTTAAAACACTTTGCCACACAGCTTGAAACATATTGCTAACAATTTTCTAGAAAACAACAAAGGAAGAAACGTTTCAACTAGTCATGCCAAGGAGTACCTCCATAACCCCACTTGTGAGGGTTACCACTTTCTGACCTGTAAAACTTCGTTAATTTGATTGGTCAAAGGTAGTACCATGCTGTTTTGCTATGAACTTCTGAATTTACCAGTAGGGTTAAGAGTTACGATAGAAACTAATGCCTTTCATAGTTACCACTGGAAGTTCTTATTCTGCCTCAGTGGTCCATTATCAGGGAGACTGGATTCTGGAGTAAATTTCTCTTTGCCACCATTCAGCAGATCTATGTGAATTTATCAAGATGTATTAGGATGCAGGCTTTCATAACCTTCTTGACAAAAAGAGTGAGCGATGGCACACTTGGGCTTTTTATGTGCTGAACCAAGCCAGATCTGCTTAGATCTTGTTTAATTGACTCACCCTTCCCTCCAATAGAATAGCATCCTTCTGAGCAGAGTATTAAAAAAAAAAAGTAGATACTGAGAGAAATGTCACTTCAGGGTCTGGACATTGCTATGACAACCCACCCTCCATCTATCACCCTTCTCATCAGTGTGCGCTGCACAGGAGACCCCTTTGCAATGTTTAATCTGAGAATTTTAATATTAAATATCTATTTGACATTGAAAGCTCACACCTTATTTGCTATTGTCAGGCTTAGTTGATAGACAGCTAAGTCAGTCTCTTTTTATAGTCCATTTCTGAAATGAAACCATAAATTTTGAAGCTGGGCTTCATCATTGCAGAGAAAAGCTTTTCCAGCCTATTGTTGAAATATAACATTTTACAGGATTTATGAGGTCCAGATTCAGGAAGATCATTTGCCAAGCACTTAAGGCTGCTTTTGGTGCCCTTTTCTTTCCTTCCCCCTTGAAAATACACACAGGGATGGGAAAGCCATTAGTAAGGAAAAATTATCAAGAAGAGCCTACCATATTCCGTACAAATGTTCGCCGTTTAAGGGAAGAGAAAAGTCCCATGCTTTGAGCATGGAGAGTGTTGTCTTTGGTGATGGGCAATTCTGTTGACATCTGTAAATGAGTGTCCCTGACATCTGTCTTGGTAGCAAGTGACAAACCTCTGGTTCAGAGCAGCGTTTGCATTCATGATTAGAAAACAAGTCTGCACCACCGTACTTCTAGGATTCTTTGAAGTCCTGCAATATGAGAGCTCTCTGATTTGGTCATATTCCATTTAGCTTGTTTTATTGCTGTTAATTTTACACAGGGAAATAGATTCTCTGAAACTTGTGATCACAGTAGCTGTCAAGTGGTTGAAAATGAAGAAAACCACCAGACAGTGGCAGATGTATTAAACACTCTGGAATCACTAAATTAATGTAGCTCTTTGTCTTTGAAAGGTTTCATGTCCAAGGATTGGATTTAAACTAAAAGACAGAAGGAACAGTCCCCAGTTAGCTATCGCTTCAGCCAGACCCTGCATCATTGCAGTGTATGGAAGGTGAGCCACCAGCACACCTAGGGGGATCTGCTATTGGTTCTTTTTGACTGCAAATGACTCAATTTAACATTTTTCCCTAAGAAATGCACTAGCTAGAAGAGAGAAGTTCTCTTTTTAATTGTTTTATTTTTTCCTCTAAAAGAACCACCGTGTAAAGCCATATTAAGTAGGCTTCTCATTCCATTTGTTTTCCATCGCTATCCTCAATGCATGAGCTTCTGCTACCCTTTGAAACTATAAACAGCAGCAGTGAGAGTGATGAAAAGTTGTGATGTTCTGTCTGTCAGATCCTTCTCGAGCCTCAGCATCGCCTCTCTCTATGGCACCTCCCCGTGCCTGATCATCTTCCTATGGTTCTTTTCTTTATTTTTCTTTTCTCTTTCCATAAGCATAGATAGATTTCAGATTATCTTTTATATCCAAAAATACAATGTACAAAGGACTTTCAAAACACAGTGTTGGTTCCCACCTGAACCATCTGGTTTTCCCATGAGACATGGGAATAATTTATCGAACACATTAACAGCAATTTCACCTGTTGGAAGGCTTAGCTCCTAAGCATGTTGTTTGTCATTCTTGGGTTTCAGTTTGTTTGTTTGTTTGGTTGGTTGGTTTTGGACAAAAAAAAAAAAAAAAGAAAAAAAATTAACCTTTATCTTGGGTTTGCTTGCAGTGTAAGGAAAACATCTGTTATTTGTGGCAATGCTGTTTTCGCATTTCCTTATATTTATGGGTGGATTTCAACTTGGATCTATGTGAAAACACACTTCAAAGAAAATCCAGTAACTATACCTCTGGCTTTGTGATGCTCAAATTGCAGGGTTTTGAGCTTTAGCATGAAGCCTGATGTAGGTCTTGATCATGAACTCAGCAAATATTTGCTTTGGTTCTTTAACTGTGATTCCCTTTATGTACAAGGAGGAATGTGCTCCGGGTTATTGCGTAATTAGTTATCTCAGATTCTTAGGCGTGGATAAGTGCACCAACTCAGATTCTGACTTGTATATTTTATAGCAACTGTGAATATTCTCTTTGGTACAGAGCAGAGGATGTGTGTGTATAGGATCGTGGCTGCTGAATTTTTTATAGCTTCTCTCCCTTTGCCATTCTAGTGGCTGTCTCCTACAAAATTTGAGCCATACCTCAACTGTACAAATCCTCTTTTCATGTTCAGTTGCCCTGAAGGATACAGTTGTGGGATATGTCTAAGTGTCTCCTGTGAAGATTTGGAGGCCCTGGTTTAACAAAGCAGTAAAATGGATACTGCACAAAAGCTAGTGTAGAGGTAAACAGATGTCTTTTCTTGTCTGGGGACTCCTTTTCTGTGAAAACAGAAACAACAGAAATGAAATCACATGATTTTTGCCTTCCTTCTTATTTTTGTGTCTAGGGAAACAAAGGGGACAGAATTCAATTTTATGGTTCCTATGATTTCAGTATGGAGCATTACAGTCCAGGAAACAGTATCCAGCTTAGCCGCTGAATTACCATGACTGCGGCCAACTGTGTTTGCAGGGTAGGAGAATTCCGGAACAAGAGAGCATGAAGAAGAGATTGTGCCTGGGAAGCCCAGCTCACTACCCCGAGCCCTTCACAGGCCTTCCAGATCTCCATGCTCTACAACCCTCTGCAGCTTTCCTAACTAGGGTCTCCAGAGAGCGAACGCACAAGCACTTGGATGTCTTGTTGAGGCTTTCCCAGTTGCTCTGAAAACCTTTGAGTCTTCCTCTATTTGTCTAACCAATTCTCCTTAAAATACTATTCAAATTACTTCAAAGTATGGACTGCTGGATTGTAAACTAACCCAGAGCACCCATCGGGTGGGTGGGTTTCATGGTTTTCAAACACTTCTTGCAGACTGACTTCAGGGTGATAGGCACACCCTCTTCTTAACATCACAACCCATTCTTTTTGCCCAGAGCTGAGCTTGACCAAACAATAGAGTCTGCTTCTGCTTTTCCAGGATATGGAGTTAACACTTCCATTCAGCAGCTCTCCCCAGCCCTGCCTGAGGCTTCAACTACCTCTGCAGAGTGCTAGAAAGTGATATGCTTATTAGACAACTTTATTAATCAGAGTAGAGTGCTGTTTGGCAGTGAGATCTTAATGAGGATGAGGGACTAAATTTAACTCTGAGATAAAGGTCGGCCAGTGTTGCTAGCTTGCTTTTTCTATAGCTGTGAACTTGGACAATCTCACAGTTTCCAGACAGTTTCATCAAGGCCTGCGCATGCTATATTTAGTATGACATAGCACAGAAAAGGTTTCCGATAACATCATTTCAGCACACACATGCATTCCACAGTATTAATAAGCAAAGCACATTACTGCTTGGCTAGACCATTCTTATGGGAGTTGATGGCACCAAAAATGTTATAGTAATTGCTGCCTGAAGATAGCAGGCCATAAGAACATGTCACAGCAGAGATAACTTCAAAAACTGTAGAGAAAATTTCTCTAAACAGTGAAATACCTGTGCACTCTGTGGAGATGGCAGAATGACTTGCAGTAAGCTGTTAAGGTATGCACCGTAGTGTTCTGCTTTTGCACCTAAGGATGAAAAATAGTGACAAAAGGACAATACCCTCAGGCTGGTGCTCTACATGCTACTGAGTAGTTGTGGTCCTCTATGTCTCTCACATATACCCCCCCCAACCACAGGACCTAGCCTCCCTCATCCTTAAAACCAAAGTCACCGCCCCCCCCCCCCCCCCCCCCCCCCCCCGCCCCCCCCCCCCCAAAAACAAAAACCCCCCCCCCCCCCCCCCCCCCGCTTCAAAGTCACTACACACTGTCTTAAATGGCTCGCTTGTTTTCAACTCCCACAAACACTTATGAGGTAAAAGTATTTCAGGCGGGACTCTGTGCTAACTTTTATAGAAGATATCCGAATGATCCAACGCCTTGTAGCCCTCAGCCACTACTGAGGGGTAGACAAAGATTAAAAATCTATAAAACATGTGAATGATTACACTACCACAGAAAGCAGGGAAAGAGCCATAAGATCAGTGCCAAGTAGAACTGTGAGAATTCCAGAGCAGAATGAAAAGAAATTTCCACCAAGAAAGGGCTGGGGACAAACCTCGTGCTTCGAACCAAATGCACGTGAGTCTGCTTCTCTCCATCCTTATGGGTACCACTTGGCCCATCCTCTTCTTTCTCCATTGTACACCTAATTCTATTCTGTATCTCAGACTTTGAGAAATGGTTTTCTCACTGAATAAAACACCCTCCATTCTGTATTCCAAAGAAAATCCAAAATGGTCTTCTAAAGTTTTAACTTTATCCATGTTGCTTTCTGACTTAAAACCTATTGTCAGCACATTAACCTTAAAGTAAGATTGAGAATTCTGACACATGGGACCAACTGACTCCAGTCCCATACAGCAGAAGGCCTGGGTTCAGAGACTAGAGAAATACCGGGTAGAAGAGTCTCTGAGGAGGGGTTTGTTTTTTAAAATCTAGCCTGCAGAGGTCAGTGAGGGGCTGGAGGGCATTTTAACAGTTGTAAAGATACAACCAGCTTGCTGCCAATCGAGATGGTGAGGCTAAGATGACAGATGATGAAAGGGCACAGCTAAGGTTTGCTTTTGAAAAGTCTGGTCAAGGGAGAAGGAAGAGAGAGAGAGAGACTAGCTGGAGAGAGGATTGTGTCTCCCAAATACAAGCCTTTCTTTCACAAAGAGCTTTTTATGGCTCCTAAGAGAAGAGAGCAGAGTGTCTCTGTCCTTTGCAGGACAGCTGGGGTCAGTACCTGAGCTGACCAGGGGTAGTGGAAGATGCCTTATTACCATAACAACGGAATGTAGGACTGACCTCTCCAGGCAGTTCCACCTTCCCAAGCCTATGGGCAGAAAGAGATAAGAGCTACTTGGATGACACTGTCATTTGGATGAGCGTGGAAAGCACTGACGTCATCAAGCTGTTGCCTTTATAGAGAAGCAAGACTTATTTCTCCACTGATGAGGATCTGTGGCACTCAGCAGCTGGCTGGGGTTTTATTTTACTTTTTTTTTTTTTTTTAAGGCTGCCTCCACCCCCTCCGTCAGTCTTCTCTGGACTTACATCTGTCCTCCCAGCTGTGAGCCGCTGAATCCCAGGTTGCAGAACCCAGGGAGACAAGTGGGGGAGAGTATACAAATAATAATTACGTGCTGCTTAAGTCTAAATCTCAGGCCATTGTGTGTCCACGGGCAAGGGCCTTCAATTCAAGTGTGTGCTTCTGTCTCGCTTTCAGTGTCTGTCTGTAAACCTTGATGGTATTAAGCACGTGTTTTAATAAATATTTTGTTTGCTGTATCCCCATTAATATTCATAGGGAAGGGAGCACTTTGGGCTTTGTGATTTTCTAATAAACATTGATGGTGTTACTAGTTTGTACTGAGTATTCAGTATGCTCCATCAAAATGGCAGCTCTAATTAGGTTCCTTGAATTAGCTAATGGATTTTGAGAAAGATAGCTTAGAAAGCTCTTACAGCTGTCCAAGATATCCCTGCCATGGCAGAAAGACAAAAGGCCCCTGGAAGCTACAGACTTCAGAGCTTTAGAAATGCAGCTGACAGTTAAAAAGATAAATTGCATTCATATTTTTCCAGTGAAAGTCCTAATACTGAATTAATGTTATTCCTGTAGCGAGCATCCATTAGGAAACTCATTTTATTATAAGGATGCATTTTGACCATTAGCTCTTTCTTTAGCCCCTCTCCCACCCCTCCCTCTTCTCTCTCCAATTCCCTAGATATTTTGGATGTGGTATTTAAAAGCTGCTCAGAGGAAGAGGAAATGATTCTTTTTGGGGGGCAGGTTATAAATTTAAGAACTCTCTTAGATATACAATAAGGATTCAACTTTTAAAGTAAGTCAAGTAATATAAAAAGAAATAACACAGTGATTCAATTTAAGCCCGGTGGCTTAGATTTTATGTGGAATTCGAAGAGAATCTGAGCTAGGAGGCAATGGGCTTATTTATACTTGGATAAGAGATGATTTCATTGTAGACTAGGAAGCCTCTAATAAAGTGTGCTACTTCCTTCTTCCATGCTAATATTCAGTACACCAAATAATGCAGAGCCATCCAACTCAGCCTTCCTGTTTACATTCTCATCATGGATGTTTCCCAACAAATAATGAATTTGAATGGCTATGTTGTATCTTTATCTACAGAGAAAAGTTGTGGCTTTTTTTTTTTTTCGGATTAGTTAACAATAAAGTGCACAGCACAATGTGCAACTGACATCCTGAAAGTTCCTTTTGGATATATGTGCACTTGTTAGCTCTTTAACGTGTATCCACTCAGAAAATTAAGACCTGGTCCTTTTTCCTCTAAAAACTGTCATTTCTCTGGTAACATGGTGGGTCCTTTAGGGAAACGTTTCCTTGGTCATTAACTCCTAACTGTCCATTCCATCTTGTCTTCATCATTTGCATCTTTGTGCTTCTTCTGTTTCCTCTGGCTGGCCTGCCTTTTGGCCTTTTCCCCACCTTATTAGTAACTTTACCAAACAAGGGGCTGGTCTGCAGAAAGAATGTGAACTTTAAGTCAATTAATTGGGATATTATTTATAGCTCTGGGAAAAATGCTTGTTGAAAAAGAAAATAACATTGTTGGTTTAAATGAGATTTTTTTTAAAAAGTCATTCTTTGTGTTTGTTTTATCATATTCTTCCTAATCACCCATTTCTACAGACATTGAGAGTTGACAAAAAAAGATGGTGGTTAATAAAACTGTTGGAACTAGCTAGGGAAGAAATATAGTGTCATTACCACATATAGATGATAGATTGGAAAGCTGCTTTGCTCAATGATAAAAACAAAGCAAACACATTACTATGTGAATATATTCCTATATGTACATATGAATACATATATTCATATATATGAATATACATGAGTATATATGAGTATACAAATAATAGGTTCACTCCATGTTCCCCTCACATGACTTCACCATAATGGATGGTAAAGGCTATACCTGACATCATGTTTATGGACAAACTGGCTACTGTCACTGGATCAACAGACTACTAAAAGCTGAGGCAGGCATGCCTTGTATTCATTTCACTGTGAGCTACTGAGTTCCATAGTTGGCAGCACAGTGCCTAATTGTCCTTCTCCTTTGGTATCTGCTGACTCATTCATTTTTCATATCTGTGTGGCAAGCTGCACACTCCTTCCTGGCAGATCTTCAGCACCACCATCTCCTCCCCTGAGTGGGGCACTAGCTATTTGTTAATTAAGATCTTGTGGCTGCTTTCCCTTTAAAATGCCATGGAAAAGAAAAGTCCTTGTCAATCTCTAACAAAGTGGTTTCATTTGTTTTGTGTTGTGTTGCTTTAACTTTCTGACCTGTGATTTGGCAGCCAGTACCTTTCCCCTAATGAGAAATTTGTCACTGTATTAATAGTGTGTCAACCATCATCACCGGCTCGTGTCAGATAAACAAGAGCTCTGCTTATAGAAAATCTTAAACATTTCATTGCCCCTCCCATTGTCTCAATCCTCTGTGGTCCTCAGTGTACAGCATCCAATCACTTGGGAGACAGGCGGAAGTAGAAGCTGAGTTTTGCTGATGATGTGGCCCAGAAGTTAGGTTTGAATTGTATGCATACACACATATGCAGAAAAATCACAAAATGCAAGAAAACACTGTATAGGTCAAGGGTTCATCTCGCAGGTTCCTTCTTCCAGGATGTCCTAGGTGCAGACTCTATTGTGACGCTGCTGTTGTGCTGCTTGAAAGTCCCCCTGTCCCATTCAGAAGGACAACTAAGTAAGAGCTGTTCAAATCCTTCATTTCCCACAGTTCTCCTTATATTCCTGCTCTGCTGTGACCAGCAGTGTTCCTTCCCTGTAGCTCCCCCTTTGCATGTTCCATTCCCTCCTTTTCCATACCCACCCTCCCAGTCATGCCCATGTCTCCTTCTCTCCGCAAGGCCTGACCTCCCCAAGTGGTTAATCACATCATCTGTGGAGCTGCCCAAGAACTTCGTTACATGCCATGATACTTCCTCATGATAACTGCCACATTCTATTGTCATTATTTGTTTATGTCACATCTCCCCCAGTGGACTGTGAAGTCCCTGAGGATTAGATCTTGCTCTGAATTCTCCCCCCTAGAGACAGAGGCATGGCCCTACTGGAGAAAAAGGAAAGGTCAATTGAATGTACTGATCAGAAAAGAGCTGGTCACTGGAGAGATCCCATAAAGTCAGCCAAGGGCCAAAGTTTGATGTCTAGTAACTATTTTCTATTCCATGATGAAAAGGAGGTTGGTAATTCTCTAGCAAGGATTTTCAAGAACCCAAACATCTTTTAACAAATGAAATGATCTGTAGACCAAGGTAGTACTAACTATTCACAGTTCCATAATCACAGAGGTCAAGAAGTCAACAGAGAACACCTGTGTACCCAAAAAGCACCTTCTATCCTGGAAAATGAGAGTTGTGAGATCTTGGACCCAGTGTCCTTTGGAGCATATGTATATCTTACTTCTTATGCAGCTCTTTGGATTCAAGAATTTATTTTGATTGGGTGGTTGCTGTAAGCATATTTAAAACTTCAGAAGATGTCAGGAGTTTTACATTCAGATGTAAAAGAAATTAAATCCACCTATATGCTCTCAAAACAAGTTATTAGTAAGTTCTTAGTCCGGTAGACCTAGTCGTTTTAACAATAATCATATCATTATCCTGCCAATGAAATTACCTGTTTATTAGATTGTGAGATTCTACACTATATACAATCATTAAGAATCATTAAGATCTTCCTCCATGGTCACATAGCTGTAGTACAATGTACTTCAACTATGCTGTTACATAGTGTGTTATGTGTGCTCTTTATAGATACTAAGGTAAGGACTAAGTTATATATATACACACACACATACACATATATATTGCTTTGCTTCTTGACATCTGGAGTAGATCTAATGCATAATTTTTAGGTTCTTCCCCTTGAAGACCTTTTTTTTTTTCAGTATATTTACTTTGTCACTTTTATTATTTTCCTAAACTCTTCTATTGAAGGAGAAGGTGGGAGACAAGGCTTGGTGTGTAAGAAATTACAGTTTTAACTGCCTGATGTGCATATAAGCCTCAAAATACTAAGCTACCGTCCATGCACTGAATCATTAGACTTTTGTTAACTTCCCCTCAAAGATGTGTCATCTGTTACAACTTACTCCCTTGGTATCCAAAGGGGAGGACCTAGATATCCAGCTGTTGAGAATCAGTGGGTTGACAGCACTCCATGGTCCCCAGGGAGGAGAGACCATCTCCACCGTTTCTTCTGAGGAAGTGGGGATTTCACGGAGGCCTAGGAAATTCCCAAGGTTTCATGGCCTGAAGCCCACAAAAACTTGTTTTCCCAGAGTGACCCTGAACGCTTAATCCACATCCAAATGTCAGATATGTATTCTTAAACCTCAAGCTGTGTTTGATTTAAGCCTAGAAGGTAATAATTTTATCTTTCAGTTCCTGTAGCTGTGGGTGAGAAGCTCCTTGGGAGGGGTGTGTGTGTGCATATCATTATTAATTTGCTCAGCCAAACTTTCTTTCTCCTTGCCCTGTTCTTTGTTAAGCTAGAGAAGACGAATGTGAGCTACACACACTTTGTAGGTTTCTTCCATTCACCTGTTTATCTAGATTTTGTTCATTTTATTTTGGATTGTAAAATCCTTTGACAAAACTTTTAAAGTTTCAAGTGAAGTCATGTTTTACAGTTAGTTTTCTTTTTGGTTGGTTGGTTGGTTGGTTGGTTGGTTGGTTGGTTGGTTTTTGGTTTTTCAAGACAGGATTTCTCTCTTGCTGTCCTGGAACTCACTCTGTAGACCAGGCTGGCCTCAAACTCAGAAATTTGCCTGCCTCTGCCTCCTGAGTGCTGGGATTAAAGGCATGTGCCACCACTGTCTGGCTTAAACTTAATTTTCAAAAGGTATGATATGCTTTAAAATCTATGTATATATAAAACTATCCCGGAAAGACACTATAGGAGAGTGCTATATTGTTTCATACTTCTGTGCGCTCACTACACCCACCCAGTGTTGTTTCCTTCAGCTCTGCGGCAGCAGCAGCAGCTAACTTCATTGGCTTGCCTATACAGGACCATGCTGGACAAGTCTCAACCCTGGAATCCTGTATATGACAACATAAAACACAAATAATTAATAAAAGGTTGTTAGGAACTGACACCAACTGAAGGAAACTGAGTCAGCTCCTACTCAGGACCATTTCAGTGGGTGGAAAGTTGGATGAAAAGCTTTCACTGTTAAAATGGCCTAAGCCTCTGGGGTCTTTGTTTAGTTGGTTGATTGGCCTTATTGTTGTTTTGTTTTTTGTCTTTTTTGTCTAAGTGATGATAAACTAAATATATCAATTAGATGGCAATCCTGAGGCAAGGTGTAAGAATAGCAGTGTCTACCTGGACTGCAACATGGGGCATGGTTCATTCATCATCTTAAGCAGAAGACACAGCTCCACAGTGACCCACATTCATTCCTCTTCACATCTGTGTACACTTGTTAGGAAAAGACATAGAAAAGAAATGAAAGGACAATTTTGCCACCATTCTGTATATATATATATATATATATATATATATATATATATATGCATGCACGTGTGTGTGTGTGTGTGTGTGTGTGTGTGTGTGTGTGTGTGTAAAATAAGAGGATGGGGATACAGTAACAGAGTGTGTGAGAGACTCTAGGTTCACTCCACAATGTTGGGGGAAATATAGTGTCTCTGGAAATACAGTTCTTCTGGAATAAAATGCTGGAGGAAATGCAGTTCTTCTGTAAATATAGTGCANTATATATATATATATATATATATATATATGTGTGTGTGTGTGTGTGTGTGTGTGTGTGTGTGTGTGTGTATGTATGAAAGATCTAGTATACATGTGAATTATTTAATATCACAAATACTTTACTATGTGTTTTAGAGGGAATATATCTTAATAATGTTCAAATATGAGTAATTCAGTAAATTTTCATGATGAAAACAAAATGGCTTCTGAAATCTGAATATAGCCAGCAGGGCGTATTGTATAAAATATGAATAATCTCCTGTCACAGGCTTGTAAAGGTGAGTGGAAGCTGTGGAAACAACTCATGTTATTGTTGAATTATAAACCATATGGCCAGTGCCACTCTGCAGAGTTTCAGGGTGTATATTCACGCTGGAAGAGGAGATAGAGAAGCAGGATGCTCTGACCTTAGAGAGCAGCCCCACGTTGTCTTGGGTGATAAGGAGCGAGGTACAGTCATGCCTTTTATCTGAAGATATGACATCAGTCTGGTGACAAATCTCAATCTCAGCACTCCAAGGCAAGAGAAAGTCACCCTTCACGAATCAATACAATTATGTTCAGGTAAATGGTAGCTGTGTTCATAGCAAGAGTGGAAGTGCTTACCATTATGCAATCAAAAGTGTCATGTCTCTGTTCCACCACTAAGGCTTGATTCACTGAGGTCAAGGTCCAGTCCAGGGTTCCAATTTCCAAGACAAATTTTCAAGCTGCAGAAGTCAGAGGGTCAGTTCATCTAGCTAGGATAGAAGTACCAATACATGGATCTCGAAGGAAGCAGATGCTAGAAGGAGCAGGGAGCCTGTTAAGAAAGATTTAAGGGCAGACTCACATTGCCATGACAAAGTCAGGACCCCAGTAAGCCAAGGCTTGTCAGTGTTGCATCTAGGTCAAATGCCACCAGCCCAGCTGCAGGAAGGACCAGGATCCAGACTGAGCTAATGTAGCATCATGTTTTGTGTAGACTTTTTACTATGACCCTCATTTGAACATCACTTCCTCTGAAGCAGGTGTTCAAGTCCCCGCCCCTCTGCATCCTGGCATACACTGTAGGCTAGAGCCTAGGAACACATACTGAGACAAACTTCTCAAAGTTGTATATTGCTATAGAATGCTTTCCCACAGTTCTACCACCAACTTGTCAGATGCTATTTCTATCTTAAGAAGCCTGGCTTCTGTCTCCTGACTTCCTATGAGGTACACCTTCTGTGATAACTGAAGAAAGTAGTCACTGAAGGAAAAAGAAAGTTCCCCACAGGAAAAAAAATGAATTGTTTGTTCCTAATGTAACTTGTCTTGTTTTGTTATGTTTTGCTTTTTGAGACAGTTTTTCTGTGTAGGCCTGGCTGTCCTGAAACTCACTCTGTAGATCAGGCTGGCCTCAAACTAAGAGATCCACCTGCCTCTGCCTCCCGAGTAGTAGAATTAAAAGCATGAACCACCACCAGGCTTTGTTTGCTCTTTCACTAAGCACATCCATGTTGATCATGGAATTTCATGGCAGTCATGGTAAACACCAGGTTCTAATTTCAGAGTAATTGCTTTAATCACAAAGCTACTTTAAGTTTGGTAGGAATCAAGTTTCCATATGATACAGAAAATTCTTATTGTTTTAGGGGAAACTATTGGCAAAACAAGGGGGAAATGGAGAATACCAATTTTACCAAAGCTATTAGGATCAGAGTCTGGGTCCTGGCAGCTTTAACAAGCTAGGCTAAGCCAACCATCCCCAATAGGCCAATTAATGAGACAAATAGTTCTAAAAAGCCAGAGGGGGGAAAAAAGAAGATTTATTTGATATAGCCAGTTGGCAAAAGGAACAAAGAGGTTCAGTCATCCCCGAGTCTATTTTTTAAGCCCTGAGCATGAGATTTGGGTTTAAACAGAAGGCAAGAAATACACATAACTAAGAAATCCTAGTCAAGGTGTGGTCCCACCCATCACCGCAGTCTTGCATCCAGTCTCTCCTGCAAGATGGTCTGACAAATCGACAGATAAATGTGAAATCTCCTTCCAAGACAAGGTCCCCCTCTGACTGGCACTTTTTATCATTCTACCAGAATAACACTCTTGAGAAAATTCCAATTTCTTAGGGCTCATTGTTTCAATAATTTGATAGCCAAAGGGAAGGGCACAAGCATCTCTTTAGAGCACATCCTTACTCTGGTGAGCACAGTTACATGAGCACAGATAATAAGGGAGAATTTGAGAAGAAATCAGAAACAAGAATCCCAAAATGCTCTCCATGCATAGTCAGTTAGGGTTCCCAAATGTCACTGGATGCAAAATCAAAATATCTACGCAGTATCAAAAAGCTAATATACGAATGGGCACACTTTGGTGGTGGGATATAATAACATAGACATATTTTTCAGTAAATGTTTATATCAAATAATGTTCAGAGCTTTGGTGGGCAAAATGTAATTGGGAGAATTCTATAGAATTAAGCCCTCTTAAAAATCAAGTATTTATTATTAAGTGTCTTTAGTATTATGGGCACACTATTTAAATGTATTTTCATCATGGAATATTAAATCTATACAGTACTTGTATAAATGCTGTGAGGCCTAAAGGGTATATAAATCTAAATGATTTTTGTATTAATGATCCTCAATACATATATAAGAATCTCTCAACATGTTTATTGGGCAGGAATTTTTCTCCAACAGAACATAATAATTATGTTAATCCTTAAGATGATTTTTTTTTTTCAGAATCTTTTGTGGATTTTTAAGCATAGTTAGCAAAATGAAACTGCATATATAGACAGAACTTGCCCTGCCGCAGCACTGGCTGCTTTTCCCGCCCCATGCCTCATCCACACTCTGTGGCTTGCATCTTAGTCNTATATGCTGATTTTCTTCTGCACCCCATTCACTTTTACACCAGTTTCCCACATAAGCCTGTTAGTGATATAATATTAATTGCCCAGAAATGTCAGTCTGCAATCACTCCAACATCATTCCTCTAATGAATCCAGACTTCATTGCTTGTATTCCTATTACTTTAGCTACTTCTATTCCTATTTTTATAGCAAAGATCTGTGCAAATAAAAGAGTATCAAAAGGTATGCCTATAAATGTGCTGTGCTAAATTCCCTCTGTGTTGAAATGCCTGTGAACTGCTGTTCCAAAATGCCTGCTGCATTTTAATGCCTTTCTCCCAAGGCAACATGATATAGAAGAAACAGCTAGAGTTTTACAGGCACGAAGCCTAGCCCACCACTCTCCACTTGTGTTTCTCTACTTCTCTGAGCCTCAGTATATGAGTCAGGGGAATGCCGACAACATCATCCTCACAGATCTGAGTGGAACTGGATAAGGAGCACAGATCCCATGCCCCAGGACAGCACAGATGCTCCACAAAGCCAGTTTCCTTTCTCCAGCCCCCAGCAGCAAGAACAGAGGACTGTACGATGCTTAGACTTATTTCTAAGAAGTACTCCTATTCAGGAGGTTATGAGCAAGAGTCAGTTTCGATTAAAAAAAAAAAGTATGTAGTGCCTTGGTGTGAAGGTTTTCACATATGATGATCATTTCTGACTGTAGATAACATGCAAAGAAAATAAAACCCATTACAACATTAAGCCCTGTCCATCTCAGCAGTGCTATAAGGAGGGCCTGTTTAAGGATACATCTGCCTTTAAAGGCATAGGCTAGGTAATTGGCAAGAAATCCTAAATAACACAAATGTATTTATGTATGGCTTGAGTTCATTCAACATTCTAAGACCATTACTGGTCACCGACATAATATAGATAGAGGGTTTTGGGTTTTTTTTTGTTTGTTTGTTTGTTTTTTTAAGAACAGCCAGATTCACCTGAGTGTAGTCATTGCAGAACTATAACCCTTGCCCAGGTTCAGAAACAAACAAACAAGCAAGCAAGCAAACATGCAGAGGATGCAAACTCTGCATTGCCCAGACAACGAATTCAGAAAGCCTAACCTTCCAAGTAGTGAGGCAGATAGCTGTAAAGTGTGCAATCCTTTAAGAGGTTTGCATTACATACGAGCTTGATATCACTTCTGAGTATGTCAGCTAGGTTTCCCAGAACTCATGCTACTATGTTCCATAAAAGCAAGAAGATAGACTTATTGGCACCTAGGACCTTCAGGAGTCAACTCCAGTGCCCTAGCTTTAAAGTCCATGATGTTTGGTGTCTACTAGAGACCCAGGTCTCTAAGATATAAATGAGATAGAAGAAAAGAGCTCTATCGTAAGTAGAAAGCTGCAGGAATGTTTGGAATCAGATTCACCTTCTCTGTCATCTATTAGCTGTGAACCCCTTCATTTCAGTGAGCAGAATAACAAACCTTATCTTTCAGTATTCTTTCCAAACTTTGAGGTATTTTCCAAAGCTATTACATTAGAATTATAAAGCCCACTAAAGTGTCCACCCCTACAGTTGGTTAGTGGTTTTCTGAAGTTCTGACTTGAAAAGCATTCTGAGACTATCTATGGTCCTTCAATTGATTAGTGATGTGCCTTCTGACAGATAATATAAGTAAAACTCTGTATCAATATATTTATGGTATGAATTATAATAGTTGATACCATTTCTACAAAGTGTGCATAAATCTAGCATCAAATTACTCAATTTGCACAACTCCAACACAAAATAGAATCAGTTGATTGCTATGCTTATAACACTGTAATATGTAACATTTTATTAATTTAGTGATAAACATGTATGTTATCTACTGAGAGGAGTTAAAACCTGAAATCAGCATATGTGATTCCTAATGTTAACATATGAAAAAAACACACTGTTGTTACTAAAGGCAGGAAGAGGCTTAGGAATGGAAAAAATAAGACAAAATATTGAAAGGTAGTCTCGGGTTATGATAAAAGACTTGTGTTTTATTCGAAATATCATCTTAGAATAGTCACACTTGGGAGAAGACACAGCATGTTTTGCATGGAGACCAAACCAGGCCTCCCCTGTTTTTTTTTTTTAACTGGGCTGGATTTCTTTCCCAGGTAAATAGTCACGCTCCAGTCAGACATCGGGACGTATTTGAATCCTGAACAGCTGCTTTGATATTCTTGCCCTACTGTCTTATTTGAGAATGGCAATCTGATCAAACCCATATTTTTAAAATTCATATATTTATAGGCATATGGAAGAACAGTTTATAGTCTGCATATGATTTTTTTCCCCACCACAAATAGACGAATATTGTGGCGTTTGGTCCATTTTTAAAACAGCACCTTTCTCTCCTTTTTCTATTTTCCTTTCTTACTGATGACTTCATTCCACTTGAATTCAATGCTTTGGTTTCTTTGGAGTAAACTAATAGATTATGCATGCGGTGTTTGCACCACGTTGATTGAACTCATCTGGTGGAGCCTGAATGCTGCCTTTGCGTCCCCGTAACCAGCAGAAGCCGGTGCATGGGATCCAGCCACCACAGTCATCTTGTATTACTGGGGAGCCCAGGCAGTTCTCAGAGGTGACATGCTCTTGCCACATGTGCTCCAGGAGAGCCCTCATTGTCTTTGGGGGTTATCTTTTTTTAATTAAAAAAGGAGAATTAGAACTATTTTCAGAATTTTTACATATATCCTGAAGGAAAATAAAGTTCCACTGCCCCCCACATCCCCCGCAGCCCAAACATTTGTCCTATTCTTTTTTTAAGATTTACTCTTACTACTTTCAAATATGTGTGTGCATGTTTATCTGTATGGGGTACATGCTTGTGTGTGCAGGTGCCCTGAGAGGCCAGAGGTGACAGACTCCCTGGAGTTACAGTAGCTATGAACCTCCTGATGTGGGCGCTGGGAATCAAACCCAGGTCCTTCTAACTGCTGAGCCATCTCTCTGACAGGCTCTGTCAGGGTTTGCCTTTATTTTATTATTATTTTTTTTTAATCAAAAGTATTGTTGCTTAGTTGCCATCTCTGGTGTGCTCCTGAAGCCCAGTGACCAGTGCATACTCCATAGCAAGAGACCACAGAGCCAACATGTTGCCATGCTCGCCACCATCTTGCCACCAAGTAGAAAACTGTGTCTTGCAAACTTGCTATTTTGCTGTTTTCTTTTTATAACTTTAAAGCTTAGTTTTCAAATACTTTGATTTAGACAGCTCACCTTTTTTTAAAAAATCAGATATCTTATTTAAATGTAAAAATCAACCATAATACGCGAGGGCCTTAATGACAGGCAAGGTTCTTCACATCAGGCGCTACCTACCTGTCCAGTCTTCACTCGTTCCTCTTTCCACAGTTCCTCCCATGTAACTCATAACTGAGAGAGTGGTTCTTAGCCAAGGCTCAGGTCACCAGCATGAGGAAGGGGGAATATATCATCGGATATGTGTAGGAGACAACAGAGGCAGTTGGGACCTCTCCTTGTCCAAATGTACTGGCTGGGAAATGAACCCCAAAAGCAAGATTCGCTTGCTTTGTTCACTCCCTTCCTGAAGTTGCCTCCTCTCTCCTGCCCAGCCACTGAGTGGCTATGGATCCTCTAAATTTCAGCTAGATCAGTAGTTCTCAACCTTCTAATGCTGCAGCCCTTAGATACAGTTGCTTATGCCGTGGTGACTCCCAACCATTAAATTATTTTGTTGCTACTTCATAACTGTAATTTTGCTACTGTTGTGAATCTGATGTAAATATCTGATATGCAGAAGACCTGATAGGCAATCCTCAAAGAGGTCACAAGCCTCAGGTTGAGAACCACTGAGCTAGAGTATCACCTCCTCTATGGCGTCTTCTACCATCACCGCCCTGGCCTGCTCTCACCCTGTCAACACTTACACACTCATGTTCCCATAACCCTTGTGCAGGTCACTGTTACAGCAACCGTCTTCATGGGTCCTAATTTTCTGTAGATCTTTCTGTCCTCTTCCTCCAAGAATTCGACTCTTCCAGGGAAAGACTGTGAACTGTTCATCTCCAGATCTTAATGAGAGGACGCTTAATCTTTAGATGAACAAGGGAAGTTCAAAGACAGTTCTGATCTGCATCTCTGGATTATAAAGCCCGAGCAGAATCCTGAGTCTATTAACATAATCATCACAAATCAATCCAAACTATAAAGGGACCGCTAGCTGCCCAAAGTGGCACTGGGCAAGCTGTAAGTATCAGGCAGAACAAGTGACTAACACAGAGAGACATGACCCCTGAACCAAGAACTCATTAGAACATGGACGTGTCATCCACCTTCCCTTACCCTATCTGTAACTTGTGGCTGTATCTTTCACCTTCTTTCCTTACCTGTAGTCTATCTTTACTCATATATTAACTTATATTCTGCTGTCACCCCACTCCCTAATACACACACACACACACACACACACACACACACACCAAAAGTTCTCGAGTTTCTCTGAAAGGAATGCTGGTGCAGGTCAGCCAATCATCTGTCACATTCAACCTTCAGCTCAAACAACTGAGATTTGATCTCAAATAAGCAATGGCATTTGAAGGAATGAAATTCCCATATTAAAATTTAACCAAGCCCCGTAAAAATGATCATAAGAAGAAAAGTGGAGTGCCTTTTAATTGCTCTAAGAGGTCAGGACATTATCTCACCTTCTCATTCCCAAAGCATTTTATTAGTCCCACGTCAGATCTTTTGACCCTTGGAATCAAATGTGTGTGTGTGTGTGTGTGTGTGTGTGTGTGTGTAATGCCCTTTCTTTGCTCATTTTATTACTGATTTCACCATTTTCCTAGTTTAAATAACATTGTCAAATCTTTCAAGTTTGGATGTCAGGCCCTTTAATAGGGAGCTCTCCAGGGCTGGCATACACCATGTGACCATGTCTATTCATGTGCTACAGTGGCCGACCCATGGCTGGAACCACTGACCGCATCCAGAAGCTTCGGAAAGAGTATTACCAGGCTCGAAGAGAAGGGTTCCTTTTGTATGAAGATGAGAATGCAAGAGCACGGCCATCTGACCATGACCTCCGCTGGGTAAGCCCATGCCTGATTCCAAGCATAAATTCCTCTCTCTCCAAATAATTCGGAGCAGAAGTACACAGTCAGGTCAAGAAAGTTCTGTGCATATTGAGTTACACTCAGGTTTCTTGAGTTTTATAGATATGAACACTACCCAGACCACAGCCATCTTCTCCCACAGAAGTTGTTTATATAAATCAAACCACACAGCTGTGCTTGCGCATTCTCTCTGCTCTCGAATTTACTTCCTGTTGGGTATCTCACTGGTCTGGGCCAAGCAGATGTCAGCTACTTTAAAGAGGACGAAGAATGTTTGTGCACCTTAATCTGTCCTCCTCTTAGACCTCAAATATTAGGCCCAGCATTAATAGACTTAGCAATATAAGATGTCTCTTCTTTAGAAAGTGGTAAATAGAAATAAATTTCAGAGGATTATTGTCAAATATATCAATTGTTTGTATACGAGATCTGAGCAATTCATGTTCCCCAAATCTTCCTAGTATAATAGAATGGAGTGCCTTGAGATAAGGGAAGTTTTTGTATGGGGATTCACTGTGCTAATTCATTCAGCATTAAAGGAACAGAAAGGAATAATGTCAGCACTAGAGGGTACTCTGATCTCTCTGGGTAGCACATTTTTTCCCCTGCCTTTTAAGTCTACCTTTAAAATATACTTAACTCATGAGCACCCACAAAATTGCCCAGGGAGAGGGTGTAGCATCAGATGATAAGGAAATGTCAGCTACAGTGCCTGACTTACACCTAGAACTCAATATGTAGTGCTAAGTATTGGTTCTTGATACTGTTAATTGGAACAGAGCTGAGTGTGGCCACTGTTAACATCCATCCTATGTGTCCTTTCGGATGATTTTGCCTCCTAGTCTACCAACTCCCTGGAAAATCAAGCATATTAAAGGAGTCTCCTGCTCATGTTTCACTCATTTCTGTTCACAAGATCAAGGAATGGAGAATGGACCTAATTCTCCTAATTTTCACATCTCCACCTATGGGATCACGAATGATGTGTGGACTGCACTTTAGTTTCAGCATCTCCACTGCTGTGCAGAACAATGGCAACTCCCCAGGCCGGGAGAGTCCTTGTCATAGAATGGAGTTTTAAACACCAGTGGAGCCAGGGAAGGTACACATGTGTGTAATCCAGTACTGAGGAGCCAAAGTAGGAGGGTCACAAGTTCAAGGCCAGACTCACCGACATGTTGAGACGGAAGCAGCCTGAGGTGTATGAGATCCAGACTCAAAAACAAAGCAAGACAAATAAACAAAACTCCAAACCAATAAAATGTATAAATAAATATTAGCAGAAGTGCATTGTGCATATTGGCGATCCAAACCAGTGATGTCAGCCTGTTTGGAGAAAGGCATGCCAAGACTTTGCAACCAAACCAGTAACTACTTCTGTTTTATACAAGTATTCGAATTAAACAGAATAATATTTACAGTCATGGGACAATGTCTTTTAGATTTTCAATAGTAGAAAAGAACAATTTCTAGGGAATAACAAATGCAATAATCATTCACCCTGTCTCAAACTTGGTCCCGATTGATTTACTGCCTTAAACAAGAGATGTGAGGTACTCTAGATGAGGCTCAGTTCCCAGGTTCCCTTAACGAGAACTGGTGATAAAGTGATTGCCGCAATCCCGAGGACAGAACGCCATAGCCAACGCTCTGACAAGTGGCGTTCAATTCCTACGAGCACAATAAGAAAGTAATTTCTGAATGACTACCCCTTGTTACTGCAACCTTATTTAAAGATTTCTTTACTTTGAACAGAAAGAATGAAGATGCTAAGCCCGTGAAGCTCCCCAAACCTGATTGGGGGTGTGTGTGTGGATTTGATTTGGTGCCCTTTGGGAACACCCTTTTCTAATGGTTCTCTTTACACCAAACAAACTTGTAACCAAACAATTTAGTGATTGAAGTAGTATCTATTTTAATTTGTGTTTCCCATGCTCTGGTGTATTGAGCTTTGCCAAATGTGACTGATTTTATGTTTCCCAGACAATTTGAGTCTAAGGCATCCCAGAGGGATGCTGGGAACTGCAGTGTCATAAAAGACAAGTGTTCTCTGTGATCTGTGATCGCCTGAGATACTCCAGACCGGGGATTAGAATCTCAGCATCCTTTCCACTCCTCTCCCTATGCCAAGGAAAAACACTGGTACCTTTTGTCTAGGGGAGGCCTGAGAAATTACACCTTTGTCTTGCTCCATTTGGAGAGACCTAGGAGAGCAAGCTTAGGGAGTTAACATTCCATTTCTGCCTCTCAGCCAGACACGACAAAGCATCTTTCATGAGACTGTAGTGTCTAGCTAGATTATGCTGGTCCTCAGCACCACAGGAGTTCTTGTTAAAGTCAAATCAAGGACTGGGAGGCAAAGCCACCCCTGATAACTTATAATTCTCCAGGGAGTCAACAAGCATTCTGAGATTCAGACTTGATCATGGAAATCAAGTGTTGGTTCCTTCCACTTCCAGGGATATCTAAGAAGGCCACATTTGCTTACAAAACCATCATCGTCATGATCATCAGAAATATTGCACAGCCTTAGAGCTGCCCCAGTATACTACCACACTCAGGTAAAGAGGCCAAAAGAGTGTCCCCCAAAATCATCCTATTCCAGAAACCTTCTGAGCTGCCAAGAGAAAATTAAAACGATAAGTTACCCTGCATCTATCACCCTCCCTTGCTGTCCTCAGGACCACTCTGCAGATCACAAACCTGCAGATGTTCAAGTCCCTTATTTAAAATGCTGCAGGTCTGTATAGAACCTGCAGGCTTTCTCCTACATACTTCGGGGAATCTCCACACTATTGATAATACCTAATGTAATGTCAATATTACCTAGATAGTTTTTAATCTCTATAATTTGGAGAATAATGATAAGAAACTATATATACATATATGTGTGTGTTCAGTAATATGCATTGTGTGTATACTTACCTATCTGTGTACTCATGTTTGTGGGTACACAAGTGTACAGGTACATATACACATGTGTGTGCATATGAATGGAGTCCAGACACGAATCTCCAGGATCTGTCCATCTTTATTTTGTTTCCGAGGGTAGGGTCTCCCACTGATCTTGGATCACTTCAACTAGGATGGCTGAATAATAAACTCCAAGGATTTCCACAGTCTCCATCTACCCAGTGCTGTGATTCTAAGCATTTTCCACCATCCCTAGCTCTTTTTTCAATGAAGGTTCAATAAATAGAGCCTGGGTTCTCATGCCCACAAAGCAAGCCCTTTACTAAGAGCTACCTCCATAGTTATCCAGATGCATTAACATGCCTCCCCAGTGGCTCCCGGACTCTATCACTACAGATGCTGTCCAGCTGTACCCTCAAACTTGATTAAAAATAGGCCAGAGAACAAGAAAATATACTCACGGAAGTCTTTAAACCCAAAATGATGAAAATGTTTGCTGAAAAGATTATTAAAGGAATGTCTTAAAGTATGTTTATCAATGGAACCAACAACTGTTTATTTTCCTTTGGTACTATACACACTGAGTGGCTTGCACCTAAGACTTCTCTCACAATTTCTTCTTTTTGTATTACTTTTCCATTTTCTCTATCTCCTGCTCAATTTTAATAAATATTTATTTCCTCAATATCAGTTCCCATAAATATTCATTTGCTCAGTCTCAGTGGAGGCCAATCACTGGCAGCAAGAATATGGCATTGTATCCACTATAGAGGGACTCACAATCTAAGCCAGAACTCCATAGGACAATAGCGCATGAGGGCAGAGCTCTAAGTAGCTCCTCTCTAGACTCAGAGGGGGCACCTTAATGCACTGGGTCTGCAGTCAGTTGCAGACAAGGTGCTCTGGGAGCTATTTAGGCAATTTGGGGCTTGCCTCAGCCAACATATTTTATTATTCTTTTCTCATGGCAGTGGTATATATATTTTTTCTTCTCCAAACCAAAATAATAATAGTAATAATAACCTGCCTGATTTATTCGCTTCATATGTTTTACAACAAGTGAACACATAAAGATTGTAAGGTTTGTAAATATGGGCCAGAGAGCTGAGAAGTCGTTTCCATCAGCCTTCTTTGTAGCTGTTTTCTTATCCAGGCTCTGAAAAGCTAGAAAGAATTGGTCTAGGGAATTTCAATGACTCCGTGTGAAATGGCCTGGTGGGTTTTTATAGGCCCAATTAAGTAAGCAAGATATGCTAGCTGTGGAGTGTTAACATTTGCCAAAAGAAAACATGATACCTGCTATCTGCAGGTATTTTTTTTAATTTCTGTAAAACTTGTTAAGTCTGTCACCGTCCTCTGGCAACAGGCTGCCTTTTTTATTAGCAGATAAAGATTATCTGCTTATTTAATAGCAGCAGGAATAGCCTGTAAGTAATTCCGGAAATGGGGTGACTCTCAAGTTTTCTGCAACTGTCCCTGCCTCTATTGTTGCCTTCTTCATGAGCTACATAATGTGCATTATTATTACTCTCCCTCCCTTTTGAAATTCTTGGCTAAACAAGAATGTTTACCTAGGAAAGAGTTTGTAGACTCCAGATGGGAAGGGAGAACGAGCCCATGTGTATATATGGGAAAAATGGAAGGTGATATCCCTTTAACCTCACATGGCATGTCAGGGTCCACTATCCTAAAAAAAAAAAAAATGATATCACTTCCTTCCAGTAAGGGAATTGACTCAGGTATAGTATGGTCACAAACAAATGAGGTAGTTTGGTTAAGACAAAAAGAAATAAACAAACAATAGCAACAACAAAAATCACTTGAAAAGATTTTCTCACAGTGTTGGGCTGGTGGTCTAGGAGCCAAGTTGGAGGGATGTGCTCAGCATCCGACCTACAAAGTGAAAGATAAACATGTATACTCAGAAGGGAGGAAGAGCATGATGCTGAGGTCATGCTAACTGTCTTAAGACGGAGACTGAAGGCAAATAGACCATAGGCAAGTGTCCTGCCTAGTCTTCTGTCACCTTGACACAAACTAGAGTCATTTGCCAAGAGGGAACCTCCACTAAATTTGTCTACCAGATTGGCCTGTGGCCAAGCCTGTGGTTTATTTTCTTGACTGATAATTAATGTGAGGTTCTGCTTCCCTATGAGCCATCCTAGCCTTATGCTTGTCATCCAATAAGAACAGAGGCAGGCTAAGCCATGGAGACTAAGCCAGTATGTAGCATTCTTCCGTGGCCTTCGCATCAGCTCCTACCCACCAGCTTATACCCTGCTTGAGTTTCCACCCCAACTTTCTTCAAGATGAACTGTCACTTGGATGTGTACGATGAATAAACTGTTGCTCCCCCTTTATTAGATGCTTTTAGTTAGGGCATTTCATTGAATCAATAAAAATGTAACTAAGACAACAAGCAAATACAAAAACAATCTGAAGATGGTTTTCTAAATATAAGGATATATAGATAAGGGTGTGAGCTCTTACTGTCAGTGGTCCAATATATTTTCCTTGTCTGTTCCTTGAAAGCAACTCATAGAAACCAATTGTACTGCCCAACATGATGACTCAAGGCTGGAATTGTATCTGAGAGGTGGATGCAGGAGGGTCAGATGTTCAAGCATCCTTAATACCCAACAAGTTTGAAACCAGTGTGGTTACATGAAACCCTGTCAATACACACACACACACACACACACACACACACACACACACACATACATACATACAAATATCCTTAGCCGGGCGTGGTGGCACATGCCTTTAATCCCAGCACTTGGGAGGCAGAGGCAGGCAGATTTCTGAGTTCAAGGCCAGCCTGGTCTACCGAGTGAGTTCCAGGACAGCCAGGGCTATATAGAGAAACCCTGTCTCGAGAAAAAAAAAAAAAAAAAGCATACAAATATCCTTGCTAAGTGAGTTTTCATGGTTAAATTTCACCTGACAGTTAAAGATTATTTTTTAAAAAAGCCAAGCATATAGATAGATAGATAGACGACATAGACATAGACATAGACATAGACATAGATTTAGATAAATAATTATGATTAGTTAACTTATACTTCTATTGTGAAGAATTGAAACCTGATTTCAGTTGCTTAAGCAAAACAGGAAACTGCTGCCCAAAGGCATTATTGCTGTCCTCAGGAGTGGCTGCATCTAGACAATATTGCTGTCTGCAGGAGTGGCTACATCTAGCTCCTCCAGACTGGCCACTGACAGTTTCTCTCTTTTTTGGCTTCCCAGTTCTCTCTGTAGGCACCATTCTCAGGGACAGAGGGTGGCAACAAAGCTGTCAGCACCTCCAACTCATCATCTTGGTGGAAAGTCTCACCCCAGCAGACCCCAGAATGTCCTAAAAATGGTATTCAGTTCAGTAGTCATAGCTAGATTGACTCAGCATGAGCCAGTCCTCAAAGCCAGACTACTCAGACTTAGCAACAAGGTTAGAAGGCAGAACCAAAAGCTGGAACCAAGCCCACCTAAAGTCCATCAGTAAGTTTGGGTAAAAGGACCCCAAGAGAAATTGAGGTACCATTAACAGAAGGGAAAGGATGTTGACTACAATCAGGGGTTTAGCTAAAATAACTTTAAATTCTAACTATATAAACTTTACTATCTTACATTGCAAAGGAGCTAATGAGTTGTATATTTTTCCTATTTATAACTAGAGAGCCATCAACACCCCCACATTTGCTGTCCTTCTTTGCTGCATAAAAAGAAAAGGACACTTTCTTTTGTCTCCTAATCCTGTACCTTTGAACTATCCAAGGACTCAAACAATTTTTCTGAGCTATTCATCTGAATTTACCAGACTTGTGGCTTTATAATTACCTGAAGAATGTGACATTTTGGTTAACCTTAAATCTAAGAGTTAAAGAAGCAATAGAATCCTTTGAAATAACTAAGGATGCGTGCTTTCTTTACAACGGGTTGCTCATATGTCTTTATAACTGGACTGGCTACTTTTATGTCAGCTTGACATGAGCTGGAGTCATTTTTGAAGGAGGAACTTTAACTAAGAAAATGTCCCTACCAGATTAGTCTATGGGAAACCCTGGGGTGGATTTTCTTGATTAATGACTGATGTTCGAGGACCCAGCTCACTGTGTACAGTGTCCCCAGCCTAGGCTGGTTGCTCTAGGTGTTATGAGAAAGCAGTCTGAACAGTCATTAAAAGTAAATAAGTTTTCTCTACAGCTTCTGCTTCAGTTCCCACCTCCAGGCTCCTGCCTTGAGTTCCAGCCCTGACTTCCCCCACCAATGGATGGTTACATAGGAGTATAAGAAGTTCCTTTTAGTCATGGTGTCTTATCACAACAATAGGACCCTGACTAACACAATCACATTCCCATTTTTGAGAAGCATCTATTCTTTTAAAATCTTGAATCCATAGAACGGAATAGAAAATAGCCATTAACATTATGTCTACAGAGATAGCTAGCTTCCTGTCACCACTACAAAATACCTAAGATGACTAACCTTCGAAAATAAAAGGGTCACCTGGGCTCACAGAACTGAATTACAGTTTCAGCCATAATCTGTGTGACCCATTGTTTGTTTTAAGCCTGTGGTAAGCCACCACATCATGGCAATAGGACAGCAAAATGGCTTAATACATGGCTAGGAAACCAAAGGGAAGGAGCAGTGCCTCGACTATCTCAGTGCACGCCAGAGGCACAGCCACAGTAACTGAAGACCTGCCTGTCAGGCCCCCACCTCTTAAAGGTTCTACACCTCCCCCTGAGCATCACCCTAACATATGGGTCTTTATGGGACAGTAAAGACTCAAGTTCCTTTCAGGGAGCATTCATTACCTGCTTGGTGGATTAGCTCTCTGGGACTCCACGCACAGTTCCCACCCCAATGGTGGACTGTGTCCACAGATCACTGTTTCCATCAGAGCACAAAACAACTGCACTGAAAAATGTAAATGATGTCAAAGCAAGGAGAAGGAGGGGACCTACCTCATCCATGAGTTAAGTGGCTTTGGAGAGACCTGAAGCTTGATTGAACTAGTCACTGGCAAAGCATGAAATGCCAGTTTAATGGCGGGAACTTGCTCACCTGGGTTTCAGGAAGAGATGGAATTGCAGAGGAAAGGAAGTAAAAGCAATTGAGGGTTTTTGTGGTTGGTGGTGGTGGCTTTAGCCCTTTGTGTTTCTATGTTGCTTTCACAGGAGCACATTGCCATACACGCTGTATGGGGGTGTAGCTGGGATATATAACATGTGAGTGAATCTCCAGCTTTTAAACCATAGCATCAATCACCTTGAAAGAAGGCAACATGTTTACAGGCAGTCCCCGATACAGAAATGAGCTGTGTTGCAGAGACCCGTTTAGAAGTTGGCAATTTAGGAGACATGGATTTCCCATGGGGGTAGGGGGAAGATTGGTTGTGGGGGTTCCCAAACCAGCATCCAAATTTCCACTGAAACTCAATAACATTGTGCTGATCACAGTGCCATTGGCTAGAGCAGCAGCAGGGACCTCCAGAACCAGAGGAAGAAAAGGATATTTTCTTCCTCCTTTCCTGGTCACATACATGTCTGGCATATTCCCCTGGCCCTTCCTATAAATGTCTCCCTTGACCTTTAATTGTCCCTGACTTCCTCTATCATGGCTCCCCACTGAAGCTTCACTCTTCCTTCCAAAGTCCAATACTCAAATCTACCTCAGCCCCACCCCCAGGAAGTTATCATTTTGTCAGCGTTTGCCCCCAGAAGTCCATTGTGACCCATCAGGTTTGTAGAGGAAGTATAGAAGGCAGGATCAGGAGACTGACTGGAACAAGTGGCTCCCACAATGGACTGCTGGGTCTGTTCCCTGTCGCTCTGTCACCTCTCTGCCAGCCTGTGCTTTCTCCTGACACTTCTCCTTGTATGTAGGGCCCATGTTTTGTCACATGGCCCTGTCTGACTGTCTTCCTGTGATCAGTGATCTGATTCTGAAAATGGAACTGATTTCTTCAGTAAACTGCTCCTCACATCCTCCAAAGGAAGCCCTTTGTTCCTACATTTGCTTGCTGGATCCCATAGCACCAGTTATTCTAACAGGGGCCATGACTCATCAGCCCTGCCTGACCATCTGCTCTGGAAGCCAGACACCCTAAACCGCTCTGTCCACTCATCCTGTCCTTCTAACACAGAAATGGTGAAAATTGCTTGAGCAGTGCTGATTAGAAACGTAGCAGGCAAGTAGAGCATTTTATCGTGTATAGATCAGGATCATAAGTGATTGCCCAAGTATGTGTCAAGGTTACACCAATTACTAACTGGGGAAGTGTGGGCCATTTCTGTCTCCTTTAACAATCTGCTGGTGGTGCTGTTTCATGTAAGTATGGGATCATGCATATGACTGCACGGGAAGCACTTAGAGCAGTCCCTGACATTGTAGGAAGTGTCCCATAAATGTTTCCAATGGTTTACAGGCCAACGTGTTTAGACGCCATTTATTCCACTGGCTAGACAACCATGTCTCCTTCGTCATTATCTTCTGTCTTTAACCTCTGCTCATTCTGGAGTTCTGGGTCATTATATAGTGCACACTGCATCGTGGGAGGCCCCTTCCAGCCGCACTCACTGAGCTACCTTGGAGAGACACATGGTGACTTCAGGAGGAGACTGTCAGCTTGGATAGTAAGCAGTATTTTGGCAAATTCCATTGCTCCAAAGGTCAACATCTATTTTCCTCTCTCCCACACATACACTTTTCTTTCTAAGGACTATTCCTTTTATCTTTGACCCTGGGGCACCCCTAATCTCTTTAACGAGCTTATGCAAAAATCAAAGGCCAGCAGAATGTTGACTTCAAGTAAGCTTCTCCTTTCAGCTCTGCAAGAACCCCAAAGCAAAGAAATATCAACTGCAGACTGACCTAGGAGTGAGGGCGCAAAACAAAGAGGTGCATGCAAATTATTTGCTTAATAAATTAAACAATACCAGACTATTGATAACAATAACATTAACGATAACATTTATTCAAAGCCCACTCAACCTAGTTTTGCACAGCGCATTTCAAACAAAGATGCTGTGATGTAGACATCTTTAACGCTATTGTATGAATGACTGAACTAAGACTTTGCTCCTTCGCCACACAATCATGAACCAAGCTGATTTTCAAATGTGGGCTAACTCCCAAAGCAAAGAGATGAAAAGGAGAGCCCTGCCCCCTGGCATCTCTTTAGATACTTTTTTATGTAAGGGGCAGGGAGAAAGAGAAAGATTTCCTGTCTCCCCTGTTCTTAAGCATTCATATTTAAACACTGTCAAAACTGTTTCTCTTCCTCTGCTGAATGACTCTTCATCACTCCTAGTTTGCTTTGGAACCCAACAGGACTGAATCAAAACCCATGTTTGGTATTATTTTTTCAGTTCCCTTTAAAAGTCTAAACGAAATCATTCTTTTTATGTTGTAATCAAATAAGTTAGCCATCTCCGGGCTCTAACCCAAACCTAAATAGAGAAAAAAAAGCAGAAAAATGAAAGCTCAGAACCACATTATTTTTCCATAATATGTCAAAAAAAAAAAAAAAAAACCCTCTGTGCTACACTTACACTCAAGTGAAAAAAGAACCCTTTCTGCCTCTAATGAGCAATTAATTCCAGTTCAGGATGTCGAGTTTAGAAGAAGTTAAGTTCCCCAAACCACAACCGTTTGTGTTGGATCATGCTGAAAACCCAAAATTCCAACTTCTCAATAATAACATTCTTTTCTTCTACTGCAATGGGAGAAATGACCATTTTATGTAATATAGGAGGGACCATAGCAGAAACTCCTATGAATTCCAGATTGCCTAAACAGTTCTCAAAGCTGTTTAAAATCAGTTGGATGTGTTTTGTTTTAACAGAACAGAAAAGGCCTAAAATAAACTTTGGGTACTAAATTAAAAGGAGAAGATGATGTTTAGAGTAAAAGATATGAAAATCCATCTAACTGGTGTTTGCAGCCCTTCAAGTTGACAGCAGTGCAGAACTGGTAGGCCATGGCGTCTTCCTAACTATAAGTCACTTGGGTCACAACCGTGGCCATCTTGTTATTTCTTTTAAGAAAACGTTGGCGTCATAACCATTCTGAAGTTTTACAACATTTGGTTCTTATTAAATATCAACTATTCTGATGTTATGGTGGGAAAAAGAAAATTTATAGAAAGCCTGCCTTTTGGATTCATAGGAAAGATACTGAATCAGAGAAAACCCTGAATTGATGGCCATGGGTACCATAGCCAATGCCATGGCTAAGGCAATTGCCATTGCCCACAGCCACTATGGTGACTTTTGAATAAAGCTACACACCAGCATCTGTGACTTTACAGCTCTCCCAGGTCTCATCCAACACTGCTTCATTGTGAGCCTTGAAATCACAATGCTAATTTTGTTTATGAAAACATACAGAAGTTAGTACCACTGAATTATACAGCTAGGCTAACAGGTCACCCTTCCCGTTCATTCTAGGAAACGACCCTAAAGGACAGGGCATGATGTGGTTACCACGGGTCACTGAGGAATTATTCCCTTTCTGACTTTCAAGACTAAGGGAAAGTCTGTGAATCTCTTCAGATGGTTTAGCTGCTCTGTGTTGTCTCTGACTCACTTGGCTCCCTGACTGAGGCAGCAAAACCAGAGCAGCACATGTGCAAAACATGCATCTTGCAGCTTTTCAATCCTTTGTCAGTTATTCGTCCAATGAATATTGAGTGATGTATGAATGCCTATGAAAATGTACATTGCGCCCAACAACTACAGCATCCAAACTCTCCAAAAGCGATGAGAGAATCTCTCTCTCTCTCTCTCTCTCTCTCTCTCTCTCTCTCTCTCTCTCTCTCTCTCTCTCACACACACACACACACACACAGACACACACACTCCCCCCTCTCTTTTCCCTCTCTCCCTCTTTCCTT
>NC_034594.1:41668433-41717402 GCF_900095145.1 Mus pahari
CTCCCTCCCTCCCTCCCTCTCCCTCTCTCTCTTCCCTTCCCTCTCCCTCCCCCCTCTCTTTTCCCTCTCTCCCTCTTTCCTTCTTTCCCCTTCTCCCCTCTGTCTCTCTGCTTTCCCTTTCTCTCTATCTTTGCTCCCCTCTCTCCCTCACCCCTCACATGTATGTGTCTGTCTGTGTCTATATATTGGTCTATGTGTATGTGTGATGTATGTGCACATAAACATATTAACGCTTTGGAATTTCCCCCTCAGAGAAACAGTAGGAAATGTTGCGTGAGAAAGATACTTTCCTTCATGATCTGATGTCTTTTCTCTAATGAACCTTCTGGCTCACCCTGTAATAATGGATACCCCCAAACCATGAGAAGACATCTCCGTTTTTCAGCTATACTCCCCTATCATCAGTAATTGCCAGAGCCCCAGATTGTTTGTGAATAGCAAATCTCATTCAGTTCCTTAGATCTACCAGTTACTTCTTTCTCCTTCGTCTATGCAGTTGCAGACCCAGCTTCCTGTTTTCTGAAAAAAAATTCCCTTTACAGTAATTTCCAGGTTTAAATAGTCAGGCAGCCCATAGGCATCACTGTTCTATATCTGTGTGTGGTTATGAGGGAATCAGAGGCTCACATTCCAGACCAGGAAATCATGGTCTCATGGTGAACGTGAAGGATGGCAGGGGGGAAAAGAAATCCTTTAAAATAGTTCTTAAATTGGTGACTTGGGAGAGACACTATTGTGTCTAGGAGTTTGTGATTTAGATGTGAGTTTAGACTGCTTTTGACATTTCCCAAATTCAGACAGAAGAAAACTTTCTCTTTTCTAGATGTAGATGCAGATATGTAAAGTTAAAAACTGCAGTCCTAGGACCACATAGCTGACAAACAGGAAAAAGCAAACACATTGTTTCAAGCATTCAGTGTTTCCCCTTGATGCATACCAAAAATCTGAATCCCTTCCCATTTAGAATCTCCTAAGGTTTTTCTAGTTTTCTGCAAGATTTTATTTTCAAAATAAGAAGAAAACCTATTAATGTCCTAGCATCATTTAAGGAAAAATGATAGCCTTGTTTTTACTTTTGTTTGCATATTAGACCTAGGTCTGGAGAACATATTTCAAGGCGTCTGGTTGCTTAGTTACATTCATTCATTAATTCATTCATTCCTTGGGCTTCCATTCAGTGGCAACTTTGCACCAAAAATTTACTTGACTCCAAAGACTCAGAAGTGAATAAGGAGTCCATGTCAGTGAGAAGGGCAGACAGGAACCATAATTTTGTTTAATGAGATATTTAGGAGTAGTTATACAGGAAGAATTCAGTAAGTGAAGTATAAGATGGCGGGGGTAGGGTGGGTTAACCAGGAATTAACAAGATAGATTTGCTTTTATTCCTCTGAGTTCTCCCTTGTGTACTTGGCCTTTCGTTATGTCTGCAGTGAGGGCAGTCCGCCTCAAAGCAAACTTTTGCATCTAGCAATTGCCCTCCGCAATTTACGAACAAATATAAAGTAGCTTTTAGCGTATGTCCAATAATGAGACTGTTCCTGAAGTCCACCCTCTCACTCTGGAGATTTGCTCATTCATGTACCGCAGCAGGACCAGTTAAGGACCTAAATCAGCCCAAAAGGCTCATTTTTCAAACTGAGTCTCATGGCTTCTTAAATGATCATGGGGTCAATTAATTGGATACTGTTATCATTCCTAGACTATCTGAATAGAATAGAATATATCAGAGAGCCTATACTGTAGTAAATATTTTAACTCTGGTGGGGAGATTTTTCTTTCTGACCAAATGCATGTACACATGCGCACACACATACACACACATGTGGGTAGACAGACAAAGAGAGATAGGCAGACAGACAGAGATAGAGATAGGGAAACAGAAAGACTGGTCATACTATAAATTATAAGTCTTTTATGAACCTTGATTTTAGAAGGTTCGAACCTGCAGTCTAGACTCTAAGTTACTTATATGGTTGTTAATCATTTCATTTACAATGACTCGCATGGTATTTGTGTCATGCTGGGGATTCAGGGAATTTTTATGAATTAAGATTAAATCTTATCTGAAACAGATAATCTATGGCAGAGATGGTTTGTCTGGGGCATGTCTATATATCAATACAAAAGATAGATATAAAAAGGCAGATGCATGCACATGTTTTAAATAAGTTCAGCTCAACAGCCAAAGGCTTTACGTAGCTCATCAGTAAAAGAGCACAAAGTTTAGCCCAAAGCAATGAGAGACAATGTCAGTAGGCATGGCATACTTTCAGCCTTTTTCTTTTCCAGAAAACTACTATTTTTTTGTCATTTAAATTCATCATCATAATAATCCCTGCTCACTCTGAAATGTTTAGATAATTAGCACTGGGACCACAGCTCAGCAGTTTAAGCACCTACCCAAGCATGAAGACCAGAGTTTAGACCCTCAGAAACCCACGTAAAACACCTGGTGACACCTGTAAATCCAATCCTGGTGTGCAAAAATGGGCAGTCCACAGAGCAAACTGGCTATAAAGACCAACCATGTTGGAGAGCTCTGGGTTTGATTAAGACAGCCTGCCTCAATGAATAAGGCAGAAAAGTACTAGATGATGACTCTCTCATCAGCCTACAGTGTCCACATGCTCATGACCACCACACATGCCCTCACATACATGCAAAACATGCATGGACATACACATCATACATGGATGGATAGATAGATAGATAGATAGATAGATTAAAAACTGGAAACAGAAAAAAAAAGGTTTAGGTAATGATGAAAATTGTAAAATGAAAATAAAAAGCACCCATTGCCTGACCACTCAAGAAATGATGTTTGATTTAAGAACTCTTTCCTACCACTGCACACATATACAGGAATATCACATATAATAATTAAATTAGAATTCTTCTAAATATATTTTTCTCACTTTCTGCTACATTGTACGCAATTTCCACACAGTTAAATACGAATTTAATATTGAATGTGCACTGTGTTCTAGAAAAGATATTCAATTTATCAGTTAAATATTTTACCATTATTAGACATTTAAATTGTTTTCATAACTTCTTAAATGTAATAACAACATTTATAAATCAATATTTACATACTTATTTTTATAATAAATCAATATATTATTTTTCTTTAAACTTTGCTGCAGATTACTCAAAATAACCCCAGCAAAGCTGGCCCATTTATATTCCCATGAATATAAATTTATTACTGAAGTCAATGACTACTTATGATTTTTTTACACTTTTTATTGCAATTCTAATATTTTCATTTTTTCCTAGACCTTTTCTTTTGGAAAAGAAGACTTTTGTTTGTTTTTATTTATTATTACAACAGTCTAGCCTAATATTTCTTTGAAGACAAGGCTCTCTTGGAACTCAGAGATCTGCCTGCCTCTGCCTCCCCAAGTGGTGGATTTAAAGGTATATACTACCATGCCTAGCAAGAGTGAGAGTTTATAAGTTCTTTGGAGACTAATTTTCTTCTGTGTATGAATTTCATGTTTTCATATTCTACTGGGTCCTAACTTCTCTATACATCCTTCATATGGAAGCCATTGTTCACAAATATCATATAAATATCTCTTCAACTTAGTCATCAGGCTCGAGCCTTTCTGGTACTTCAGAAGCAAAGGGGCCTTTATTTGAATATGAACAAACCAGCTATCCCCACCAAGTCTACAAATGGCATCCAAACATCTCTACGATGAGCATGAGATGTTTCTTCTTCAATTTGGAGATTTCTCCTTGAGTGGAGCTCCTGGCCTTTCACACCTGCGCGTTTTAATCTTACAAGATAGGGCATGGGTTGCTGGCATTTTGTTTAGGATTTTGCATCTCATTTGTCTATGAGATGAGTGTCTGGGTTGCTTCTTTCCTAATGTTAGTGCTTTTACACAGAAGGGTTCTCTGACTGTTGTAAAACAATCTAGCTGGCTCTTCATCTGCTCCTGTGCGTTCTAACGGTTTCTGTGATGTAGTAATTACCTGTGCAGAGATTGAAAATAGCTCATCCAAAAGAAAACATCTGTCCTGATGCTTCCTGTGGGTAATTCTCTGACATCATTATCAACTTTGTCCACAAACAGATTTTTTTTCCCTTTACCAAATTTTCATGTGTAGCATCTTTTTCTGTTAATCTATTTCTTTGAGATTTTTCTAACTTTTGTGTATTTTATAGCAGCAGTGTATTATATTTTCTGATCTCTAGTACATCTATCTCATCCTTATTAATTGTTAGTTTCTTTAAAATCATATATGCAATTTGATCTCATTTTTGAGTTTTAGTTTCATTTAGCTATAGTAATATTTGGTGTTGTAAAGTAAGGTAGTGAACTTGAACTTAGTTTTGATATAGTTTCTTTCAGGAGGTAGTACAGCAGCAATTAGTAAATATGCTTATTTTACTTCTGTTGTAACTAAGTGCTTTATATAATCATTATTTCAGCATTCAAAGAAATAATTGTATTTTAGTATGTTCTTATTACTTGACTGTCACGGAAAGTGACTTCTGAAAAATTCTTTGAGAGATTTACTATGAGTTGGCAGAGTGAAGAGTTACTTTCACCACTTCAAAAGTTAGTTAAATAAATAAAAACAATTTTCTTATTAAATAAAAATTACGTTTTTCTATAAATTATTACTTGCTTATGGGATGCTTGTAACATCCCAGGTAAGGTGTCAGGACTTTATCAAGACTAACAAAGACAAAAAAAATCTCTGCCTACTGGTACTTGCCTGGTAGAAAATGATTTTATATATATATATATATATATATATATATATATATATATATATATGTGTGTGTGTGTGTGTATATACACATACATATATACATATATATGTATATATATGATATCCTTTAATATATATATATGATATCCTTTAATATATATATATATATATATATATGATATCCTTTAATATATATGATATCCTTTAATATAGTGAGCAGGGGCAGCTATTCATTCAAAAAATGTCATACATAATTTTAAGGAAAAATGACAAGCAGTGCATCACCACATTAAATGTAAATATTTTTATTAAAAGCATCTCAGTTTCACAAATTAAGCATGAGAAGAAATGTGTGTGTCCTACAACTGAAAAACAGTAAAAAAAAAAATCCTACTAATTATATTGCTATGTGTGTTATCATCTTGACCTGTCTCCAGCTTGAGGCACACCCCCCCCCCATTTTGGATATCTCCCTTCTAAAATATCCAGTATTGATGTGCAACCAGACTTTTAAATGTGCAATTTCTCCCTCTTTGCTTTGATACCAGGTATTCTGTTCTTTCAAAAATGACTCTCAATTTTAAATGTCTCTTCTCCATTTTCTAAGTCTTAACCCATGTATTACACTACATTTGCTTTTGTTTTCTGGTGGTTTCAATCATGCTGTCTTCATTTTTAAAAGACATCATTTAGTCTGTTTCGTCTATCACACTCAGAAATGAAATCATATCTGCTCAGGTCCTTCCATGTCAAAGAATAATAAAGCAAAATGCCTGTGTGTTATCACAACTTCCCTCAAGCATTCTAACCTGTGATATTTTAGACCCAGGCATATGCATCTTTTCTTCCAGCATGTTCTGTGGCATGCGTCCTGTCAGCCAGAAGCGGGATTGCCTTGACACCACCCTTCCTTGAGTGACATCTCCATTGTGGACCTCTTTCATGTGACTCATCCCTCTCTTAACCTCCCTAGAGCAATTTCATTTCTAGAAGATTATAAAAATATTATTTCTAATCCACTGAAATATGATAATATCCATTCTATATAAATCTCAACATGTATACAACACTGGTTCTTTGAGGTATAGTGAAGACATTTGTTGAATGAACTTCATACCTGCTTCTGCAGTTTGGTTTGGTTTTCTGAAAAATTCCATTGTCATTGGTTTTTAACATCAATGAAGAAGTCCAAGACCAGCTAGCTTCTTTTGCTTCATAAGTGACCTGTTTCTTTTTTATGAAACATGGAATTTTTCATGTATTTGATATATGTATTTGATATATTCTTTATTTGATATATGTATTTGATATATTTATTTGATATATGTATTTGATATATGATTTATTTGACATATCCAATCGGGTTTCTTCAGAAGCATGGATATTGTTCCTTAAAAGAGATGTGTGGTATCCCCTGCATTCGCACCACTTTACAGGAATGTTTCTAGAAAAGTTCCTTCAAACCTAGACAGGAAAACTACTGGTGGGAACCCATCTCTCTCTTCAGAACTCGACAGTTTAAAAAGACAGAGGATAGAGTCTGGAGCAACACTGGGGGAAGTGTACTTCTGTTTGGTTCCCAGATAGGTTCCTAACTCAGTGGGCAACAGTCAGTCAGTCTGTCTGTCTGTCAGTCTGTCTACCATCTATCTTTCTCTGTGTATCTATTATCCATCTATTATTGTCTCTCTCCCTCCTCCTCTACATCTCTCTCCCTCTCTGTGCCACCATTCCCGATACTAGAGAAAGTCCCTTGTCAACCTCATCAGTCCCATGACCCCTCTCTAGCCTCACACGACAAATTAACCTTCTCAGCCTGCTACATTAGAAAGACTGGCTGTGCCCTGATACCACGGTACCCTCTCAGTGCAGCCTATGGGACCATTTCTAGCATGCCCACTTCAGTGTCTAAGGCTGATGAAAGCTTCACCCTGCTTAGATTCTGCTGGAACATCCAGCCACGACCTGAGAGATATGCAGTCTGATAACCCATAAAAGCACTGAACTTATCCCACATGAGAAATCCCTCACCAATTAGATATTTTGGTGTATCAGATCATTCGATACCCACGTCTTTCTTATTCATACGTCATAGAACAGTACATAGCTACTCACAGGAATGGAGATACCATTGCTTTCTCCCACCTACAGAAACCCTCCTAATTTTTTTTCTAAATGGCCCTGAAGTGTGAGTCATGGCATATAAGTTTCCAGATCAGCTTCCTTGTTGTTGCATAGAAAACATCGTCTCTGCAAACTGATGACCAAACCACTTTCTGCTTCTATATCAGGCTGAAAAGCTCACGGAAATTCAGAGAGCTATGGGGATATCTGGGATTTAGTTTTGCTATTTATACTGAAAATGTGAAAAATAATTAGAATGTAAGGCTGGCCATGGTGCAAATGTAATTCCTTGAATATAGAGAGACTTTTATTCATCAAGCTACACTAATGCAGTTGATTAAAACTAAAGTTTCTATGATAACATAGAGTACTGGTTATATGGCTTCATTAGTTCCTAAACTGGAACCCAGTGCACATGCTAATCTAATGGCAAAACCGTATTCATCATAAAACCTTGTTTGTAGAATAGCAGAAAATCTGTGTTGTAGATTTAGAATAGAGCATGTGAAAGCCAGCATTATTAAAAACTAGTTCTTGTTCATGTTTCATGTGGGGAACAACTCCAGCACAATGAGTACCCCTCTTTCAAGCTCAGTTTTGTTTGGGGATACACATGGCTTTCCAATGATGGAAAAGCCAGAGGAGAAGCTTCTGTTATACATAAAACAGCACAGGCACCAGCCCGTCCATCGTTAGAAGCAGCAAGTGTAACTATAATGAAAGTTACCTTGAAGAAATCAGCCCCCATGATGGCATTCATTTCTTATTGATAAATATGCTTGATGCAATGAAATATAGCTTCTAGGAAGATAATGGAGCAAATAGTTAAGCAATCTATTTGGACATATGCACACACACACACACACACACACACACACACATACTGCACGGAACATTGGTTGGCACAAATCATGTCAATACCTTTTGTTGAATATTATCTGGCCTCTGACAAAGAAAAAGGCAGAAGAGTCATTTTTGACTCCACTGGGGCTTTTGATACTGTGGTACATGACTAGAATCCATAAAGAAGAAACTTAAGTGCTTGCTTCTTTTATATAGGTGGATGATGGTTGGAGGGGCTGATAAAACAAACCATTAATATTTCCATTTCAGTAGACTATGGCATTGTTTAACGGTCTTCTCTGAGGTGATAACAGACCAAGACAGTAAAGACATTGTTATCAAACCCCTTCTGTCATATACATCTTCTAAAGATCAGTCAGTAGAGCCACTTATTTTAGTTTCACCTAAAAGGCCAGGCCAAGGACATCACCTTCATTGTGGTGTCACAATCTCTATCCCAACGGCCTTCCTTCCACTGCTTACCTGTGAGGCCGCTCTCATGGAGAGCACACTCTTCAAATGCTGTGGAAATCATGAACATCTCCTTCGAATCTCTCTCTGGAAGAGGAAGCTCACACTCCGTCCTTGCTCAGAATGGAAGTTCACCCAGATCCAGTCAAATGTCTTCTTCCTCTCATCTTTATCTATCAAGGAGCCAATGGCACTGGGTGTGTAAGAGACAACTTAATTGCTTTTGATAAGTTCTTCAGCTTAATGGACAGACAAGCTTTTGTTTTTCTAGAGTTACCTGCAAATAGCCAGGTTCTAGAATTCTAGCCTGTGATCTCTGAGTGATCCAGGAGAGAAATCAGATGGTGAGCCCGTGAGCCAGGCTAGGAGAAAGGTAGATTCACAATGCATATGTCACCTCCTCCACATGTCACCTCCTCCACAGAGCCTTGCCCCAGCCGCTCCAGCCTGGTTACCCCCGCCCAGTCAATACTTCTCCAGAACTTCTTGTGTGTACCAGGAAGTGAAACACAGATGAATCCCTCCTGCCACTAGATCACAACTTACTCACGAAGACCCTGTGTGCATTTCAACCCTATGTTTTACTCAACCTCACGCCGCGTATTTTGCTGCCCCTCAGAAACAGGGTAGAATTCTTGATTGCCCAAATGGGTCAGCTGAGGCATGATCACCTGGCATTGTCCAAAGAGAAGGCGTATACCGACTGGCCGAGCTGGATAATCGCCTCCAGTTTCTTCCATGTCAGTGAAGATACAAACTCAAGCGCACAAATTAACAAATGGATAATGGTAGCTGCTAGGTCAATGCTAATGTTCTCTCAGTAATTTGGCTACTATCTTTGACATCAGTCCAAGTCAATACCTGACTGGCCAGCAATTACACCTACAGGGTGATCACCTTATTAGGGTAGTTTTCTAGAATAAGTCCATCGGTGTTCATGGAGTTTGAAATAATAGATGTGTGTATGTAGGATGGCATGGCCTCTCTTGACAGTAAAAAAAAAAAAAAAAAAAAAAATTAACTTCCAACATATTTGAATGCAAATGTTATCTTTGTAAGTGGATGACCTGAAAAGAAAGTGTTTCCATAGTAACCTCAGGAAACACATAACTACTTATCATAACTTCTCCTGCAAGAGAGCCCAGCATAGACTAAGGATTTGCTTTGATGTCTGCCAGGGGGGTAAAAATAGCTGACAGCGTTATGTGAGCAAATGGATGGGAAAAAATTCACTTTATTTGTAGTTAATTTAGAAAATAAACTTTCGTAATGAACTGCTGAAATGCACACAAAACAACCAGATAATGTGTCAGAGTTTTTTTTTTTTTTTAAATGTAACTTGTCTGATGTGACAACTGAGGCGTCACTTTAAAAGGACCAGATTAAGGATGAGTTCTAACACCAGCTCCCTCCACCTTTCTCCTCGCCTCATTGTGCTATATCTATGTTCCCTGGGAATCACCGGGCCTTCCAACATGTCTGCATTTCCTTTATTATTTTTTTCCTCATTTTTTTTTTTTTTAACCTCAGAAAACGTTTTGTAAAAGGTGCCCTTCAGGAAGTAGGATTCTATCACAGGAAAAGGAGCATATTGATTATACTTCACTTTCTCTCCTGACATGGCTGTTTGCGTTGGTGGCTTTTGGATGTGCCATTAGCTGCAAATGAGTTTGACATCCGCAAGCCACTATACGGTTATTTCCCCGTTTTCTTACAAGTGTAACATAACATCTAGTTAAATAAAGCTTGTCTAGATAGGTTTTGCTATTCTTTCTTTTTAAGTTCATTAGAACAGGGAACAGATGCATACAGTTTTGAGGAGTATTTCTTTGAAGCACCATTTTCAAGTCAACTAACTGACAGGCCCGTGCCCATGGGCTCTGGGGTGGACCTAGAGCAGAAGTTCTGGCTACAATTACCCATCTGGCATCCATCTGGTAGCACAAATGAAAGATAATACCAGATCACAGAGAAACTATACCAACTGCCAACGTGGTATAGGCAAGCAAAGGAAGGTGCCACCCAACAGGGCTGCTGCGAATAAGAAATGTTGTCTGCGGGGTATGCATATTTCCATCACGGTGAGAGGTAGGAGAAGGGAACACGGGAGCATATGGAAAAGAAATGCTGTACATCCAAGCCTACATCTGTAGCTCATTATGGATTCAGCTGACTTCTCCCAGCCACACTGACGTTGCTGATAGAGTCTAGAGAAGTGTCATATTCTCATGTGCAAGAGACCTGGTTTTTGCTACCCACAAGGACCTTCAAAGAGCAGTAGGTACCAGCATCTTGAGGTCATTGATTTAATTTTCATGTAACACCATCTTACAGGTGCCTGTTCAATTGTAATAATAGTAAGGACTTTGCAGAGACTGTAAAATGATTTAGAGATTCAGTGATTCCTTATTTTCTGGTTTGATTTCCTCCTTTCCTGGTCTGCCTGCTTCCTTCCTGGTACAGCATGCTCTGGTTAGTGCAGTGGCTGAGTTCTGAATCTATTACTGTAATTGCCAGAGATTCACCATCTTGGGAGGGGGGGCACTTGACACTCTTGGGGAGCCACAGCCATTCAGAATAGGGCAACACATCTCTGCCTTGTGGGTAATGAGGAGGATAAGAGTCAAGTTTTTATCAAATATCAAGTAATGTCTTATCTGGTATTATCTTTCATAAGTCAATCCCTTTCTTTCATAATTGCCTACAAAGTATTTCACACACAACCCCCAAAAGACACACACACACATATACATATATGTCTTTTTTTTTCCTGGATAGTCCACACAGAGACAATCCTGAGCAATGCAAAAATGAACCGAGGTAGAAAAAAAGGCTGACTATAGAGGCACTCACCACCTGGGTAATTACTACTGTCAAATACTTAAGCAGGGCGGGACCAGTGGAGTGGATGAGAGATGGGTCGTTAAAATATAAGTGTTATGACCAGAATGGTAAGATCGCAATACTTGCATACAGACTACAGCCTTTAAAAAAAAAAGACTTTATGGAAAAGCAGACCTAATTCCGAAATCTGTCTGTAACCAGGAGGAGCTAAGTGTGTCTCCTGTGCTGGAGAATCTCATGCTATAAGCTCGCTTACTTGCCTCCTTCCAACTCATAGGAGGGATTCAAGATCTTTGACCATAATTTATACTAATTAGTCTTTCCACTTAAATCAAGAGGGAAACTGAAAAGGTGGCCATTGCTGGTCTGCTCCTCATTAGAGTTGATTAAGAGTTAGGAGAACAAAAACACACCACGGGATTAATGATAAGCAAAGCCACCCAGGGAGAGAAACAGGAAGCCGGAAACCATCTCACTGAGCTGGACAAAGGAAACTGATAGCCTTCACGCTCAAAGGCCCTCAGGTCTAAACAACTCCAAACAGACCTCAGATCCAGCTGAAGTCTAAGCAGCCTCATCACCAAGCTTCTCCCCACCCCCACCCCCACCCCCACCAGCGTATCTTCATCTGGGCTTTTCCTGTTTCCAATGGCATTGTGTTTATTAAGAAATATCCTCGCCCTCTAAATTCAATTCATTAGTTTCCCTCCATGGATAAAAGCAATAGCATTACTGATGAGACTGAAATAAGGACTAAGATAATCAGCCTTGGTAAATTCCAGTCTTGCTCATTGTCAAGGAGGCTGTGGACTCCAGCACTCACACAGGGCAGTGAGACCCAGGAGAGGCACTGGGTATGAAATGTCCTAACACTTCTCCTGGAGCCCTGCTGCTTATATCATTTTATCCTCTCCCAAAGGGAGGCAGAGGGATTAGGGAACATTTAATTGCCTTATAAACTGATTGACAAATTGGTGATCTGATGCATATGGATGACGCTCTGAGTGAAATGTCTCAGAAGCTGCTAGCAGGATCATCAGGAGCCATGATTTGCACACCCTCCGCAGGGTTATTACGGAGAAGCGGAAGGGTGGCTTGATTATTATCTTTCCTTCTTTCTGATTTTTTTCCCCCTTGAACGTTTTCTGCACCTCCAGGGAAATGCATCCTAGCAGCGTGAGCACCACTATTAATCAACACTTGTAGCAATAATCAGGGAGTGAAAAATGGTGACCAGAATCTGCGAATGCACAGGCGTAGCTGTGTCCCGAGCCTTCCATTGTGATCATGCCTTGGCATTCGAACACAGATAATTTATACAAAATGAATGTTGACACCTTCCGAGGTGCAAAGATTTATAAAGGCAGTGTTTATATCTTCATCCAGTAAGAAAGAAAGAGAAATTGTTTCTGGTCATGATGAGTAATATTTTAGAGCCTTTAAAAATATACTTGCCATCTTCATGTTTCTTTGTGTTATGTCTCACAAGCTAGAATGTGTCTCCCCACCCCACCTCTGTGTGTGTGTGTGTGTGTGTGTGCGTGCACACACACACANACACACACACACACACACACACATTAAAACTTGGGTGTCATGAAGGGCAAATGTTATGAGTGCCTGGTTCTGCTTTCCTCCAGAACTTCCACCTGGAGGGAGCGTGAAAAATAATCAAGAATTCAAAAATGCATCAATTCCCAGGATCCTTGAGAGGCGCCTGATGCTGTTGGCAATACAGGAGGAAATGTGGCTGCGAGTCATTGCAGTGCCAAAATGTTGTTGCTGGCTACACACAGGGGATGACTGTCTACATATAATAGATAGTACTATGATGGTGATGAAATTATATACAAGCGGAACCATTTGAAGATGAAACTGGCAGTCCTCTGCACAAAGCTACACACCATCGCACACCATCCTGTGATCAAAAGGGTGAATTCCAAGTGTTGACACATTAAAAATTTCACCAAAGCTTCCGTGGCTGGGAGTGGGTTTGCTGAAGCCTACAGAGGGCCACGAAGGTGCTAGACTGAACCTTGAAGAATGATAGACCAGGAGCCATGACACTAGTCCCCTTCTCTGAGAATCGCTCCTGTCATTAAAATCAATGCAACTTAATTAAAGCAAATTATACATAGATACATCTATAAATAAGATATTAAAGTGTGCCGCTGAATATGATAATTGCTACGTATTTAGCAATCAGTGTGTGTGTTCTGCTTCTGCCAGGAGGAATTCCTTTCAGTAGAATCAATGGAGCTTTATTAAAAACCATCCAAATTAGAGAGAGAAATGATGAGTGTCATAATAACACAAATCACTGTTTCAACTTCCATTTCTAAGGAAAGGAAGCAAAATAAGTCCTGCCCACTTTTTTCACTCAAGGAAAATATTAGACACATTCTCTTTAAGATGTGGATGTTTTGAATTTATAAATTTTAATTTTTGCATTTTCTTCTCCCTAAGGAAAGTAGGGGGGGAAAAATGATCATAAATAAAACAAGTCAAGCCCAGGACTGGTGTGCGGGATGCCCCAGTGCCTGGCTAGACTGCTCATTCCTTCCTGACAGAACACAAGCTTGAAGAGAAGTGTTTGCAATGGGCTGTTTTACACTTCTAACTACCGGATAGTTTGAGTGTATGAAAATCTCTTTATGAATGAATAGATTAATTCAAGAGAATAAATGTAGAAATAAAAGCATATTTTCAATATTTTTCATTTCTCTAAATCTCTTAACTCTGTTGCCTCCTTTGTTTCATTGTTGTTTGTTTTGTTTTGAGAGAGGATCTCATGTAGCACAGCGGGCCTTGATCTGATGCTGACTCGGAACACACTCACTCTGAACATGTGACCCTCCTATCTTTACCTCTCAAGTGTTGGGATTACACAACCCTCCGGGCTCACCTAGTCATTTTTTGTCATAAATGAGAATTAAGCACGTGAAAAGAAAAGGACACATGAGAATTAAGCACGTGAAAAGAAAAGGACACATTTCAAGCTAATTTGAAAATGTAGATTGCTAAAAAGCTATAAGCACTCAATTTAAAACTCAGAAACAGAAAATAAAAGGTTTGGTTTGCCCTGTCTGACCAGAATTATTCTCAAATTTACAAAAATAAATACCAAACTAACACAAAGATCAAGATTTGAAATTGTAAAATATAAGAGATGGAAAATAGAAGAGAGCCAGCCTCCCCGGTGAAGTCTAGGGACGGCATTTACGAAGAGTGCTTGTGTTGGATTGCTTTATTTACTGTTTGTTTCTAGTACATGAAGAGCAGGAAAACAGAAAGGCAAAGAAAGAAAAGGAATAAGAAGAGACAGCATGTTTCGAAGAGTGATGTATAAGTATTTCTCTTAACCATTACCTTCTTGACTGTCGTCTTCCAACATCATGCAGGGTAATGGGGAGAGAAAACAAAGCCAGCTCTGTGGAGTTAGTCTCTGTTTGGGGGGGGGGGGAGACAATAAACAAGTTCAGAGTAACCCCTGGCCCATAGAGGAACATGAAGCTACTAGGCTAAGAAGCTAGAGCACAGGGCTAGTTAATCAGGAAGCACTGGTCTAATAGTGCAGCCAGGAAAGGTTCCTGGAGGCCAAGGAGTTGAGCAAAGGATTCCTGGGGAAGGCAGAAGATCAGAGAAAGCAGCAGTGTGAGCAAATGTGACAAGAAATAAGGCCAGAAGCAGAAGCAAGTGGAAGCTATGTGGAACTCAGAGTAAAAAGAAGAACCGGAAAAGCAAAGAAAAGGAGAAAAAGGAATGTATCAAGAAGAGATGGCCTGACCATTCTTGCCCAGAGTGGGCATCTCTGGTTTTCTAAGCTATATTTACAATCTGGGGTAGTTAAGTTTTTTTTGTTTTTTTTTTTTAAGTCTCAAAATTTTTTGACACTATTCATAGTTATATTCTGTTAAAGTTCAGATTTTGGGCAGGCAGTGATTTTCAGGACTTAAAATTGTAGCTCATGGGCTCTCTGATCTACAGCAGGGCATATCCCGGTTAGGGTAGAATCCCTCCCTGTGTATCTTTTGGCTCCATGTCTACTATACAGACGCATTACCCTATAATTGAAAATGTCCTTCTCCCTTCTGATGTTTCCATGGCAACACATGGACTCTCCATCTATAAATAAATAAGCCATCCTCTCTTTACAGCATGTTCCATCCTTGAGTAACCATCCTCAGAGTTGGTTCCAGGCAACAGAAAGCAAAATGGACCAAGGTCCGTCCTCAATTCTATATTTCAGTACGCCAGACAGCCCCAAAGAAGGTGTCATGGTACATTTCAGAACTATCTGAGATGAGTGCTACAGGTTGTTCGTAAGTCTGTTGGATAGATAAAGCTGCATGACTAGTGCTGCCTATTGTGATCGGTGGGTATTCCGATACAACCACACCCAGTGATGGAACCATTTCTATCACATCTCATCTATGTGTGGTATAACTTGATGTTTGCCTCTAAAGTCTCTGAGAATATTGATACAATGAGTCTCTTGAATTCACACTATTTAAGTGGAACAGGGAACTTGAGGACAGGATCTAGATAAAAAGTTGTCTTTGTTTTTGTTTGTTTGTTTGTTTTTTCTGGGGCCGTGCCCATTTTCTTTATGAATGAGGTGACCCTAAGCTCCGTGCTATCCTGATGTGAGGCACTAGCCTCACTATCCTTAGGCACTAGCCAGAATCTCCTATTTTTAACGGTGTCTGGCTTCAATGACTCCCGGAGATACTTAGAAGTGTTTCTAAGTATCTCCGGGAGTCATTGTAAAGGTAGGTATTTACTAAAGTAGTGCTTTATTCGTCTGACTGTAAACTTGCCACTGGCGCTCTACTGTATTGACTCACAGGATGAGCTGGAGAAATAGTCAGGGAGCTTCCAATAAAGTCATAGCAGCAAGCCTAGGAAACCAGGTGTGACGTCAAAGCCTTTGGTAGCTCACTCTCTTTGTAATTTTTTTCAATTTGGTTTCCATTAAGACCTGAACAATGAGTGGGAGATCTGTAAGGTGTAAGATTTTGGACAGGTATTTGAATTCTCAGTGAGTAGGAATGTCAAGGATAAGCAAGAGAGTATCAGTCATTAGCTGAACTATATACCATTGAAAGTCTGGCAGGGTAATTAGAATTTTGAGTTTTGAAGCATATGTCCATATGTTCCCAAGAATGGAATGAGAGAGCCTCTGTTGCTGTTCCATTGCATTTTCCTGCCCCGACTCACCGGAGTGTCACTGCCCTTTGAGTTATGGTGTGTTTGATCTCTGTTCCCAAGGAGAGATGACTCGGCTCGCCCCTTGTTTGGCTGAGTTGCTCCCAGTGGAAGGGCCTCAAATTGAAAATGATGTCTCCCCTATGAACATTATAAGCTTAAGTCATTGGTCTTCATCTGGTCAGGGATTCACTTGCGCATTGCTGGTATAATTTATGCAGTTTTGCTGCCTGCAAAGTAAGAGCAAGTTTCACATGGTCCCTGGGGAGGACATTCTGAGAGCTGCATCCTTTGGCTGTATTGAGCCAATTGACAGTGAGATGATGCGGCTCACTCTACTTCCTCCCAAGTAACTTGGATTAAAATGGTGTTATTTTCCATACTGAAGTCCAATTACAATGATTGAAGATTTTTAGTAATTGGGCCCTTTGGATTTTAATTTCTCTCAGGTCAGTGCCCATAAGCATAGCCTTCAGTAAGATGGACTCCGGGGCATCTAGCAGAAGGTAAAACTGATTTATAGGTGGATGTGACATTACATCTGTCACAAATATGTTATGAATGGGCAAGATACATTTTCTAACATATAAATCAACTCCCCCCTGGGAAATTATCCCTCATCCTAATGGATTACACCATAAAAAAGTTCTTTGCAATATCCATCCTAAATTTTCACTTTTCTTAATTTCATTATATTGATGAGTAGAGATCCCTTGCATGTTCTTTGGCCAACGTCTGAAGATGTTAGTGGCATTAGGCTGATGTTTGTAAATTACACCACAATTCTCTAGTTGAGACCACAGATCTAGTGTAAAGCAGTGCTAGATAGTCTATAGAGACGGCTTGCTAGGCAGCATGCATGCTACTCTGGACCATAAGGAACAGACCCGTAAGGAAGTACATGACAAACCTCCTGAAGTGTGAGAAATTATCTGAATGGCACTCAATGAACATTTCAGGTGTTTAGCTGCCAAAGCTGGAGTTTTATTTCTTTGCTAACAGAAAATAGTTTTAAGCATTGGATTCTTTCCCCCTTTCTTCTCTTTGTCTTATCTGCCTGCTATTTGCTCCTTGATGCTCCCTTTTGTAGTCTGTATCCTCATTTTTCTAAAAAAAGAAAAAAAAAAGCATTTGAGCAGGCATGTCCTTGAACACAGATGCTAAGCTACTTCCTGACTTGGAAACACAATGACAGGCTGTCTACCTGTCTGCAGAGCTAACTCCTGACTTTCCACTGATGTTAAAAAAAAAAAAAAACCCTACTAATGATGGTAGAGTACAAGAATGTAGGATCTGCAGCTGATGTCTGTAAGTGGAGGTGGCCTCACTCTGCCTGTGCACAAAACTGCCCTGCTGTCGTCCTTTCCCCCATGAGTATAAGGACTGCACACACAATCATGGCATTTACCTTTAAGCCCAAAGAGTTCCATAATGTTGTCACACAGTGCCCACTTTGCACTGATTCTATTAAATGCATAAATCGTATTAAGCATGGTCTCCTGACTTCATTTGTGGAGCGAATATTCCCACCCGACTTGGAACATTGTGTCCAGATGCCATCAGCCTCTTAAGGTAGATTAACTAAATTAATCCAAGTCTGTTTTCTGGGGGTACTTGAGCATTATGTGTTTCTGCTTGCCTAGGCTACAACCTGTCTTTAAGATTACCTCTTTTAGTCTCTACTTTAGTCTTTATTTATTGGGCATGTAATGTGTGCCAGAGAAGAAGCATTACAAATAGAAGGGCAGACATAGACGCCTGGGTGCAGTGGTGCACACTCATAATCCCAGCACTTGGAAGGCAGAAGTAGGATTGCAAGACAATTTAAGCCAGTGGAGTCTACACAGTGGCTTCCAGGCCAGCAAGGGCGACAGACTGAATCCCTGTGACAAACCTCCCCCTGCAAAAAGAAGAGCTACAGCATAAATAAGATAGGATTGTTCATTCTCAAAATGCTTATGATGCAGAAAAGCATGAAGAATAAAAAATGTCATTAAAACAGAATAATTGTTATTAAATTAGCAATTCCATAGCCTCATTCTCTCCATATTCAATGCTGGTTTTGAAACAGTTTCACTGAATGTTGTGTGTCAAAACTTTCCCTGAAAAGATGCGACACCCGTGTTTACTCACCCCAGATAGGGAGCCTACAACAGACCAAAGTACAGATACCACCAAAGTCTAACTTGGTGAACCAATGCATTTTATTGGGATTAATTTAGAGGAATATGGGTGAAGGGTTACTTAGAGAAACAGAAATGACTCAAAGATAGCTGCATTACCAAAGTCCACCCCAACATGGGAGTTAGGGTTAGAGGTTAGGCCTAGGGTCAAGGATTAGGAGTTAGGAGAGTTAGGGTTAGGAGGGTTAGGATTAGCTGGAAAGCCTGGAGCACCTACACAGTCTTCAGCTGGCTGAACCTGTTAGAGAGTGTCCTTCCCTGGTGATTCTGATCCTCTTCCAGACAGCTCAGCTCATTTCTACTTCATCTAGCCCAGAGTTTTCTTTGGAGCTTTTCTCTTCCCTCAGGCTTCCTTGCAGCTCAACTTCTTTCCATCTGAGGAAACCATTGGACTAGTGAGTCTGGTCAGTTTCAGGGACTTCCTGAACCTAATTTGACTTGTTTACCTCCTTGCTTAAGGAGCTTTCTGGAGGATAGAATGTTTTAATCTTGGTTGAAGACAATACAACTGTTATACAACACTGAAGAATCTTCTAGTAGAGCTATGTCTTAGCTGGAGCTTATTTAAGGTTTATGGAAATAAATCTAGAGGGCAGGGAAGAAATTGCCTTGGGTTACTTTTCATGCCAGGAGAAAGGCCAGGTGGATTGGCACTGCATCAACAATAAAAGTTGCATTGAACACCAGGTATACAACATATGATATTGTGTGGTCTACATGGATCATACTGTTTAATCCTCATGACAGCCATCTGAATCAGTCCTAGTATTAATCACAGAGAGAAAAAGTGAAGCTCAAATGTTAACTTGATCACGTGGTTAGTAAGTGGTGTGGACAGGCTCACACTTACCATCAGCAATCCTAATGACAGTCCAAGTAAGCCAAGGCTATTCTCTCAGAGTTTCATGATAAACTTCCTAGTTGTAGCTGATTTAAATGGGGCACACTTTAAGAATGGGGGTACCGAACAGCACTGCCTTCCTGACCTCTCCTGCCGAGCCTTACTCTTCGAAGTGCAAACTGGTCTTACGTTGAATGCTCAATGCCTGCTTTTCTCTTGACCAAGGTAACTGTACCCATCCAGTCTGATGATGCAGAAGAATATTCTTTTATTGCTGCTAAAATCCTTTATGCATGTGGTATCAGATTACACATCACTCATTCTATATTTATGTAGGAAAGAGACAATGAACAGTACAACTACTACATTTTTAAAACAGGATAGATTTTGTAACTCAGTAAGGATCCCTCAGAGAAATTAGGTGTGAGCACAGTCCTGCCAAGCCCATAGCCAAATGTTCATGAGATCTTTCTTCACTCGAAAGCCAGTCTTGACTGGTTACTGTGGCATCTTGTCAGTGCCTGCCAGAGTCCTCAGAAAGTGGCAGCTTACCCCAGACAGGAGCTGTTTCGTGTATTTATCAGGAGCTATTAAAACACACATACTATTTTTATATCATCTCTGCCCAATTTATGGAACTGGTTCTCAAACTTTAGTAAGATCTCCAACACAGTCCCCCATCCAAAGCATTCCCCACTCCCCAGGCTACTGCACAGGGCAGGGGCTTCTAGCCCAAGTAATACCTTCGAACTCTGCCAGCTAGACTGCACAAAGCCAGTCAAGTGTGAGTAGATGCAACTGAGGTGAAGTTCTTCAAAGCCACCTTAGGCAAAGAAGAGTGAGGCTGTGATGTTTCCTTTTACTGCACCGAAAGTGACTCCAGAACAGAGCGGAAAAGGGCACCCAGCAGGCATCTGCTTCTATCTACACTGTCTTCATTTCTCTCTGTTCAACTGAGAGAGGAAAGTTCAGGAGAGGGCGCCTAGAAACTTCATTAACTGTGAGCTCTATGTCACACCTGTCCACCCCACATCTGTCCCATATGCCACCATACCCGACACACTCCCCAGTACTCCCACCCCCACCCTTGCAGGGCTGTTCTGCCATGACTAGGCTACTCCTACCCCCACACTGTCTCATGGCTCATGAGAGAAACTTGAACTGATGTAAGTTGTTGTTCTTGTTGCTATCTGTCTACATAATTGTATATGCTGAGCTGAGTTCCTGATTTTTGTAACAACATAACGTTAAAAATGCTTTGAGTTGTCAGGTCTGAGGTTATGACTTGCAGCTGGCCCATCACCTCCTCTTGCTGCAAGCTTCAGTTTGAATGATTAGCATGTTCCACAGGACCAAACTTCTTTCCGCATCTGCCCATCCTTTTTCTTTTCCTCTTTAAAAGATATTTTGTCTTACTATTTTTGTAGATAAATTGTCTAACATACTAGTTATATATACATTTCTCCTTTTGGAAGAAATCCACGAGGGTTCCGAGCTATCAGATCAGAATTCGGAGGTTTGATTGACACAATCACAGGCCACACAATGAGCCCTGTGGACAGATTTTGGAGACTGAAAACAGTGGCCAAGTTGGGCCTCCAGTAATCTCTCTAACCATCCCCCTTTCACCCACTGCCATTATTTTGATTAAAAGGTGTCTAGAAGCCACTGTGGTTTTTCAAGATGCAAAAATTATTGCAGAAACTTCCTCTATTAATGGAAATTATTAGAGGATGGAAATGGTCCTTGAGCAGCAAGAATGGCATTAATTATGCGAAAAGCAGTCCTAGCTGGCAGTTGGCAAGCATGCACTATTCTTCAGCGATCTTCCATGGGTCTGTGTGTAGCCAGCATTAGCAATCTAAAAGCTTTTTATTTTGGCAAAGTTTTCACAGCACTTGGACTTCCAGCATCTAGATAAAAGATAATTTGGAAGGAAATTATGTTGGTGAAATTGAAGAATTCAGTAATGAGTTCTGTGTAGATGAATCAATGCCCAATTAAATGATTATATCAAATCTAACTTTAAATGTTGACTTAAAATAATCACATTTTAAAGACGTTGAAACTGAGATGATGTCTGCTTCTAATCAGAAGAACGAAGTCCACATTTCTTAGCCTGGTATAGGAGTAGAGTGTTCAGATGGACTGAAGAATTTGATAAAGGGAGGAAAATTTAGGACAGGAGTTACCTGTGTGGTCAGAGCTAGGCTGGACCGCAGAAGCAGAGCCCATAATTCCTATTCTCTTCTGCATCTTTTGCCTTCTTCTCAGGAGGTTTTTATTTTTCCTTTCCTAATCTCCACCTCCCTTTCTAGGCTGTCTTGTCTGTGTATCAGTGTTCATTGATCTAACTTCTGTAGACCATGTTTTCATGACCCACTAATGTTCTACTGGTTTTTATGCCTTTAGTATGGATGTGGATAGTTGTGGCCACTTCTGTTGCTCTGTTCATTCATCCATCCAACTCTTGGTGAGCCTCCACAGCCTTCCTAATACTGTGACCAGTTAATACAGTTTCTCATGTTGTGGTGGCCCCGCTCCCACCGTAAAATTATTTTTGTTGCTACTTCACATTTTAATCCTGCTACTGTTATAAATTATAATGTAAATATTTGTGTTTTCCAATGGTCTTGGGTGACCTCTGTGAAAGGATCATTCAACTCCCCAAGGGGTCATGACCCACAGGTTGAGAACCACTGTTCTAAATGTTTATGGCATTAAGTTGATCAGGGAGAGAACTTCTAGGCAGAAAAGATATTCCCAACATCCAGAACATTTGTGATGCAATCAAATCATTAAATGATCAAGATAGAGTTGCAAAGGGAGTTATTGTTGGTTAGCAAAGGCCTTGACTAGCAGACCAAGTCGACTGGTTAGTTTTTCTTTTTAACTACAGAGTTGCCTGTGCATGTTTGTATTTTGTTTTGGTATGTTTTTCTAGCCACATTTTGCCATAAGAACAACCATTTTCTGAGTCCTTCTGGGTAACTCTTCCTCCCACTTCATCCTGTCCTCCTTCATTTCTCTAGTACTTGAACTCATTGGATAGGGGTCAGTCACAAAATAACTTGATTACTATGAACTCACTGGGAAAGGCCTCAGTCCAGCATTAGTGGTCAGATGAATATGACTTTATTAATTAATTAGATACCCTCTGGTAGCCATTCAGAGCCATGGTACCATGCCCAGTGTATTAAGTAACTTGTCCATTAGGAAAAGTTCCCTACTGGCTTAAATTATTTGGATCATATGCAGATCTGTCACTTATATCAATTACATAATTAAGATTCCTGGTCATTTTAATTAGTACTCCAGAGCCAAGTTGAAATCTGGATAAAAAGGTTTGTAGTTCATTGTTTGTTACTTTTAAATGGATATGGGAAAAAATGAAACTGGGTTTAAAAAAAAAAAAAAAACATGGCATGGAGCATAGCTCATAAGGGTAAAGCCTTCTTCAAAACATGTTGTTATAGCTGTTATAGCTGACAGAGATGGCTCAGTGGGTAAAGGGCTTGCCACACAAACCAGACACCTGAGTTCAAATCCCCAGAGCCTACAAAAAAGCTGGTGCACATGTCTGTAACCGCAGCAGCACCCCAATGGCAGGATGAGGGACAGAGATGGGATCTATACAAGCTTGCAGGCCAGCCAGCATGACAGATGCAAGCAGGGAAAGACAAAAAGACACAGTCCCAAAACAAGTTGAGTGGCGAGAATTGATTTCCTCTGACTTCCACATGTATACCATGAGACATGTACATAATCATGTATGAACATACACAAACATGCATGCACATCACACACATGAAGATAAAAGAAACACGTGTTGGTAGTATCTTTTCTACTATTTAACAATGTTTGGTTCAAAAACCTAACTAATTGTTACAGAATCTACTAATCTGATCCGTTAGCTTCCTCTGAGGTGATGACTTGTATTTCATTAACTCAGTAATTAATAGCAGGGTGTGTGTGTGTGTGTGTGTGTGTGTGTGTGTGTGTGTTTGTGTTATCTCAGCCCTGTCCCAGCATGCATGTAGCGTCCAGTATGAGTTCTTGTATTAATTAATAGCCCAGTACCCACTTATAACCTACAGATTTGTCTATAAATTAGGCTATTTTATAAAACATAGTGCCTTATTAAAAATTGCTTGTATGAAACAAACAACATGTGCATATATGATTTCTTGCAGCTTTGTAAAGTGAGTATTACTAGGCTACTTTTGCTTGTGATTATGGCTAGGACAATCATGATAAATCAAGTGCTTGCAAATAGCTACCAGTTCGTGTCTCCTTCTTATTTCTCCTTCCAAAGGTTTGTTGAAGGGATCTGGTCTCTGGTCTTGGTTCTTTATTTGAGAAAAGGAAAATTTTAAGTGTGATACTCCCTGTCCAAAATAGGAGGCAGTGTTGTAAGCCAAATGAATGCTGCCAGACACACCTCTGTTCAAAGCAAGCCCGGGGCAAGCCACTTAAGTAGATCTTGCATCTCAGTTCCTCACGTGTGAATGAGGCTGAGGTGGAAAGGCTAACAGACTGTCCAAAAGGGCCCTTCCTTTCTAGTAATGGTACGGGCAGTGACCAGAACTTGCCCACTGACAGAAACAGAAAGAGTCAACATTATGAAGAAAGACCTGAAAATGTACATGTATTTACATGTTTCATCTTCATCAGTGAAAACATATATGAACTATGCTAGAAGGTTTGATGAATGGAAACCCTTTATCAGCTGAATGTGAATACCTGGTCTAACTTGATATTTGGACACATTTTGAGGGTCAACTTTCTTTCTTTTTGGATGAGTAAAGGGCCCATCACAGGATAGTGGGAAATGAGACAGCTAGAAATAAGTAATCCACATTAAAGATCCAAGAAATAATTATAAATAAATAAATGCTACTCACTAGTATACACTTAGACTGTTTGAACACTGCCAAATCCCTACACAGTGTGCCCTTGGCACAGTGGGTTTCTTAAGAAATGCTTTTCTTCGTTCCCTTCCCCCAGCCCCCGAATCCCAGATCTGTTCATCAGACTTTTGTCCTTTCTACTGTGAATTGACATTTCAGCCAAGTGTTTCAATATCTGCATTTGTAGGCAGACAGATGGGGAAAAGGAAATGAGAAATAGTGTCTGGCTCTTTAATTAAAGACACAGAGCCAGAATTTGCTCTTAAAGCTTATTGGCAAGGCACTTATATGGTCATGTGTACACACACACACACACACACATATACAGGCATGCACACGTGCATCAGAGCCAAATTTGTAAAATTGTATCCACAATCATGGTTTCTATGGTAACTGTATCTTATGCCCAGACACAAACAGAGCTGGCAGGAGATGTCTGAATTTATTTTCTGCAAAGACAATCATAACAGAGATAGTTCGGGTTATTAAGGTGCCATGACCCAGGGTACATACAACTAGTACATGGAGAGTGCTAGCATAAGATTTCATGCTTAAATCACAGTAAATAGTTTATGGTTTCATAATACAGAACAGATTACAGATTATGTGGCTCTCTTTGTCACTCAGCTATAAAATCATAACCACCTATGCACAATTCCTGTGTAATGAGGTGTGCACAAGAAGGTATATATGGAAACCTCATGCAACAGAACTTTCACAAACGTTAAGTGGATCCAAGCTAGCAGAGACTTCAAGAATTTCTGTTCTAAGTTGCACTATTTGCAAGGAAACGAAGGAAATGTAGGCACAGGATGGTTAAAAGCTTGCTCCAGCGTTATTTTTAAGATAGATTATTTGCTGTATTTTCTAAACTAGCAGATGTTCTGTGCTAGTCTATAAGCTGAGTACCCAGTTATTTGACAAAATTACTGAAATCAAATTAGAGAAAACAAACACTTCAAAAATAATGCTTTGAACAAGTGTGCATATTCCTCTCTGGATAACATCTTTGTGAGTGTGTGGATCAGACGTAATATACTTCCCATTGCAAAAAAGAAACAACTAAACAACCTATTTTGGTTAGCTGATTTTTGTTTAGAGTATTGCACTTAGTTTTCCTCTGAATGTAGCATTTTAGCAAAGTGGCATTAAGCTAGAAAATGCTCAGAGCCAAGTTTATGATGTTTTCCAAGTTTTCCTGGTGCTGGTGCCTGTAAATATCTTCTAGCCAGATCTGTAACTACATAAGAGTCACAGAATGGCAAGAAATGTGCGACACTGCTCAGCTCTGTTTGTCACTGAACCAACATGAAATGAAAGGCATATTTCCTTAAATAACATCTGAATTTCTGTACTCCGCATCTTAATCATGGGATGTGTCTGGCGGTAAGAAACTCACTTTTGGGTAGTGGATCTAAGTAAGACATCGTTGTAAATGAGGATGTTATATATAGGTGAATAGGCTACGTTACAACTTCACACAGCCTTTCCATCCGCATGGCTTTTAAATTCGCTTGAGAAAATTGGCTTATGGAGCATCAATTACAATCCTGATAAAAGTGCATCCTAACCTGCAGGGGCTGGGATGCATTGTAAACTTCAAACCATCTCCACTTCTCATCATCAGACATTTGCAGAAATGCCTGTGTGGTTTATTCCTTTGCTTTTAATAAATTACTTAAGAAAATATTAGTGAGCGTGCTCTATTTCCTCTCCAACACTAATCTGCAAATGGGGAGATGGGCAGATCCAATGGCCTCTTTAGGATATTGCTCAGTGAAATTGCTGATTCTAGCAATGTTGGGCCAGAAATCCATATGAACTGAAGGAACCTAGAATGTAAGCAGCAAATGCCTCACTTTTGTGGAGAAAAGACTAATAGCTTTTTTTTTTTCTTTTAAACAAGGCTCTTAATGCTCCAGCCTGCAGCAGGCATTGAGTGCATGAAACTTGGAGATCTCCCATGGCCTAAAAGTCTCTTGCTTCGGCCTTCCTCCCAGGCCCTGTCACAGGCTCGTTCTAGGATGTCCTAATCCTGCTAGAGAGAACTACCACCTGCCCATGCACCAACAGATGCACACTTCGTGTTTGAGTAAGCGCCCAGAAGTCTCACTTCCTGGGCTGGATCAGCCAAAGAAAGATAAATGTGCTCTCATCCAGACCTGAGCTCTAACAGTACACTGTTGTGTGAAATGCTAGGTTTCTGTTATGGCTTAAATCAAGATTGTTTTTATCAGGGTTATATTTAGGCCACTATATTAAAATACACACACACACACACACACACACACACACACACACACACACACCACTATGTGATCTCAAGTAAGATAAAGTGCTTAAAGAATTAATTGGATCAAAGCCACTGACCTTATTTGTGTGTGTGTGCGATGAGGGAAATTTCCTTATAAGGAGTTCTTCAAGCAGGAATATTTCTGAGTCTTGTTAAGCAAAGAGCAAACTAAGAAATGAGTTTATAAATGCCTGTGCCTGTTTTCTGTCCCCTCACTCCTTCCTCAAGTGGCCTCACTTCCTGAGGACTTAAGAACGTCTTAAACTTGGCGTCTCCTTGGCAGGCCTCTCTGTGTTATTTCCTACCCTCCAGTACAGCCATTTCCAAGAATATCTGTGCCCAGTACACTAATCTATGGCACTACTGTTTCTAATTGTGATGTTAAAAACTGATCAAATTACAGGAGTAGATTAGACAAATTATGATTTATCTGTATAATTCAATAATATATAGCCATTAAAATTCACATTTCTGAGATGCATTCAGTAGCACAGAAAAAGGCCAATAATAAAGTCAGGAAAAATTTTATGTAGCATTAAGTTTTATGTATATATTTAGAAATGTAAACAGAGGTCATCTTTGAGCAATTTTCCATAATAAATTAAGAAGAAAAAATTAAGTCTGTTTTTTAAATAATGAAATGTAAATTTATTCCCATCATTTCCATTAACCAACCATTTGTCTTAGAGTGTACTTTTCTCAGTAGTCAGTGTATTACCCTACTTAGGAAATGGTAACAGATGCTTTTGTACTTGAACGAATTAATCCTGTTTTAAGAGGACAATAGGATGAGCTGGGGCAGCAAGCTATTGGTAGTTTATTGGAACTACAGGAATTTTCAGAGTCTGGAATCTGTTCCCTGTAAATCCACCCAAGTCTCTCAATAAAGCCAATCTCATACCAACTCCAAAATATATTTTCTTCGACCCTCTACTGGTTAATGTCTAAGTGCAAGAACAATGTCCATTCTGGTTAAACAGGAATAACTTTTGCGTTATAGTAACAGGCTTACAGTACCATAAGGAATGTATGAGGACAAGTCCTTGTGTGCATTTTTAGGAGAGAGTTCCGCAGCTCTGCTTCAGTACAGGGCACCCACAGGGAGCTGCTTCCACGGGGAGCTTTAGGTTCTAGAGAGTCATCTGAGCCAGAAGACACCATGGTTACGGAGCTGCTAGCACTAGGCCCCTCTCTGCTGTTTCCAACTCCAAAGCCAACCATGAACAAGTACAGCCTATCCCGAAACTAGCTCTGCTATGTCTCCTAAAGATGTCCAAGGCAAGTCAAGCATACCTGAAGGAATTCTTACCAGAATAAACAGTGAGGGGTAGCTGCTGTTTTCATTGCATTTTTAGATGCCATGCTCTGTGTTAAATCCCTGAATGCCAGGAAATTCTAAGAAAGGTTTTGTGTGTGTGTGTGTGTGTGTGTGTGTGTGTGTGTGTGTGTGTGTGTGTATTTTGCTTTTATCATTCTGGGTTCTTAGTTAAAGGAAGGACTGACTAACATAAGCCACCACCACATGTGTATCACGTGTATCACTGTATTACTGAAGCTACTAGCAACTTACGTGTTTGGACTATTTTGGACTTTGATTTGTTTTGAGGCAGGGTCTCATACTGTATCCTGACTAATGGGAAGCTCATTACATAGTCAGGCTGGCTTCAGACTCAGGGTAATCCTTCTGCCTCTGCCTCTGCCTCTGCCTCCAGAATGTTTCCTGAATACCCTTGACACTGCTGGCTTCTCATGTCTTCATAGAATTCTTATGTCTTGATCAGTGTGGCATGGCTGTGTGTCAGCGTTGAGGTGTGGATATTGGTATGGGTGTATATGCGCATGTGTGTGAGCACACATGCACTTGTCTCTGCGTGTGCTAGTGTAGAGGCCGAAGACCAGCAATCAGGTTTCTCACTAGCTCTCCATCTTATGTTTAAGGCCGGGTCTCTTACTGAACCTGGTACTCACCAATGGAATAGACTGGCTATTCAGCAAGACCCGGGGATCCTCCTGTCTGTTCCCCTTGTTCCTGGATTACAGGCACACACTCCTTGCTGGGCTATTTATATGAACATTGGACATCAGATTCTGGTCCTCATAGTTGCAGTGCAAATATTTTACCAAATGAGCTATCTCCACAGTCCTTTATTTCTTTGTTTCTATGACATCACTCTCTACTATTTCTCTTCTGGAACTACTAATTCTGGTTGAGCTACATTTGCCTGCCCCATAATGACTGCTTCCAAGAATATTATGGATAGTCTTCTCTTTTCTTATTGCATATCCTTTCCTCCTGTTCTTGCATTATGGGCATTCTTTTCTAAAACTTCAGGCACCTGAGATACTACATATTTCTTATTTCTACATCTTTAGTCTAGACATCTCTTCTAAGTTGCAAGCCTTTATGCTCAATGGTCTATTATGCCTTTCCCTAGTGTCAAATGTCTCAAATGTCTTGTTATGTCTAAATGTTCCCATCTCCCAAAATCTTAAACTTTTCTTGTCCTTTTATTATAATTGTTAAAATTTACCAAGACAGCATTTTGCTACATTTACAGACATGGGCATTTGTCCAGATAGAGCCTTCTTGAATCTATAGTCAGTCCTAGGTATCCACCTTCTTAACATACTTATATAACTTGTTTCATCCTCTGGGAAATTCCCTAGTTTAGACCCTTATCATCCTTGATTCAGATGGCCACTGGGAACCCCCCAATTTTAACATGAAGAATCACAAGAACTACAGAGCTCCTTGGAGATGGCACAGGAGAATAGCTACATGACCTAAGATTTAGTGTTGACATTTTAGTGATAACACCAGAACCAACCAGCACAACCCAGTGAAAGACATAATCAGTAAGCTGGAGTCTGTTAAAATGAAAAACTTCTGATCTGAGAAAGTCTTTATTGAGACAATGGATGGATAAGGCACAGACAGTAGAGAATACTTGCAAAAGACAGGTCAGATAAAAGAATGTTATGGGAAATTGACAAGCAAATTAGTAAAATGCAGCAATACAGGGTGAATAATTTAAAATGATCCAAAGATGTTAACAGACATCTCACTAAAGACACACAGGTGACAAACAATTATATGACATCATAAGTAATTGGGAATGTGCAAATTAAAATGAGATACTGCTGCTTTCCTGTTAGAATGGTCAAGGTCTGGAACTCAAGCCAAAATGCTGCTGCGAAGGAAGAGAACAATAGCTCTCATTTGGAGTGGAAGCACATGATGGCGCAGCCATGTGAGAAGGCAGTTTGGCAGCTTCTTGTAGAACTAAACACAGTCTTAACCATATGATCCAGCAATTGCCCTCCTCAGTATTTACCAAAGGGTGTTAAAACTTCCGTCCATACAGAAACCAGCACACAAATGTTTACAGCAGCTTTGTTCATAATTGGCGAAACTTGGAAGCAACCAAGAAGCCTCTCTGTAGATGAAGGGATAAACAGTGATACACCCAGAAAGAGAGAGATTATTCAGTGCTAAAACAAAATGAGCTATCAAGCTGCAACAACAACAGGGGGGTGGGGGGACTTTAAAAGAAAAAAACATAAGTGCATATTACCAAGTGAAATAAGCCAATCTGAAAAGGCTACATCGTGTATGATTCCAACTATATGACATTCTGGAAGTTAGAACCATGAAGGCAAAAAAGATCACTGGCTCCCCTGGGAAGAGTGAACTTTTAATTTGCATATTCCCAGTGACATATGATGTCATGTGCTTGCTGTCAGGAAAGGCGGATGAACAGCAGAGCCCAGAGGATCTGAGGGCATTCTAACAGGAAAGCAGTTGTGTGTCATTTTAGTTTGACTGTGAAGGTTGATACATGGCCTGTGCTTATCCAAACCCACACAGCATACAATAGAGAATCCTGACAAAAACCATGCAGTTAGGGTGGTCATGGTGTACCCCTGTGGTTGGGGGCTTTTGATAATGGGAAAAGTTCATGATATTATGAGCAGGGGTGTAGGAGAAATCTATGACCCATCATCCTGTTTGACATAAACCCAAATTTGTTCTCTAAGGACTCATTTAAGCTGGAGAGATGGCTCAGTGGTTAAGAACACTGACTGCTCTTCCAGAGGTCCCGAGTTCAATTCCCAGCAACCACATGGTGGCTCACAACCATCTGTAATGAGATCTGATGCCCTCTTCTGATGCGTCTGAAGAGAGCTACAGTGTACTCATATACATTAAATAAATAAATTTAAAAAAAAAAAAACTCATTTAAAAGTATTGCAGGGAAGAGTGGCTGGGAAGATGGTTAGGATTGTAATTGCTACACAAGTAGCAGGACTGGAGTTTGTATCCTTAGCATCTAGGAGACTGTCAAACAGGGATGGCACATCCAATCTCAGAACCCTGTAGGCAGACACTGGGGACCCCTAAAGCGAGCTGCCCAGCTAAACTAACTGAATTAGTTCTCTCGGTGTTCAGACCAGAGACATGCCTCAACTGTAAGGCGTGGAGCAGTGGGAGAATATACTCCCTGTCAATCTCTGTGCTCAACATGCTTACTTCTGCACATGCACCAGTACACACATGTGCACTCATATGCACACACACACACACACATATGCACACACACACACACACACACACGCACACAGTATTCCAAGAGCCAGGAAGATGACTCAGTAAGCACCTCCAAGAGTCCAAATACAACTCCCAGAACCCGTGTGAAAGAACCCAGGTATGGCACACACTTGCCCCCAGGTATAGCACACACTTGCCCCCAGGTATGGCACACTTGCCCCGGAGACAGCAAGGTAGAGACAGGAGAATCTCTGAAGATCATTTGCCAGCCAGTCTATAGTCTACTTGGCAAGGTCCAGACCTTTAAGAGAGACCCTACTTAAAGAAAAGGGGGAGGGGTGGCAGCAGGGTATCACACACATTCCACAAACCACTCCAGTGCAGTACCAACAGCTGTATTAGCAGACTTGGGGGTTTGTTGCTAGTAAAAGGTACACTATTTCTTTTTTAATGCTCTGTTTCTACCTTACCTAAATTTTGACATCTCTAAAATCTGTGCTCCTGCTGCTGCTGCTGTTGCTGCTGCTGCTTATTCTTTCTATTTGGGATGCCTCCTATTGCTCCCCCTTCATTCTTGTCCCCCAGAAAAACTCCTCATTCATATTCAATTGCAGATGAAGCATCAACAGGCATCTGAAGCTGTCTTCAACTCTCCCAGGTGCTGCCTCCTTCCCCAGACTTCCATCCTAGCATGATGTCATCGAGGCGTAATTGTTTGCAGGTCTGTCTCCTCAAGAGCAAGGGCTGCATTTCTTCATCACTTGGAATTCAATGGCTCATGTGTGTTAGGATACAGGAGGTGCTAGGTGATTGCTAACCGCATGACTGCCTTGCCCAGAGCTGGAGTGTCAGTAGAGAGGCACACAGAGAGATGCCCAATTGGTGAGGAACAGAATAATCTTTGATGTGCAAACATCCTGCCTGTCTTGAAATCAGGCCCAAAGTCTGCCTCCTTCATGGGGCTTTTCTTAACACCTACAGTTTCCATCTGTGCTACAAATGGTAGCATCCTGATGGTACTCCACCAGACATTTTCACTACATTCCTAATGCTTGTTTTCTCAACAAGACGGAAAGATCCTTGAAGATAAGGTTTGTGTCACATTTCCTTGAGTCAAACATGCTTGTTAAATAGCTCCCCAGAACAGCAACAGGCAAGGGGTAATACTCCCTTAGTCACCAGAGTATAGACCGCTAACCGCATGAGGCCAATTGTGAAGAGACACCATAACCAACAATTCTTATAAAGGAAAACTAGGTCTGGCTTACAGTTTCAGAGGTTTAATCCATTATCATCGTAGCAGGAAGCATGGTAACATGAAGGCAGGCATGGTACTGGAAAAGCCAAGAGTTCTACATCTTGACTGGAAAGCAGCCAGGACAAGACTGTCTTCTAAGCAGGTAAGAGGAGGGTCTCAAAACACAACAGTGACCCAAGTCCTCCATAAGGTAGGCCACACTTCCTAGTAGTGCCACTCCCTAGGCTAAGCTTATCCAAACCACTGTGCCAGCCCAACTCTGGATGGCTATGCTAAAAGTATTAACTTGCAGCTTTAAAGCTAAGCAACAGTGGTGATTTGTGAATGCATTAATATTCTTCAACCCAATACTGATATTAAGATGAATCCTTCAAAAAAAAAAAAAACTAAAAAGTAAATGAATCAGTTTTGGGTGTGGTAGTGTAGACCTGGAATCCAAGCACCCAGGAGGTTCATGAGTTCAAAGCCAGCCTAGGCTACATAGTGAGACCTATCTCAAGCACAAAACAAAACCCATAGATAGGAGTAGGTAGGGCTCATATTTCTGTTTTTCATTTATTTTTCTTTGCTGTTTACATATGCATACCTCTCTTTCCCCGTCCTTGTCCCAGGTCTCTCAGGAAACTCAGTAGTACTGAGCATTCGATCTATTATTTGCAGAACTTTAGTGGGGTATTTTAAGAAGGGAGGAAGAAGGAAGAGAGAAATGGAGGAAGGGAGGGAGGAAAGAAAAGAGGGAAGAAGGAAGGGAGAGAGGAAGGGAGGGGGAGGGAGGACCAAAGGAAAAGAAAGACAAGAAAAAGAAGAGGAAGAAGGTGAAATAATGAGAGGGTCATGTTGCCAGGGATACCAAGGGAGTCGGAGCAGGGAAATGGGGAGTGGTTACGATTGTACACATATTAAAGAAAAAGAACAATGCCACTTCCGTTCCATGTGTTGCTGAAATACAGGTTCTCAGGACAGGCACTGAAATGCCTCACGCAATAACTAGGTAGCAGAAATCCAGCTGTACATGTGCATACACAAACACTCAACCCAGGATGGAATGGCAGAGATGCATGGAGAACTAAGACTCCTGGTGAGCAGGAAATGGTTTCAGTTGTCGAGTACTACTTAGAAAAGTTTCTCCTACTGACTTCGACACTGTTTGTTCCTGTTTTCTGGAGAACTCCCCTCCTCTCTACCCAAGTAGCACAGTAGAAGGTTTCTGTTTACCTTTTCCAGGTCCTTGGTATAAAGGCCACCCAACATAAAAGGAAGCATATGAATGGCCCACAACAGCATAGGTTGCCGGTATGATAAGATAGGTTATGATATGAGTAAAATACCAGCCAGTGGGCAAGTGCTATTGTGTATCCCCATGCCTATTGTGGATCTATCCTGCTGACTAGTGTGATGGATACAGAAGGATCAGGTGGAAGGCCTTGGTGTTCGGCAATCCAATACACTATGGGGCTCCTACTGGATGGAGTCACTGCAGGAACTCAGAGGCTGAGGGGAAATGGTCCCTGAGAGGTGAAGAGGAAAACATAGGAAGGGACCAAGCCTACAAAGACCAACGTTATCTAGACAACTATTCATAGCATCCAAGTGGTTGCTCATAAGGGACAGAACGAGATGAAGTTTGGGATATCAGGGAGGGCTCTGTAGGTGCTGTGCAGTAGACAAACTGATCCTTTAGTACAGAACGGCTCTCAGCCAAGGGTGCATCAAGACGGCTCACGAGAAAAGGCTCTTGCTCCCAAGTCTGACAGCCTGTGATCAGTTGCTGGAATCCAGGATGGAAGCAGAGAGTGGACCCCTGCAATTTGTCCCCCAACCTCTGTACATGCAGCAGGCCTGCTGAAGACACACAAAACATACATGCAATAATGTGTTTGCTTGTTGAATTTAAACAGAGCCCAGAGGAGTGTCTGACAACACAATGATCGAATGCAATGTGGCATCTGAGATAAGGTCCTGAGGACAGAAAGAACCTTCAGCAAAAAAAAAAAAAAAAAAAAAAAAAAAAAAAAAAAAAAAAAAAAAAAAAAAAAGAATAACCTGTGAGCTTTAACAGTAATGTACGAGTACTGATTCATTAATTGTAATAAACATACCATCCTAAAATAAGAGGATAGTAGCCAACAACCTAAGCATAGGGTATTTGGGAACTTACTCTACCACTGGCTTAGTTTGTCTATAATTTTAAATCTGCCCGAAAAAACTAACAGGAATTTTGCAAAGAAGAGAACATGCCATGTAGAATATTCCTGGCAACAGAAAGAGGAAGGAGTTGACCCTTTCTGAAAGAAGGGACTGTTGTTGAGCGCCCTGTTTGTAGCTTGATCATCAGTGCCTGTAGCAATGCCTAGTGCTTGCTTGCTCTCCCCAGGTTGAAATTTTGGCAGGCGCCTGCAACATTTGTGCACTGATTATAATTTTGAGATGCATTGTCAGTAACCAGGGTGCATAATGGTTCTTCAACTCTAATTACTTTTCTCTCCATAGGTGTCTGGAAAGGGGCCAGATGGGAGCGCACACAACCTCCGCTTTGAGGGGATGGAGCGGCAGTACGCATCCTTACCCAGGTAGGCTATAGAGGGGTCTCCCATCCCCAGATCACCCACAGATGAAGCCTTTAGGGATGTCTGTGTGAACTAGAAATCTGGCTTTGAGATGGGGAATATGGTTGAATTTTGCCTTACTCCGTCTGCTGTGGCCCTGCTGCCATCTTCCCAAAGGTGCTAATAATTGAAACACTTGTGGGTTGTTTTTTAAGGGGAGAAAATAGTATATCACTGCAATTGAACATGTCAGCAGGAATATTGGATGCTGAATGGAAATCCTGAGCCATTGCTATAAAAATGGTATTGAACATCCTGCACCAAGCTTAGAGACAATAAAATAGTAAATCCTGTGTCCTAGAAGTTTCTGAGAGAAAGGGAGGCTGGGCGCTTGGAGCTTCAGGTGTGTGTTAAAATGGAGAGAAAGTTGAGCCTGGGTGGTGTTTTTAGAATCTGACTGTGTCCTTGAGGCAATAAGCAAATATTTCTAAGAGGCACAGACAAGTTGGAGAGGATAGAAAGAACTCCGTGGGAAAAGTTAGTTCAGCCAAGCTGACCTAACTTGATCCCTTTAGGCTGTAAGGAGACACCCCTGAAAATGAGATACAATTTGCAAACGTTGGGGCTGTTACCTGAGAGGTTCGGAGTCTAGTCTTATTAGTCTGCGATCAGGAGCACATGACAAAGAGGAGACCTTTCCAAGGCTGCTTACAGCCAGCCTCCCTGGGAGTCCGATAAACTGAGAGTGTGAGAACTAGCGTGTTCCAAAAGAAACAAAGAGAGGCAAATGCCAGCCACCAGCCCGAAGTACCCGAGTGTCACCTCAGAAAGGGCAACTGAGGAGGCTTCACGGTCATCCGATGAGCTGCCGAGCCACTGACTCGGAGACACAGTTGCCATTGAGTGGTCTGTGGGCTCCACTGGGGATGACGTGACAACCAGTGTCCTGAATTTTCTATCAACCACAGCCTAGGTGACCATCTGCTCTTAGAAAAGGTATGTTAGGGCTGAACAGATGGCTTTCCACACAAGCATCATGCCTGAGGAGTGGAGTTTAGATCCTCCCGGATCCAGGTGAATGGCAGGTGGATGTGGTGTCCCACCTGAAATTCCTGCTCTCCTTAGGCAAGGGATCCTTGGAGTAAAGTGGGCTAACAAGACAAGCTCTGGGTTCAATGCACTCCTAAGGAAAGAATCCTTGGGCCAAGCTGGCTAGCTAGACCAGCTGTGACTGCAAGCTCTGGGTTCTACTGAGATACCTGCCTCCAAGGGATAGATAGTTCAAGGAAGAAAGGCTCCTGATGTCAGCTCTAGGCTTCCGCGAGAACATGCACAGATGGCAGATGTACAGGTACCCATACAAGACCACACACACCACACACACACACACACACACACACGCACGCACACATACACCACACACACACACACACACGCACACACCACATGTACACATACAAAAAAAAAAAATCAAGTGTTGATTTTAAAAAGCAACAAAACCTTAAGTTTAGCAAGGCACCATTTTTTAACATTTTCCCTGGTATGATACAGGAAGCACACACTTTAAAAGCTCCGATGCAGCTGTATTTTATATATCTCCCTGTTTCCTTTATATGTTATCATGGAAAGGGATTTTTTTTCCCCCTTCTTCCACCCCTCCCATCTATGATTAGTTTCCTGCCCCTATTTTTTTCCCCTGGCTTAGCATTTTGTTTTCATTTTGAAAAATGGAGTCATTTCCAAACTTCATTTGAAATACAAGGTTTCCGGCTTTCACCGTTGAAGTATATGGAAATTGCGGTTAAGGCACAGAAAGGAGTAGATTCTTAAGGGAAATGGGGAAGGGAGGGAAAAAAATCATTTTAATGTCTTCCTGGCCAGCTTGCATCCTGAGTTTAAGAACTGGTCTTTTTTTATAATTTTTTTTTAGTACAAATCAAAAACACAGAAATAACATTTAAAGTTCTATAAGTCTTGCTCATTAATTAATTCCCCTATTCCAGTGTTCACCTACTGTGTAGAGAGGACCCTGAGGAAATGGGATGGTAGACGTAGCCTGGTATGTCCTTGGGATCCTGTCTGGTAGAGGGGGCAAGCAGTAGGCCTTTTTCTGCTGACGATGAAATGCTCAGAGTAGTAGCAACGGCCTCTAGGTTTCTATTCCTGTTTAATTTCCCTAATTGGCCCTGAAAAGCCCAATCATGGCTGACTGCAAACAGGTCTGTTTTGGAATAAACACTGCTGAAGTAGTTTCATGACAAAGACAGTGTGTAGATGTGTCTATGGCTCAGGCGCTTGGCACAATGTTTGAGTTAGCAAAAACCCTGGCAACTGCGATGTCAGTATGGCTGAAAGAGAAGCAACTTAGGCAGAAAATAATGCTGGCCCCAAGTCCCTTCCCAAACACAGTGGTAGTGTGTGAGGATACTTATGCACCAAAATCTTAGCGCGGAATGGACACACCAGTTTCCAGCTTGGGATCCGAAAAGAAAACACACAGCTCCCTCTCAGGCTCTGTGTGTCCCCTCCCTGGAGTCTGTGTTTGCCTAGTGAGAAACAGGAGCGGAGACCTGATTTTCAACATTCCTACCTAGGTATGATCCTGCCCTCTTAACAGATTCACACCAGCTCGATGCTCTCTCCCTTTGCCAGGGATGAGGGAAGAACAGCTCTGTAGATACCAGGCTCTTCTTTATCACAAAGGCAGGGAGAGTTTAAATATTTATGGAATTAAAATTTTAATTAAAGCTAGGACTAGGTTTATCTATATAGAAAGACTGGCCATCCTTCCGGAGCATTTGACCCACCACTGGCTGACTTGGTTCCTGGGTTGTTCATTGAGATGTCAGAAGAGGGTCTGTGGCAAGAATCAGTAACCTTGACTTAGATGTCAAATTTGGAAGCCTGGATAGAAAATGTGTCCTCATCTAGGGGCTCATTCTTAAGCTTTCGGGGAACTCCATCATCTTTGAGGCAAGCCCAAGCAGGCGGCTGTCAAACTAAATGACACTACACAAAAATAAAACAGAGCCCTGGCTAGTGCAGGCAAAGACAGTTCCTCGCACTGGGTAGTTAGGAGCCTGCCCGAGGCTAAAGGCTAAGCAATGTTAAGTGTTATTGTTAAGCAACGTTAAATCTTCTGCCTCCAAACGAAAATGACTTTATTTCTTTTCTCCTGAGGCTGGTGTTTCTGGAAAGCCTGGTGGCTTGTAATACAACCTCATTAGCAAACCCCAGGCCTTGACTGGGGCCAGTCTTACCAGTCTGTGCAGCCCCCAATTTTCTTTGGTAGTAAACAATGAAATCAGCATCCCTTTAGTCTGGCCTGACACAAATTATTACTCACCTACTCTCTGCAGGTGAGTGGCTGTTTTCTGAGCTGTTCTAATAAGAGAACACCAAGGCACACACTTTCACTAAGGGCCTCTTTTCAACTCCAGCCTACCATCCCCTTCCAATTCTCCCAGGCTCCGGTCTCATTTCACAGGCCCTTCAGCGGTGGGCTCTCTGTTCTGCCATCTCTCGAGCCTCCATCATTCGCCTGACCCAATCCTGGCCCCCCTGGGATCCCATTATCCTATTCTCTACAGATGGCTCAGTGCATCAGCACCTGATGTTGCTATTCCAGGTCTGTAATCAAGTGTGAGGTCCTAAGGAATGAGCAATACAGCAAGACACGCCACATCTCATCTGTGGTCCCCTGCGCATGGAAGGTGGCTGGAGAAACTCATAAAACTCCTTTTATCATTTCCATTCCATAATTCACATTAGGGAGCACCAGCTGGGCCCCTGCTGCTGGCCAGCATTCCTCTTAACCATGTGATCCGCTCCCTGGACTCTCCCACAGTAGATGTTCAGACCCTGTTCTACCAAGATGACTAAACATTCCTAAGCAAGGTCTCTAGAGATGACCTCATTTCCTTTCTGTCAGGACCCTGAGGCATCTGACATTAGCCCTGAACTTCTGCTCTCTGCAGAAGTTCTGCTCAGCCTGCTGACTTCTCCAACACACACACACACTTCCCAGAGGGAACAGAGGAGGTCTAAGCTTGGAGCTGGGCCATAGGCTCAGCTTAGTCACTTACCACCTGTGTGGCCTTGGCCAGTGATCCAATTGTTCCAGGCTCTGCCTCCTCATCTGCAAATTGGGGGTGACATCAGGTTCTCCATCTAGGGGTGGCAGCGTAAGGATCAAATGCATGACACTAATGTGATCAGTGAACAGCCTAAAAACATACTTGAGGGATTTTTTTTTTCTGTTCGTTTTTATTTGACCCATGGAGATGAGATTTTTTTCCTTCCTATAATGAAGCAAGTTCATTCTCACTGGTGTCTCTGGGACCTGAGAGCCCAGACTTTTCTTTTCTGGGCCACATCTCTTTAAGCAGAACCCCCTTCGGGCTTTCTTCTCCTTGTCTATGATGGTAAATGCAGAGACTCACCTGCACAGCTTCCATCCTGTGGAAAATGCAAGGTTAACACCTGCATGTCGATATGCTGAGAGTCCTAATGCAGAAAGTGTAGGCTGACCCCTGGGAAGGTCTAGGAGTCCAGAAAATAGAGAGCAAGATAGCACAGCAAACCACTATGATTTGAGCAGTAAGCTGTGTTGACGGACAGTACAGGGGCCAGAGGTTCCTTTAGTGAGGGAATCCATATAACAGCTACACGGTGTTGACTTGATCTAAATAAGAGGACAGGGCCTCTTTCTAGGAGGACATAAGTACAGGTCTAGGATCCTACCCAGGATAGAAGACTAAGCATGCTGCTCTAGCTGCTGTAGCATAAGAAAAGCAGTGCCCCTTTCCCTCCTGAGAGGAGCCCCAAACATGTTGCCTAAACCTGGACACTGTTGGCTCAGGACAAGGGTGGTAAACATGCTTTAGGGCAGGTAGCTAGGGAGGACAGGGTTATCTCCACATACTTGACTTTGGTCCTCAACGTACAAATGTTGGCTCTATTTCTACAGGTTTCTGGCTATGACTGCCTGATTCTATGACAGCTGTTTCTTTGGTATAAATTCTCTCCTATATCCTGAAGGATTCATTTTTCATCATTTTAATGAAGAATCCAATGGAATGGGTCACCTCCATACCTCTCTCTTGATGAGACCCCAATCACAACTATCTGCTTCTCACACCCATCTTTTCAGTTCAGGGACACCTCAGAGTCCCCAGACCAAATATAAGCCCCCTTCCTCTTCCTCACTTCCTTCCCTTTATCTTCCATGAGGTTTGTTTCTCACCTCCTCTGTACCTCTCTAAACACTAGGAATTACATTGTTTGTCGATGTGCTCTGCCCTCATTGGTCTAGAATTCCCAGAAGGCAGAAACAACTGTGCCTCATACCACTCTTCCCACCCATCACTACATGCAGGACCACACGTCCAGTGGGCTCTTCTTACACTGGGATAAAGATGAGCATACATTTGTTTTCATTCAAGTAATTTAGGAGAGAGAAATTCTCCAGAGCTTTCTTGACCGTCTGTCTTAAGACTGTTTTCCAATATAGTAAAGATTTCTCCATGAGAACGTCTCTTTTCCCTGGAATCAATACAAGTCCAGACTTCTAAACAGTTAACCCTTTAGAGCATTTACTACGTGCCAGGCACCTCTGCTTGCACTTTGCATGTATTGACTGACTTAAATCCTTCAAATACTCCCTTGACTCAATAGCAGCCCTGTTCTTCTGCTCAAGGGCAAAGGCTCTGTGTTAAGGAAAGTAAATTGCCTGAGTTTAAAAGGGAAGTGACAGAGCTGGGACTTGAACCCATGCCATGTACCTACCAGATGATGGAGTTAACCACTACAGCTCAATTTTCCTGGCCAGGAGTCAGATTCACACACTGAAGTTACAATACTCCCTTATATTATTTTATCATGTTTCCCTTCCTAGCTAAACTATAAGTGCCTTTGAGGACAGGGACTGTGTCTTATTCATCTTTGTATATGACACAGAACATTACTAATATTCAGGTTAAGTAATGCCTTTCAACCATCTCTGTACTGCTGTCATAAAATCAATTCCTTCCCCCCTTCCCACAGGCCCTTCATTTGAAATATGAACAGTTTAATGTGTAATTGCTAGATGAACATTAAGCAATATACTTTGCCTACCAAAAAGAGAATCCTGTTTTGTTAGAACACTCCTGAGACTGGAAAAGCAATGTCTGCAAATTGGTACTTTGGTTCTTCAAGATTAAGAATAATAACTTCTCAAAAGGGAAAAGATTATACAAAACCTTTTGGCAGAACACTGTGCAGAGAGTTGTTAGAGAGAAAAGAACCCTTTCCCCCCCCNCCCCCCCAATGAATGACTGCTCCAGCCACATTTGGCTTTTGGTCCTGATGTTGCACTAGCCCTTGCAACATACATTATTTGTAAGAAATGTACATCTCTGCACATCTCACACAGCCTTCAGCTCGGTTGTGTGATGAGGAGAACAAACTCGAGCTGACTTTGGATCCAGCAGGCAACTTTAAAGGGAGGAAACAGCTTCTGCTTTCTTCCTGGGAACCCAAAAATAAATTCACTTCTAAGTATGTACCCAATGTTTTCAGATTGGAAATGATTATATTCCAATCAGAAGAACCCTGCATAAAAGCATATTCCACTGTCTATTCCAGTCGGTTGGTTTGGTTGATTTTGGCTTTCTTGCCTGTGTTTGCCTTTGCCTATACTCAGAAAGACCCTGACCCCACAAGGGTCATGACTCTCTGTGGAGGCCTCTGTTCACTGTGATCTATCCCAGCAGCATTTTATTATCTAGGCAGCCTCTATGTCCCTCCCTGTCATTTCCTTCCATGCTGAAAGGCTCTCTTTACAGGTTCCTTTGACTTCTCCAGTTGGCTTCTGCTCTGCTCACTGCTATTGAACTCTCATTGCCAAGCCGATATCTCTATACCTTTACCTATACCTATACCTACACCTACACCTACACCTACACCTACACCTACACCTAAACACACACACACACACACACACACACTGAGAGAGAGAGAGATCACTTGTGTTGACATTCAGGTTCTACAAGGATTTTCCATCAGAGGCACACTAAGGGTCTTCAGCTGAAGATAATCTAGCTCAATGATTCAATTAAAGCCTGATCAACCAGAACATCAGGTGGATGTGCGAGGTAAGGTTGTTCATCTGGGTCTCCAAGCTGCATAACTGACTACTCTCTGCCACATGCCAGTTTGTCAAGTAACATGCTGTATGGACAGATATAGACTGTTCCTGGCAGTCATGACAGTAGGTAGAATGCTCTACCAGATACTGAGGCCCAGTCAGCTAAAACACTACTTTCCTGAAAGCCCTAATCAGACGCTGTGAATCGTGCCTTCTCTTGACACCTTTCTCATGGGGCAACTTTAGCTGAAGAAATTCCTCACCACCAGTGGCCTGCCTGATGATGATTGTCTCTGCTACTCTGCTGTTGGTGTGAATGCTCAGACACTGCAAAAAAACCTGCCTAGATGGAATCACACCCATCTGCCTTTGACAGAGTTTAAGGTCTTTAGAAAATCAATGCAGTTCTACCCTACGCACCCCCCAGTCTGTGCTCTCCCATCCTTTCTCCCCAAGTTCACTGGTTTGAAAATCTGGTCCCTGGTCTCCCTTCCCTAGTGGAGCAAACGGCCTCTTTAAATGACCTCTGACACTTCCTCAATTTTAATGCTCAGGACAAAAATGATGAATTAGCAGCACTTTAATTTTTTTCGAGATGACTATGTGCCCAATGTCAACTCAAACTTCCTGAAAATGCAAAAAGCCCCAGCTTGGAATGTCGCTTTAAGATGCCAAACAGCTGAGATCAAGGGTTAATGCTACTGCCATATCATTTTTATGTCACTTAGTTCCTCAGATAAAAGTCCATTTTAATCAAACTTTTCATCATTTCCTCATAGGCAATATATCCTTGGTGCCAGTTAGAGTATTTGATATTAATTATTCAGTCGAAGGCCTCCATTATGAGTTTAGTTCGAATATTTGTGATTTAAAACATGTTAAGACCCATTACAGTACTGATGTCCCCAAAGTAATTTTAACTGAATCTTGATGGGCCATATATTAAATCCCATACTTTTTTTTTTTTTTTTAACTTTTTCTTTCATTCTCCATAGCAAATTCTAAACTGTTGCATATTTGTTGGCTAAGTACTTTTTTTTAGGGGAAGAGTATATGCCTGCAAATTCAAGAGTGCCAAATCTGACATTACCTTGGACTAGAAAAATGCTAAGCTTGGTACGCTGACTTCCATGTTTTCCCTCTTGTGTATATTTAGAGGAGTGTTAGCAGTCACTTCCCACTTCTCCAGCCAAAAAGTAAAGAAGGTTGTTTTGTGCCTAGGCATCTGCTTAATTTAGACTGCTGCTCTCTCGTTTTTCATAGTCCTTGGTAATTCTTGATGTTTTCCTATTTTATTACCATCCCACCATCTGCCTCCAGAAGCTCATTGCCCTGGAACTATGGTGGTGAATTCTTTACAGTTCTGCGCTTTTCTGTTCAGTGTGTGTACTCTCACTCTGCACCCATTTCCTCCCTGGTGGTTATATACCACCAGCTGTTTGCTGCTGTCCCTTGGCTCAAGTTCCTGGGTTTGCCTTATACAGGCATCCCTGTATTAACTTACTGCATGCAGGCCACAAATTCATTCTTGTATCTGATGCAAATACTTTTGCTGTCTGTAACTTTTAGTTATTTTAGATAACATAACATAACTACAACACATAAGCATACTGGGTAAAACATTTGTGCCTCACCAAATGTATGACTGTATTGCATTATTCCATAGGAGCCATTAACAGTAAGAACCACTAGGTATTCTTTTCCTCTTTATATACCAAAATCCACAAGAAACTATTTCAAAGATCCCATATCTATTCTTGAGCTAGTCAGTGGTATTTATAGAGAAAACCAAATCACAAGCAACTGAAGGAATGGGAGAGCAGGTATATAAAATGCTTCAAAGACAAGTAATTCATCTGTGTACTTTCACATGCATGATCTTATTGTGTCGTCTCCAGATAGTTGGCTATTAATTGTCAGGATGTTCTTTTAGTTAATAATCACAAAGTCTTCTCCAAAATGGCAAAAGCAGGACCAGAATCCAAACTCAGCTCTTTCTATTTTCCAGGCTTTTTAAATTCTTTTTCCTATACCACTAACTGGAGTCTCAGTTGGTTTGGACATCATGCCTTCTTTTTTCTGGAGTATAGCTTGCTTAAAGAATGGAAAATATCTTAGGTCTTTTAAAGAGCACATCCATGAGTTGGGGTGCAGCTAAGACACTTGAGGCTATGAGTTAAATCCACAGCAGAGTCCCCTGCACCAAATACATATCATTCACTTTAGCAGCTTTCCAAAGAAAATGGAAAAATGCTGAAACCTGCAGGCTATGAAAAACTAACAAAACAGTAGAGAATGTATGAGGAAGAAAAGGATTTTAGACCCCTGATGACATAACTTTCAATCTTATATCCCTATGCTGAGCTTCCCCAAGGAAAGCCAACTCAGCCACATTTTCTTTATTAACCATTAAATTGTTCCTACTGGGAGCAGATAGTGGGATCTGGATGGCTCTGGCTGTACAGAACCTAAGTGCTGACGACTGGGTTCCCAGACCCCAGACTTCACGTTGCAACACTCCTCCATATTGGGACTTGTAATGGGACATGAGAGACAGAGCCAGGATTTGATGAATATCTATTATTTTCTAATTCTTTTTTTTTTTAAAGATTTATTTATTATTATATGTAAGTACACTGTAGCTGTCTTCAGACACACCAGAAGAGGGCATCAGATCTCATTACGGATGGTTGTGAGCCACCATGTGGTTGCTGGGATTTGAACTCAGGACCTTTGGAAGAGCAGTCAGTGCTCTTAACCACAGAGCCATCTCGCCAGCCCCCTATTTTCTAATTCTAATTCTAATGTGGGAATGCTTTAAACAATTGCTCCATCCATTTCTTGTAAGATCCTGATGTTTGGATGAATAGAAATACACTTAAGGATGCAAAGCAATATGGTCAAGATTGTGGGTCATTCTGCTTCTCTCTACCTCTGAAAGGTCAGGTCTCTGCACTGTGTCAAGATGTCTTGTTCTAGCCTCCCTGAGAACAGTTTGGAGAGACACATGCCATAACCATCCACAGTGAGACAGCTCCCCTGGTACTGTACCTGCCCTAAACTAGCACAATTTGTAACTTGGAGACAATAACAGGAACAGGTCCTTGATAGGCATTCAAGATTACTACAAAAAGACACCATGATCCATGGATCCCCCTTAGCATGTGATTGAACACCAGTCTCTTCCTGCTGAATTACCTTTGAAACAGTGCACTTTTAAAAGACTGGCTTTGTGTTATGCAAAGTAGTTTAAAGTATGTGAAATCAGTTGGTTCTCCTTCAGCAACTCTTATAGCCAAGGAGAAAATCTTAATTTTAATCCTTAATCTTAATCTTAATTCTTAATCCTCTTAGGGTATGGTTCTGGCAGATCCATGAGAGATCATGGATGAGATGCAAGTCCCAGATCACTGTGGAAGGTTTGTTTCAACTGACTCTGCGTCTTCAAATCCAGGAAAGGGGGGATTGGCAGTGGATTACCATAGCAGTGCCACATGAGCCCATCTGTGCCCTTGTTCTCATGTGGCATAGGCCCCACGACCTCAGTCATTATTCCGAGAACACCTTGGTCCAACTCCATCATTTCCAGCAAAGGCAAACATTTGTAGTACAAATGGGAAAGGGGTTGTTACCAAAAGAGCAGCTTCCAGAATGTGCTCTGGCCTATATTCCAAGTCTTCAATTAAGCCTTAGACAGAAGTGGCTGGGGCTTGTCCCAGCAGAGCATTGTCCTGCACCACAATTAGTACAACTGACCCTTGTGGTTGAATGCAGAATGACATGTTAAGTAGGTGGGAACCTGGCAATTCTCATTGGCCATGCTCCACCAACAGGACACACTGAGGCATCATTAGTCCCCTTCTAAACTGGCTGATGCTTGGATGTAGACAGGGTGGTGACTGCTCAGATAAGGTTTCTGCCTGCTAATTGCCTACATGTAGAGGAGGCAAATACAGACCCACATCCAGAAATGATAGTGTCTGACAGCCTGGTTTTTACAAGAAACTAGAAGGAACTATAATTGTTCTAGCGGGAGTTTAAGATGGAAAACAAGCGGGTTGAGCTATTTTGAGAAGGCATTTACTGAAGTGAAATTCTTTTCCCGGAAACATTCATGTAAATCCAGGGTGGCGTTTGTATCCAGCTTCTCCGACATTTCCATTCATATGTTGGTGCCTTTGGTGACTTAATGATCTAGACCATATGACAATCACTTATAGTACTTCTACCTCAAAATCAGGTCCATATATAAGACAGAACTTATCGCCAACATATTTTATGAGTAACTTCCGGATGTGCTGCCTGTACTGGGGCCAAGGCGGTGTGAGGACTGCCGGCTGTGGTCCAGTTACAGACAAGTTACTTAGGTTAACACTCTCAGCAGCTTGGATTCCTCAGTCCTTGTGATAGTTCCTTTCATATCTAATTAACAACAATAGTAGCAATAATCGTAACAGTAAGTGGGCTACATGGAACTATCTATGCAGATTTATCAGCCAAAATAGATGAGCTAGGAACGGTTTTGACCTCACATTATTCATTCATTCAACAGCTGTCATGGACTACTTGCTAAGTTCAGTATGCCCTGGAAGCCCCCAGAGGACCACAGTCAGACCAGAAGGACATGGTTCTGTCCCGTAGCATTCATGTTCGAATGGAGAAGAAAGTAACTGTAGTAAGAAAGCATAAAATATCACTACTCTGCCCGGTACACAAACAAACAAAAGACAGACATTATTCAAAAAATGAAACAGAAATTTGGACCAAATTAAGGGGGGAATTAGAAATGAGTTATGTTCTGAAGGAGGTTAAGGAGAAGAAATAGAACACAGCAGGCCATGACGGCTTCTTCTGTGGCCTTGTGGAAGAAGAAGGCCGGACAAACAGACTGAGAGAAAGCTGTGTGGTTGGAATGGAGGCGGTGAGAACTGAGCAGGGGGGGCAGAAGTCAGATCATGTCTGGACAAGTGAATGCTGTTTATATTTACTCAAAGATTACATAGCAGACTCAGATGAGTTTCAAGTAGCCAGAGGACGGAGCAAGAGGTTGCTTTGAAACCTTGTCTAGCTGCAGGGTGAGCACAGCTTTGAGCAATCCGGAGAGGATGCAGGGCAGTTGGAAGGGATTTCGAGCACTTCAGGGGAGATGCTGGTGGTACATAAGGGTGGTGGTGCTGATAGCAGAACTGCAGGAGGGTGTGGAGAGACTGACAGCGCAGGATGATGGATCACATGTGGGCGTGGTGGGATAAGTGCATCCAGGTGTCGAGGAAAAAAATCTAGACACACTGCTGGAAGGTAGTACCACACCTCAAGATGGAAGACACTGAGAGGGGATAAGGCTGTGGGGAGATCCTGTGTGTAGACTGGTGGATTTAAAGGGTCTTTCATCTCTTCTTATGCTGGAGAGAGGGCTTTACATACATAGGAAGTGAAGTAGCTGACCAAGGGCACTATGCAATGTATATTCATGAAGTCTGAATAGTGTCCCCAGGGCATACCAGGGAAGAATGATATGATGAAGCACCAAACTCATACTCAGAATGCAGAAAAAGAGGCAGGAAGAGGGTGTAGATCCCAGAGGCCTGGGCACCAGCCTGTGGCTATGACATGTCATCGCTGTGTATGTGGCCAGAAAGGCTCATATATCACTGTCTCTATAATTTCATTCTGGAAATAATATTTTTCTCAAGTAGGAAGAATTGATGACTTAATGTCATCTGGCATTCTGTGACTAAGCATCGCTCTGACCCCATATAGCCTAAGCGTGAGGGTCAGAAGGAAGAGTGGCAATTATTTGGCTATCTGCACTGTGCTTATAGAATTGAAGGTCAATTTTCTGAAGAGCTATGTACTGAAGTGTGTGCGGGTGCAGAGGCACAAGTGTTCAATTCACTCTCAAGTGGTTCAGAAAATAGTGTTATATTACAGACTAAATATGCATCTTCAAGTGTATATACAAAGAGAGGAAGGAGGAGGATGGGGAAGAACTGGAATTGAATGGAGTGAAAGAATGCATTGTAGAGTTAGTGGGGCAAAATGTAAGTGGTGGGCTTGGATAAGGGGTGCAGAGATCCTGTACCACCATAACAACAGTAGCGAAGAGTAGACATTCTCAAAAGTTTCCAGAATCCATTCACAAGTGTCTGTAGTAGATGTGAGTGCTGAAATAAGGGAGGGGCATAGCCCCCAGTGCTAAGTAGCTCTAAGCTGCCACGGTGAGCAAGCCTTAGATCCCAGAGTCAGCAGTGGTCTGATGTCCTGATGGTCTCCCATGAGGGAAAATACATAGTTACAAAGTAGCTCCAGGATATCCTGATACCTCCAAGTTTATTTCTGAGCTCCCTATGGATTGGTGGTATCCTGAGTGGCAGCCAGTGGGGGCAGTCCTGGGTGAAAGCATTACTGAGTTCACTTCATTTCACTCAAGGAAACAATTTGTTGGAAGGATGTAAGGTCTTTGTAAAGTTCATTTCCTACTGAGTGCATGCCCAGGATATCACTGAAATGGACCTGCACCTCTGAGATGCTCCTGAGATTGTAGGGAGCCTGGAATGTGGAAGGTGGTTTTAAGGTACTTAACTCAGACACACCCATGAATGAAGGATCATGGTTTAAGTCTTTTTAGGAACAGCCTAGACAGAAGTGGCTGGGGCTTGTCCCAGCATTGTGGTTATAAAATCCCATATGGTAACATTTTGCATCGATTTTGGTTGACATCTGTGCTACAGTAAAGATGGTAGGTGGGCTGAGTGGCTATAAATGCACATGAGCATATATAACACAAGACCTGAGTTCTAGCCCCAGAAACCACATTAAAAGCCAGGTATTGCATTGTATCTGTACAAAGGGGGCAGGGGCAGGAAGATTCATGGTGCTTGCTGGCCAGCCAGTCAGCCTATCCAAAATCCAGATGCCAAAAAAGAGCCCTTTATCCTAGAAAGCAAGGCAGAAAACTCCTAACAGTGCAGTTGTCTTCTGGACACCATGTTTTCTCTGTCTGTCTGTCTGTCTCTGTCTGTCTCTCTCTCTCTCT